>NC_090808.1:30214094-30814094 GCF_036512215.1 Solanum lycopersicum
GAATACTTGGGGGAAATTTTCAATTTTTTTAGCTTCTTCAACTTCAAAATCATTCAAATTTTTTCTATTGTGGTTTCTTCCTGATCTCAAGGTAAATTTTCTTCTCTTTTCTATTTCAAAATATTAAAAGTAGGGTTTCATAAAGAAGAAACTAATTATAATCCATCTATGATGTTTTTTTTTTCATTGCATTTATTCTATTTGAAGTTTACATTGACTCAGAGAAGTTTTTTTATCCATATAAAATTACTTTATGTTAATGATTTAGTCAATTTAGTGATTTCAGCAATTAACTTTTGTAGTTGTCTGGACAACTAGTGAAGTTCTTTATATGAATAATTAGACATATTTTTCAGATACAAAATGGTCCAACAATTGCATGTAGTTGTTGGACGACTAGATAAGTTGTTCCAACAACTACGACAGTTGGACAACTGTGTTTAGTTGTTGATCAATTAATTAGTCGTAGGAAAAATAATATAATTATTGATATTTAGTATACTACAATTATAAATTTTCTATTAATCCTATTAGGTTAATTGTATATCATTTACTAACTTTTTAACTATTTCAGTTTACATATAATGCCTCAAAATAAGAGGAAAAGAATTGGAACATCTTCATCCAATCCAGATGCTGGAGAAAAAGCTAAGAGCTATTCTGCTGCTAAGAGAAGATGTACTGCAACAGTTAAAACTAGTAAGTGCAGCAATGACGTATTAGCAGAAGAAAAAGTGGTGAAAATAGCGGGAAACAATCTAGTGAAGAAGAAAAAGGTGATGAAAGTGAAAGTAATGAAAATAGAAAAAACTCAAGAGAAAATGAAACAGAGGACGAGAGTGATGGAGATTAATCTGGTGGAGAAGAAAAAGGTGATGAAAGTGACGGAGATAAATTATGTAAAGAAGAAAAAGTAATGAAAGTGATGGAGATAAATCTGGTGGAGAAGACAAAGCTGATGAAAGTGAAAGTGAAAGTGAGCAATCAGTTGAAAAAGAAGAACAAGATATTGAATCCACTCAAGATTATTTCATAATAATTTCCAATGGTAAGTATAAAGATTCACTTGAATGTGTCCGGATCTTATGATTCTTGAATTAATGCAAGAGTCGGCTTTGGAGTTCAATTTGTGGAACTTAGAAAGATTCTAATCGCACAAAATATTGAGAATGATTTTGTTGAAATTCTACCCTCCTGAATTCTTCAAAGAAACACGTACTAACAACTAGTTTGTGTTTGCTTGAAAAACCTTAACAGTTTTTAATTTGAACAGTACTATGTATTATTTGTAAATTTCAAGTAATACAAAGATTACAACGCTTTAGCTCTCAAGGAATTATAAACTCTAATTCCTTCTATTCAAGACAAAAAACTACTCCCTAGTTTTCTATCTTCTCAATGCTTTTCAAGTACTATAACTTGTCAAGCAAATCTACTACCTAGATTGTAAACAAGACTCTTGAATACAATCTTTACAATTTTATCACTCAACTCGCAGGACTCAAAAGAATTTATCAAAACTCTCTCAACCCTCTTGATCGTGTTTTGAAGCTCTCTCTTTGTAAGTGCGCAAATTTTTCTGATCCAAATAGCTCTCTAGTTATAAATAAGAAATTCAACAAATTCATGTACAAATCAACTTGTATTTGTCTTCTACAAATCCTTGTTGACTTCTACTTGTTCTTTTACTCAAAACCTTATTGTACTCAAATTTGTTTTCAATAGTTTTCCTTAACCAAGTAAACTACTATAAAAAAAACGTACATGTAAGTTTCCATATATAACTAAGCACTACTCGCACGTCGCCACTTGCATACCCGCTGCATTATTCCACTGGAACATGTTGCGTTACCTGTTCAATACAATTTTGCCATTTTCAAATCTCAAGATTAACAAATTCCCCCTTTTTGACTATGGCAAATAATCAGCTTGCATTTGAATAGGTACATAATACATCAATCAAGAACATTTTAATATCATCTGCACATCTGCAGGCTGCTTCCCCCTTTTTCCATTAGCCAAAAATTGAAAACCAAAGAACATATGCATACTAAAATAGAGCATCAGACAAAGTCATTAGTGACATTAAGAGTTAGACATCAAACCAATTTACATACAAAAATAGTAATGTCTACTTCAGTCTTAACTATTCAAAAACAAAAAATTATAAGACAATGCATATATGAAGGATTGATTAAATAGAGGGTGCCATAGAGGTGGAAGAGTTTGAGGATCCCTTGGTGAGCAACCCCATGATACTTTGTAGATGACCAGAATTCACTTCTCTTTCTTGATGTAACGCAGCCTAAGTTTGAGTGAGTTCTTCCATAATCCTGCAGTTCTCAGCAATCAATTCCTCACGCTCCAATTTATGAGCGATCTGAATTTGTTCCATTTCTACTGAGTGAGCCTTTTTTAATGTTTCCATCTCCTCTTCTACAGCAATGAGAGAAGCCCTTAACCGTTGAGTTTTCACATCAATCCTTTTAGGAGTACCAGGCATGTTCATGTAATCCACCTTCCCCATGACATCATAAATGGTTTGAATCTGCCACTTCTTTACAGGCACACCAAAATGTTCAAATACTTGTCCCAACCAAAATCCATAAGCCAAACCCCTTTTCTTTTTATCATGCTTGGACAAACTATGTATATGACTCATTATTAAGATCGACAAGTTTATTTGAGTCCTAGACAATAGTAATTCCATAAGAGTAAGATCCAAGTAACATGCTTCAGTCCTTTTTTGCTTTCTTGGCAGAAGAATTTTATGAACTATATTAAACAACAACTGATGTAAAGGTAACATATATTCCTTGTCAACACTATAATATCAGATACAGTAGGATCATTTGAGAATCGCCTACATATGTCAAGTTGAGAGGTGTTACCCTCTGAGGGAGGACAATCCTTCTTGACATAGTGACCGCATCCCCTGTTAGGTATCCTAAGTATTGAAGACAGAGTCTCAGCAGTAAGTGTAAAAGAGACACCACAGACTGAACTAGTAATTGACGACGCAGTTCTTGTTGCATTGATGTAAAATTCCCTGGTTTCTACTCTACCCATTTTACGCCTAAAGGATCCTTGAAGCATCAGTTCTGTCCATCCTTGATCTTGTAAAATAGTCACTAACTCATCCATCTCACCACCCCCAAAACCAGAAATTACTCTCCCCCTAATCACACTCCTCTTCTTAAAGGCTAATACTCTCGCAGAGTAATCACTATCATCTAAATCATGAGATTTTGTTTTGGATGAATGTTTTTTCTTTTTCTGACTATTCACTGTATCTTTTACAAAGGCTAAGGATGATGGAGACTTACGTTTTCTTGTGCGAATTTTATTAGTCGACTGAGCCAAAATCTCTGCATCTCTAGTACGTTGTACAGATCTAGTTACTGGTACTGGTACCTTTTCTGGTAGGAAAGAGGGAGAATCTTCTTGATTTTCTGGGAGAGACGTAGAAAGAGGATTGCAAGAAGACGAACTTTGTTTGGAACAAGTTCGGATTTGGGAAAGCATTTCAAAGAAGGTGACATTTTCATCATCGAAACAGTTTTCCCGGTTCTGTGACAAAGACATGTGTTCCCCCTCACTTAGTGCACTCATATTTCCTTTCTCCAGCCCTTGACTTCTCTCTTCCCCCTGAACTGATGCATCTTCCATAAGAGAACATCGGGTTATCCCATTCAAATCAATGTAGAGAACAACGGGTAGGGCATGTAGGCTTTCTTGATTATCAAAGGGAATTATTGCTAGTGAGAGATTTGAAGAAAAAGCCATTTTTCTCAACAAACAAAGTGTAGATTTGTGGATTGTAAAAGTTGGAGAGAGAATGGGAACAATCGGAGAAGAAAGAGAGATAGGAATGACTGTTAAGAGAAAATTATAGGGAAGTGTAAGGGTTTTTCTAAGAATTGGAACAAGTGTGATTTGAAAGGTTTTTTGCAGATTATGATTTGGCGGTTTTAATTTATGATGATGTTTTTTTTTCAAATTAATTAAGGAATGGAACTCAATGCATTGGTCTTATAATTTTAGTCTATCTTAGTTAAGAAGAGTAGACATACCTTTAAGCATGCAAAGATGATTTTGAGAGTCCAATTTCCTAAGCTTCTAATTACTTAGTTTATCTTCATCATTCCTAGCTCCAGCCTGTTCCTTTCAAAGTGTTCCCTTGCTAATGCCTTTGTAAAGATGTCCGCGATTTGTTCTTCCGTAGTACAAAAGTTCATAGAGATTAAACCTTTTTCCACATTGTCTCTAAGAAAGTGATGACGAATGTCAATGTGTTTAGTTCTCTTATGTTGTACTGGATTTTTTGCAATGTTGATTGCACTAGTATTATCGCAGAAAATTGGAACTTGTTCAATTTTGAGACCGAAATCACTAAGTTGTTGCTTAATCCATAGAAGTTGAGCGCAACATGACGCAGCTGCTACGTACTCAACCTCAGCAGTGGATAGTGCAACTGAGTTTTGTTTCTTTGATCCCCATGAGATGAGACAAGATCCTAGAAAGTGAGACCATTCCTGTAGTGCTTTTTCTGTCACCTAAGTATCCAGCATAATCAGCATCCGCATACCCAACTAAATCAAAGTTGCTTCCTTTTGGGTACCAAAGTCCTAAATCAGAGGTTCCTTTTAGATATCTGAGATTTCTCTTGACTGCTTGAATATGTGATTCTTTAGGATTAGTTTGAAAGCGAGCACATAATCCTACACTAAACACAATATCAGGTCGACTAGCAGTAAGATACAAAAGTGAACCAATCATACCTCTATACAATTTTTGTTTAACAGTAGAACCTGTTCCTTCAAGGTCTAACTTAGTGGCAGAGGCTATAGGACTATCAATTGGTTTAGCATCGTCCATTTTAAACCTTTTAAGAAATTCTTTGACATATTTTCTTTAATAAATCCATGTACCTCCAGGTGTTTGTTTTATTTGAAGCCCAAGGAAGTAGTTTAATTCACCCATCATACTCATTTCAAACTCATTGCTCATAAGATTTGCAAATTCGTTTGTGAGACTCTTATTTGTTGCTCCAAATATGATATCGTCAACATAGATTTGCACGATTAGGAGACCCTTTTCTTTATTCTTGAAGAATAGTGTATTGTCAATTTTACCTCTTAAATATCCATGACCTAAAAGAAATTTTGACAATCTATCATACCATGCCCTTGGAGCTTGTTTAAACCCGTAGAGAGCTTTGTCAAGCTTATAGACATGATCAGGGAAGTCATTATTCTCGAAGCCAGGGGGTTGTTTAACAAAAACCTCTTCTTGTAGTAGCCCATTCAAAAATCATTTTTGACATCCATTTGATACAATGTGAACTCCATGTGAGATGCGAAAACTATAAGCAATCTGATTGCTTCTATTCTTGCAACGGTTGCAATAGTTTCATCAAAATCTATCCCCTCTTATTGATTATATCCTTGAACAACCAACCTAGCTTTGTTCCTGATTATGGTACCATGTTCATCTAACTTGTTCCTAAACACCCATTTAGTTCCAATTATAGTTCTGTTTGAGGGCTTAGGTACTAGATGCCATACTTTACTCCTTTCAAATTGATGTAATTCTTCTTCCATGGCTATAATCCAATCTGCATCTTGAAGGGCTTCACTTATTTTCTTTGGTTCTACAATGGATAGGAATGCACTATGCGCGTAGTGATTCTTGTTTCCTGATCCGGTGGTAATTCCTGAAGAAAGATCAGTGAGCAGGTTTTCCAATGGGTGTGATCCTTGGTATTTGTACTGTTTTAGGATAGGAGTTGGTCTTTCCCTCTCTTTCTCTTCATTAGTATCTGGTTGATTTTCATCAGTATCAACTCCCTCATCAGAATTCACTTGAGTTTCAGTATCTTCTCTGTTTGTTATGTTAGAGGAACAGGTTTCTTGGACCTGCTCCTGCTCAGAGACAGTGTGTTCTTCAGCTGATGTTTTACTGACCAACACATCTTCATTAGATATACTGTTGCTTTCATCGAAAATAACATGGACACTCTCTTCTACACACATGGTTCTTTTGTTAAGTACCCTATAAGCTTTACTATGTGTAGAATATCCAAGAAAGATTCCGTTGTCACTCCTAGCATCAAATTTTCCAAGAAGATTTTTTCCATTGTTATGAATAAAACACTTGCATCCAAATACTCTAAGATGAGAGATGTTGGTCTTTCTGCCTTTTAATAATTAATATGGAGTTTTTTCTAACAAGGGTCTGGTCATGCAGCGATTTATAGTGTAGCAAGCAGTGTTTATTGCTTCTGCCCAGAATTGATTTGTGATTTCACTTGCGAGCATCATAGTTCTAGCCATTTCTTGAAGAGTTCTGTTCTTTCTCTCTACCACACTGTTTTGCTGAGTAGTTCTGGGGGCAGAGAAGTTATGATCAACCCCATGATGATCAAAATATTGGGCAAATTTTGAGTTTTCAAATTCAGTTCCATGATCTGGTCTGATTGCCTTTAATTGTTTACCATATTTTCTTTGAATTTTTCTCATCAGTGAACAAAAATCCTCAAAGGCATCATCTTTTGCTGCAAGAAATAGTGTCCAGGTGTACCTAGTGTAATCATCCACTAAGACAAACACATATCTTTTTCCCCCTCCACTTTGAACCCTCATTGGTCCACATAAATCCATGTGAATTAGTTCTAAGGAACAAGTTGAGCTTACCATCTGTTTGGACTTAAATGATGATTTTATCTATTTCCCTAGAGTACATGCTTCACACACCTTATCCTCCTTGAATTTATTTTTAGGGAGTCCTATAACTAAATCCTTGGTGATAAATTTGTTTAATTGAACTTGGCTAGCATGACCCAACCGTTTATGCCATAACAAGGGATTTTTTCCAACACACTTAAGCACACTAAATTTTTGTCAGAGATAGTTGAGGTGTCTATAGTGTAGACATGTTTATCTCTTTTTCCTGTTAACACTAATTTTTGTGTGTTTAGATTGATTACTTCAACATAAGTGGATCGAAAGATTACCTTGTTTCCTTTGTCACACAATTGAGATGTGCTGAGTAAATTGTGTCTAAGTCCTTCCACATTGTATACTTTATCAATTGAATGTTCAGCAGATCTTCCAATCTTTCGACAGCCTTTGATTTGACCCTTTTTTCCACCACCAAAAGCAACCATACCTTCTTTTCCTTCTTATAGTGAGAGAAACAATGTCTTATTCCCTGTCATGTGTCTTGAGCAAGCACTGTCCATGTACCACTGCTGCTTGCTTTCTCTCACTTCTTCCGGAAAAATTAGAGGTTAGATTTAGGAACCCAGATTAGCTTGGGTTCTTTGTTTTGATCAAAAGGGTGAATAAGATTTCTACGAGCCCATTTGGGCAGACTGTTTTTTCTGGGAATGTACCTGTTCCTCTAAATGGTTCTTTTTGAGTTATTTTCTTCAGTGGTAATTTTGTATTTAGGAGAATATTGTTTAGAATGACCAGAGTTACCACAAACAATACAAAACGTAGGATTTCCATGTATGGGCTGTTCATATCCTATTCCGGTTTTGATGTTCCTATTGTTGTTTCCTAGATGAGTTACTATCATGGAGGATCTTGTCCATTTATTTGCTCTATCCAGATCACTTCTTACTCTAGTCAATTCAAGATTTATTTTCTTACAGTTTTCCTTTTCTAGCCTTAAAGTTTTTTTGAGTTTGTCAACCTCAAGCTTTTGGTCAGGCAGTTCACCCTCTTTTTCTTTGCCAATAACATTTAATTTTGAATTTTTAGTTCTTAGTTCCATATTTTGGGTTTCAAGTTGCTTTATTTTTTTCGTGAAGGTCGAGTTTGTTGTTATTGAGATCAATACGCTCAAACTTTAAGCTAGATAGGGAAGCAAGTAGTTGGCTTTTGGTGTTAACAAGTTCTTGAATTGTGTCTATGGATGCAAGCAATAGGAGTGAGAGCTTTTTCTTGGAGAACTTTACTAGCTTATCTTTTAAGTTAAGAAAGTTTACCTCAGTTTCTTCAGAGTCTGATTCAGGTTCAGCATCTGATTCTTCTATCGCCATTAAGGCAAGAAATTCAACATCTTCATACATGTCTGAAGAACCTGTTCCCCAGGCTGCATACATTGCTTGTTCTGTTTCTTTGTTTTTCTTTTTGTTGAGGAGTTCATTCCTTTCTTTTTCAGCTTTTTCTTTTTTCCATTCTAATTCCCACATTGGGCAGTCCTTTATTTGATGATCTGTCTTACCACACTCAAAACAACCTCCGTTTGTGATCGTTCAGGATTTTTTTCTTTCAAGGGTGGTGATTTCTTGGTAGAGTTTAATCCCCTTTTAAAGAATTTCTTGAAGTTCCTAGTTATCAGAGCCAAATCATCGTCATCTATGTCAGATTCGTCATTTTCAGTTGCCTTAAGACAAAGAACTTTTTCTTTATTTCCTTCACCTCTTTTGTCAACATTCATCTCATAGGTCTTGAGATTCTCAACTAATTCATCTAAAGTCATGTTAGTTAGGTCCTTATCTTCTCTAATGGCAGTGACTTTTATTTTCCAAGACCTAGGAAAAATCCTAAGTACTTTGTCAACCTGTTCCTCAGTGGTATATACTTTACCTAATTAGATTAGTTCGTTTACCACAGTGGTGAATCTGGTGATCATATCTTGAAGAGATTCTCCGGATGTCATCTTAAAGGCTTCATATTCTGAACACAAACTAGCAATCCTGAATTTTCGGACTTGAGTTGTACCTTCATGAGCGTTTTGTAAGTATCCCATATTTGTTTAGCAGAGGTACAACTTGAGATACAGTTAAATTCATCAGTTCCTAGTCCACATACAAGAATACACTTAGCTTTTGCATTCTTTCCTAGCATCATATAATCTGCTTCATTATATGTATCTGCGGGTTTAGGTACTTTATTTCCTTCACTATCAGTAATAGTAGGAATTAGTGGTCCCTTAGTAATTCTCACCCATAATTCGTAGTCTTCAGCTTGAATGAAGTCTTCCATCCTTGCCTTCCACCACAAGTAGTATTGTCCATTAAATAATGGAGGTCTGTTGATGTGTTGCCCTTTACCGTGTCCGAGTGGAGGTGCAAAACTCATGTTGATCTTATCTTGAGTTGTTAGACTCTCTAAAGATAACCTTGCTCTTATACCACTTGTTGAAATTCTACCCTCCTGAATTCTTCAAAGGAACACGTACTAACAACTAGTTTGTGTTTGCTTGAAAAACCTTAACAGTAATTAATTTGAACAGCACTTTGTATTATTTGTAAATTTCAAGTAATATAAAGATTACAACGCTTTAGCTCTCAAGGAATTATAAACTCTAATTCCTTCTATTCAAGACAAAAAACTACTCCCTAGTTTTCTATCTTCTCAATTCTTTTCAAGTACTATAACTTGTCAATCAAATCTACTACCTAGATTGTAAACAAGACTCTTGAATACAATCTTTACAATTTTAGCACTCAACTCGCAGCACTCAAAAGAATTTATCAAAACTCTCAACCCTCTTGATCGTGTTTTGAAGCTCTCTCTTTGTTAGTGCACAATTTTTTCTGATCCAAATAGCTCTCTATTTATAAATTAGAAATTCAACCAATCCTTGTACAAATCAACTTGTATTTGTCTTCTACAAATCCTTGTTGACTTCTACTTGGTCTTTTACTCAAAACCTTATTGTACTCAAATTTGTTTTCAATAGTTTTCCTTAACCAAGTAAACTACTATAAACAAAAACGTACATATAAGTTTCCATATATAACTAAGCACAACTCGCACGCCGCCACTTGCATACCCGCTGCATTATTCAACTGGAACATGTTACATTACCTGTTCAATATAATTTTGCCATTTTCAAAATCTCAAGATTAACAGAATTTTAGAAATCTTGCTTTGGTTAATTTTTGAAGTTGGATAACGATGTAGCAGTACAACTTCAAATGAATTTAGTACATGGTCTTAATCTTCGTCATATATTTTCTGAAAAGAAAAAAGAGGTTTGGATTTATTATAGTGGTTTGCCAATTTTCTTTGGCATTTATGAATTCACAATTATGACTGGACTTCGATGCCACTCTTATCCTCATCTAAGTCAACAATTAGCGAAAATTGGAAAAGAAGGTGAAATTTTGGTTAATAAAGTGGGTAAATCTCTGAATTCTTTTGTTCTCATAGAAAAAGTGTGCGATCCAAGCTTAACCAAAATGCAAAAGGTTGTCATTAGTATAATTTTGTTTGTGTATTGTATATTGTGTTCAAAAAGTGCAGATAAGAAGATAAATATTAATTGGATAAAGATGGCGTCAACAAAATGTGTTTGATTCATATAAATGGGGTCGAGAAAGATTTGATGTTACCATTAGTATCTTTTGAATAAGCTACAGTCAACCAAATATCAATACAATCTTCAAGTCTTTCCATGGGCGTTCGCCGTATGTAATTAAATCGATTGTTTTCATTTTATGAATTAAACTATTGCTTGAATTTTATTACGTATATTTGACTAATTCTAACGGTATATTGTAGGCTTGGGAATTTGAATGTATTCCGTTAATTTTTAATGCTTTGGAAAGAATTCTTCATCAGAAAGAAAAATTCCAAGAATGATTAAATGGATGGTTTCAACACCCGCATACAAAAAAAATGTGGATCCTATTTATCGGACAAAAGAAGAAGTAAGATTATATCTAGATAAAGTTGTTGTTAGATAATTAATTAGTTATTTTGAATTTGATGTTGGCACAACTATTTCAGTAGTCCAACAACAGTAGTAGTTGTTTCCACAATTACATATAACTAAGTTATTGTTTGACAATTGAATTAGTTGTTCTAAATTATGTGTAATATTATTTATTTTAAAATGCATATGCACAATCAGATTGTTCACCCTTTTCTTTTTCCAACAAACATAGAGAAGGAACAATTTTTTTAAAAAAATATTGAGTCCCATGAAGATAGTTCTGATACAAATATTGATGTTTAAAAGAGGAATTGAAACTTTTAAGAACTATGAAGCTGAATATAACTATTGCTGAGGAGGGTCTTGGTATAACTGGTGGAGAAATAGCGCTGTGAGATACTATTGTGTTGAGAGGGACGTTGATCGTCCAATTGCTTTTGATACTTATAGATCTTTTAATGATGTAGAAAAAGGTGACTCATATCATGCTGATCTTGGTAGGAGGGAGGATACTCCGGGTATGTTAAAAACAACAAATGAGAATGCCTCCAATGTTGAGTATTGTTGTAAATATGAGACATGTTGTGATAAGTATGAAATCCTTTTGAATGAAGTAAGATCCTTGTCAACAAAATTTGATGTAAAAAAATCAAAGATGACTATATATCTGAGCTATGCAAGAAAATCTCCTTACACTGCTGCATTAAAAAGAAGGTTGGCCAACGTAAAAAAATGCAAAGAAGAACAAATGGGAAGTTGATTTGTACAAACCTCTTGATGTGGAGAAAGGAGAATCTTTTAATGTCTTCATTAGCAAGAAGGAAGAGGAAAGAAAAATGTATTTGAGTTGAAAATTCAATCATCAAGACTTTGTGAATATGACTTGATCCATTTTTTTTATTTGAGTGCAAGGTAAATATTACTAATTTTAATCGATTTATTTATTAATTAATATTAAATTGTCTGCCAATTTCTTTTTTGTATCATGTTGATGAGATCTTGTCTCTTATGCGTATGAGACAGATTTGGTTTCCCAGACACTATAAATCTAATTCAGGATCTAAATTTCTACAACATCTTGTATGCTCAGTACAAGAAGTTAAGTGATAAGACTTTAGTTGATGGTACTCCACCATTACATGACGCGCTCACATTCTTTTAGATAGACAATGAAATGTTCAAACATTGTAAGGGTGAAAGGCCTTATTCATATGGTGAAAAATGGAATGGATCAAAAAAAATTTACATTGTAATGAACATAAAAAACACAGAGTTTATTGCACTTGAATTTTTGATAGAGAAAGACTTGATTCAAGTTTATGATTGCAATATTCATGTGTGTGATGAGCTGACTTTTTTGGCATTGATCCAACCCATTCTCATATTATGGCCCAAACTACTCAAGTAAAGCAGAATATTCAATCATTTGTCTGAAAATTTGTTTAATGACGCATGGTCATATGAATGTCTAAATGATGTGCCAAGTAATAAATTTTGTGCGGCATATGGACCATATGCTTGCGTTTTTATTGAAGACTTGCTTGTTGGGATGGATATGAAGTTCCATAACAATAACGAGGTGGATGATTTTAGGATGAAGTATGTTGTTGCGGTGCTTGAGAAGGAATTAACTTCTTGAGAGAGCAGTTGTGTATGAAGGTGTATTTGTAATTAAAAACTTTAATTGTCTCTAAAACTCAGTTTTTGTGTCTTTGGTATCAACTACTTTCACTGTCTCTTTTTTCTCTTTAATTATTCATGTTCATATGTCTCTACAATTGTTTATTTGTTTGGACAACTGCTTCTATTGTTCGTGCAACTGTTTACTTGTTTGGACGGCTGCTAAAGCTGTTCTGTGCAACTGTTTAGTATTTTGTACAACTCCGTCAGTTTTCCCTGCAAGTGTTTAGTTATCTGTACAACTCCTTCAAGTATTTAGTTGTTTGTAAAACTCCTTCACTTGGTTTATATTTACTAATTTGATCTTTGTTTATTATTAAACTACTAAATTTATACTTAAATGTTTACAAAACAACCAAATTGATCTTCAGTTATTATACTAGGACTTAGTTCATACTTAATAATTCACAAAATGACTAGATCGATCTTTATTTATTATGAAACGACTAAATTTATACTTAAAATTTACAAAACAACTAAATTGATCTTTGGTTATCATTAAAAGATTAAATTTATACTTAGAATATTACAAAAATACTAAATAAATCTTTAATTATTATGAAGCGACTAAATTTATACTTAAAAGTTTAAGAAACTACTAAATGGATCTCTGGTTATTATTGAAGAACTACATTTATACTTAGAAGATTACAAAACCACTAAATGAATATTCGATTATTACTAAATGACTTAGTTTATACTTAATAATTTAGTAAATGAGTATATCAATCTTCAATTAATATGAAACAACTAAATTTATACTTAAAAGTTTACAAAACCCCTAAATTGATCTTTGGTTATTTTTAAACGACTTAATTTATACTTAAAGATTACAAAACCACTAAATGAATCTTTAGTTTTTATAAAACGACTAAACGTATACTTTTAAGTTTACAAAACCACTAAATGGATCTTCGGTTATTATTAAACGACTAAATTTATACTTTAAAGTTTACAAAACCACTAAATGATTCTTCAGTTATTATTAAACAACTTAGTTTATACTTAATAATTCATAAAATGATTACATCGATCTTCACTTATTATTAAACGACTTAATTTATACTTAAATGTTTAGAAAAACACTAAATGGATCTTTGATTATAATTGAACGACTTAGTTTATAGTTAATAATTCCAAAAATGACTAGATAGATCTTCAGTTATTATTAAACGAATATATCTGACTGCGAGAATGAAGGTTCAACCTATGGCTGCCCCATGGGATGCTTATTTAATTTATATTTAATAATTCACAAAATGAATAGATCAATCTTTAGTTATTATTCAACGACTAAATTTATATTAAATAATTCACATAACGTTAAATGAATCTTCAAATATTATTAAACGACTAAGTTTATGCTTAATAATTCACAAAATGACTAAATCGATGATCAGTTATTATTAACCGACTAAATTTATACTTAAAACTTTATAAAACCACTAAATGGATCTTCGATTATTATTAAATGACCTAAAATATACTTAATAATTCACAGAACGAGTAGATCGGTCTTGAATGATTATTAAACGACTTAGTTTATACTTAATTATTTACAAAATGACTGGATTGATCTTTAATTATTAATAAGACAACTATGAAAAATTGCTAGACAACTTCCAATATTGTTGACAACTCTTCAATGTGGTTGGACAACAAATGCAATTATTTGAAGGACTTGAACCTTCAATATCATTAAGTACATGTTATAAATATGACAAAAAGTCATGAAACTACACAATTACATGTTTATGCAACTCCATTTGATTTGGTAGGACATGTGGTTTTTTTGTGGACAAATCTTTTACATAAAGAACATTTGTTTCTTGTCTTTTAAATGTCTTCTCATATAGTAGGTACCCATTTCATCCGTTTTCTTTCCAGTTTAGTTTCTTTTCAGGTGGAGTATTACTCTCCCTAAAATTTCTTGAGAAAGGTTTCAAAATTCTTCAGCTGGCACCGGATAAATTGAATCTGCATATGCAAGTATATATGATTTTATCTTATAATATGGAAGGAAAACTTGTAAATCATCTTTCCATATTCATCTTTAAACTTATGACTAAGCGCTTCCATGACATGTTGACAAAGTATTTTTTCAAATCAAACTCTCGACAAGAAAACATTTTGCTTCAAAGATGGATCATTGCGATTCTATTTTCTAGGGTGACATGAAGGAATCTTTATCAATTTGATGAACCAGTAGCTTATTTCCCATATTTTTGTTAGCCATTATTTTGATTTCAGCTAAAGGGACAAAAGTGGTTTTTAACTTAGCATATGCCATCATCTCTCATAATTTTTTTTTACCATCTTTTACTTATATCATTCAACAGGGCAGTGATGGGAAATTCTCTTGCTTTATTGAATATTACATTAACAGGCTTCAAGATATTTGAGTAAATATATCATACATGCGATATAAGAAATAAAAAATATCAAGATACTAAAATATAAAGTATTGTTAACTTTAAAGAATGATTGCGAATTTGGATAGCAAAAACTACTACAGTTATTGAACAACTACTGCAGTTGCTCAAACAACTGCAATATTTATGTTTGAACTAGTGAGAAAATTTACCTGTTTCCTGCAAAATATGCTCTACTTCATTTGTGAAATCTATCATTTTCAAGATAATCCGCGACTTCCGCATTGATAATTATGATTTGTTCAAAATGATCATGGAACACATCTATCCTATATGCTTTTTTCGCATGATAATAATGGCCAAAAAACTCTCCACAATGAAAATTTTTACGAGCATTCTTGCCAACATGCTTCGTGTAACACCCGTGGTGCACTTCAGAGTAAAACTTTGATAATGCTTTACCTATGCTTGGACGTCTATAAAAAATTATGCACAAGTCTGAACTATCAAGCACTATGTCTAAGAGTTTCTCAAAAAAATAATTATATACAACATCACACTCTTTATCTAGTACAAAAAATGCAACAGGAAAGATTTGGTTTTATGTACCCTGTGCGACAGTAGACAACAGAACTCCATCGTAACGACCTCTTACAAGTGTACCATCAACAGCTAAGACTTTTATCATATGCACAAATCCTCCAATCCAAGCTCCATGTGATATAGAAATATATTTTAACCTTCCTTTGTCGTCAAGTTTCAGTGATGTCTTGCTTTCTTCATTTACAATCATAAGCATATGACGATAACCTTCTAAAAGTGCATATCCATGCTCTAGTGTCCCTTTTACCATAGACTTTGCAATTTCACTACCTTTTAAAAACTTACAGTAGCTAATCTTGCAGCCCAAATGATCTTGAACAATAGTTTTTACATCTTTTGTAGATGGACATTTTCCATTCAAGAAACTAGGTAGCATGTATTTTGCGACGACCTCCGCTGAAGCATGTGGATGATGACTTGCAACATGTCGTGCTTCACACGAGTGAATGTTGTGGTATCGTTTAATTTCAAATCTATTGCAACTTTGAAGTTTTATTGCTCGCAAAACCCGTCACAATTTTGATCGACACATCTAGCACAATATACATCTTTAAAAGTCCTGACTGATTTGATTCTTTGATATTTCTTCACAGAAGAAAGCTTCAACAATTTAGTTAACTCTCGCTTGTCCTTGAAATTTTACCTTTATAAAACTTGTGTCGTCATCATCCATATGGATGTCTTGTGTTGGTAAATAATATTGAGAGTGTTCTCGCTTATAGGAATATCGATAGTAACATGATGTTCTTCATCATTTGAAACTGAATTTGTTGTCAGTATCATCTTTTCAACTAATGATATTCTTAAAATGGGCGTGTACTTCGATCATCCAAAAAAATCATAAATCACGATTATTCTTTATCCTAAAAGGAGCTCCTTTTTGTCTTTCAATAAGCATGTAAGTAATACACAAATCATATTTATCACAATTTAACTCAATCCTATAAATAAGGATCTCAAACAGCTCATTATACATAAGATTCTCACTTATCTTTATTGGTACTAAATCTTCACTCTTTGATCGCCAAGTATAAAGTGTAGGATTCTCTACCAATGCACCATGTAAATCCACTGTTATTATTTTTTGATCTTCCATAGATGGACACAATACCTATAGATATCACACAATATTTCAATTAGTGAGACATTCTTTGAAAAACTTTGAAATCACTAAAGAATATTTACAACTTGTTTTTACACCTATTTTGATGTTTCACAACTATCAACAATAATAAGAAAAATTTAGTAGCTATAGTAATCTTTATAATTCTTTGATTGACCAACAATAGAACAAAATTATCGAACAACTGCACTGGTTGTTGAGACAACATCTACTATTGACGAATAACTAAAGACAGTTGTTGGACATCAACATGGACATTTAAATATTTCAATAAACAAGTTCGAAAATCGACCGGAAAACTATGAAAGTTGTTGACTAAAACAACCACTTTGATTTCACTAAACACAACTTAAGAATAGATAGAAATTATTTTTCATACTTATTAATAATGCCTTTTTTAGTTTATGTAAATCTCAAAAAAAAAAAACAAGTAAAATACAAAAAAAACATAGGTCTCAAAATACTCAAACATGTACATATTTTGACATTCTTTTTTCATAAAATTTTCTTGATAGATATTTTCAATAAAAACACCTTCTTTTTTACAAAATAAGGAAATATGAAGAACAAGAAGGAGAAAAAAAATAGAGGATTGAAAAATGTACCTGCCCTTGAAGAGGATCGTTGGGAAGATGATAAAGTTTAGCACCCTTTTTTTTGTATTTTAGTAAAATTTAGATATTTCAAGGTAAAATAATAGACGAAAAAGTGCAAAAGAATAAAGTTTGGGGCTTTTAAAAAAGTATTTTTTAACCTGATCACTATTATTTATTCATTTGTCAGTGAAGAAAAAAGTAGCAACTATGTATCATCCATAAACAAGTGTCTAAGTTGAAGTATCAGACCGGGAGATCAAGAGTATCTTGGACTAGAACATGAATTCTAATAGGATAGACTGGTATCAAAAGTTAGATAATGCATCGTACCGCATACATAACACAAATAGGTATGTATTTGTATCAACTAGTTTTTTTGGTAAATATTGCCATCTACCTATCTAATTGGAACACAAATCATTGTGGGAATTGAAGGATCTAAATCTGGACAAAAACATCAAAAAGAGAGTATAACAGTAAAATAAGTTGGACAAATTTAGGTCCAAAGAGTTTGAGAGCTCATCCCTATATAAGGAAAATATGAAGAAATGTGATCACGCTAAGACCCTTAAGAGCGAGTTTAGAGTGGGACATTGGGTGTCACTGTAAAACACTCGACGTAGACTCTTTCCAGGAAATCTCAAGTGCAAATGGTCAAAAGCATTCAGAGTGACACGAGTGTTCACAAATGGTGCCATCAAAAGCGAAGGTCAAGAAGGACCTACTTTTAAGGTGAATGAGCAGCGTTTGAAGTCATACATTGGCTAATACCAGGAGGTCTCTGTAATTTAGGTTTTGTACCTAGAATATGCTTGAGGTAACTTCCATGTCGTGCCACGAAATTAAATAAGGTGCTTCTTGGGAGGCAACCCAAGTGTTAAATTTTTAAATAATGTGTGTCAATATTGAAGGTGAAGGATATTATGCGAGGAAAAAATGTTTTTGGTGTATCACCGAAGTTGTTCGGTGAGCTATACTTAGCTCGCCTTATTGATTGCAAAAAACGTGGCTAAAGTACTAGAATATTTGGCGCGGAGACCTATATAACTCGGTGAATCACCGATATTCATAGGAGACCTGATTTTTCTCAAACTTAATACGTTAGCACTAGCAGTGTAATTCAGTGAACTTTTGTGATGTTCTACGTCCAATTTGGGAGTCACCGAACTGTTCGACGACCTTCTGCATCTCCGTCGACTGGCTATTTTTTGAGAGTGTCACACAATGAAAAAAGGGGGAGATCTCGCTCTTTTGGTGCACCACCAAAGATTTCATCGAATGACTCATTATATCGCCAACCGGGAACTTAGTAAATATTTCTTTTCACCTTCCTGTGCATGTTTACACACTAGAATTTGATCTTGATTTGCTAATTTTCTTTTACTACTTTAGTTTTTATCTTTTCTTTATTTGAAGTAATATCCTTTATCTAGTCACATCGGGGACAATGTTGAATGCTTTTTGCGAGGGTTGCACATGGTCAGTGAATTCCTTTATATTGATTGACCCTCTTGTTGTGTTGAATGTGGTTTTTTTCTTGCAAATTTGAGTATCAGTCTTGATAACTAACAATAATTTGAATAGTGCTCATAATCAAACAAAAATGAATGTGCATCTATTATGAGGCCAAATGAAGTTGAATAGACAATATGTGAACTTTTTGTATCTCGTTGTGACTAACCAAGTATCAAGAAGAGTCTCTTGTAATGAACATTGCACATTAGCGAAAGTTTTATGTCTTGTTTGACATTGGTGTGAACGCATTGTCAATGATAAACTTATTTTGAACCATGTGTGATGACACACACAATTTGCCCTGTTTGTCCGGTTGACTAGGTGAGGCAACCTCTTGAATTGATCCTAGGTAACTTTGAAGAGTGTGAAACAATTTTACATTATACCTCTTTTGTGGCCTACCTTGTGAGTGTGATCCTTACTTGAACACCTTTTGAGCCTCAACGCTTTCTTTTGAAGAAACTTGATGAAAAATTGAGACCTTTATTTATCCATTACCCATGATCCTCATCAAATGTGGTTTGTGTGAATAGTAAACTCAAGCCAAAATCCTAATTTGGGGTGTGGTGAAAAGAGGAGGTAAATCAATAAGTTCTATAAATTACCTCTTTCCCATTGTTTTGAAAAATATGGAACCCCTCCATACAAAAACAAGAGAGAGAAGAGAAAAATGAATGAGAAAAAGGATGAAAAAGAATGAAAAAGTTTGTGAAAATGCAAATAAAATGGGGTGTCTCGTATTCCATGGAAAGTGAATAAATGGGGTAACGTATAAACATAAACGAGAATAGTAAAGACAATAAAAGGAAGTGTTTTTCACACCACATTTTATGAGGATAGAAATCACTGAGTCTAAATGATAATACCTTTACACACAGCCCCATTACAAAATCTCAAAAACACCTTTTTGATCTTGAGTGAGCTGAAACAATGGTTGGTTGGAAAATAACGGCAAATCTATGGGTGAAAATCATGCATTATATTTATCTTTGTGAGTGAGCATTATATTTGATTCCATAGCTTTATATTATGGAACTATTTTGTGTTAATATGGAATCATTGTTCGTGAGAAGGCATTTGATATACCTCTATTCAGCTTGAACTTGCATTTGAAGCAACTGTTTGGAGATTGAGAATATTTGATAATGGTGAGTCATAATTGGAATCTTAGAGTGCAGAATTGATCCTTGCATGAATAAGTTGAGCGTTTTTGTGTGCATTCATGATTGAGTTTTGTATAGCACTATTTGAAACATCCTTTTTGAACTACTTAACTTGAGTTTTACTTGAAGACAAATAAAAGTTTAAGTTTGGTGTGTTGATGAGTCCATGATTTGGACTCATTTGGGGCATAATTTGGATATATTTTATTGTCCTCAAATGCTTATTTTATGCGAATAACTGATGTAAAATCCTTGATATCCAGCATTTGGATTGAAGAACAAATTATGGACATTATTGAGAAAAAGGGAATGAAGCTAACAAAAATACCATAGAAATGAAGACTTGGCCATCGCCAATGTCACTCGGCGATTCACCAAGTGGGTATTCCAATCGCTTAAAGTTACAGAATGTCAGAGCTGAATTGAAGTTAACTACAATGGCTAGTAGTGTCAATCGGTGTGTTGCTGATCGCTTTGGCAAAGAATTATTAGGTATTCAAATGTGCTTATGAAAATATAGACAAAAGCTGAGGAGCGAGGACAAAGAAGATAAGGCAACTAGTGAAATTAGTCGGTGATCCCGATCTAGATTGTCTAAAATTGCAGTAGCTAGACCAAGAAGAAAGGAAAATGAAGGCAAGAAGAATGACAATTAGTGAACTGCCGAAGAGTCGGTGAAACACGACTTACCTCGCCGATTAGTCTTAAGTAGTCACACATCAAAATTGCTTCAGTTAATTTTGATAGAGAGAGAACGTATTCAGAAACGTGAGAGATAGAAAATTGAGCGCAAAATCATTACCATTGGGGTTTTCAGGTTGTTCTAGCAAGAATCTTTATTGATATTTTATAATAGAGAAGATTTTAGTAATTTTTATCTTTTGAATTTCAGTTATCCAGCTATGGAAAACATGGCAGAAGTTGATTTTCTAATTTTTTTTATTAGTGGCTAAAACCCTTTTTCATGACATTTTGACTTTGAAACCAATTTATTCATAATCCTCAGAATGAACTAGGTCAAATTAGATTCTATCATGTATTTTCTGATTTATTCAAGTGTTAAAATAATGAATATTAGCATTACAGTTCAATTTAGAGAGTTTGGAAATCAAATGTCAAAGAACAACCAAGACGTTCGAAAGTTTGCTTTTGTGTGTGCTAGTGTGACTTGACTTGTTTTATAATTTTTTTGGTGTCCAAATTGATATGAGAGGGATCTAAGACCTATATGGACATGTCTAGGGTCAAAAAGTACAGGTAAGACTCCCTAAGATCAACCCTAAGGGTCCTTGAGGAGGACCCAAACCTTGACAAGAAAGTTGCCAAAACTGTCAACAAACGCTCAGTCGTTCAATCGACGCCCCATCGATTTGGGGCATTGATCCACACTTAGTAGTGGGATCTTAGCCCCTTAACTGGATGCTATGGATAAAACGACGCCTAGAAGGACGCCTCGTCTATCATACGACGGTCAGTAGGTGGCAACCATTATTTGTCACCTCTAACTTTCTGCAGGTGTCTCGGTCAATGTGTGGGTGTTTTCGGAAATTAACTCAATGTACTAAGTAAATGCTATACGGTTATTTATGGTATTTTAAGTTAGTTAACACTCTATAACTTATACTTCCACTCTATTATTCAAAATCAAACCCCAAGATCAAAAGAAGTTTCTTCAAAACATCCATGGGAGCTTGAAGACAAGTTGAAGCTAGGATTGAAGTTCTTCATTAATTCTTCTTCAATTTTGTTGGAATTCTTCAATTAAGGTATGGTAATTATTATTTTCTCATTCGAGGATTCAATTCCAATGTCTTTTCAAGTTGGTAGGACTAAGAAATGGTACCTTCTCTATTAAACCTAGGGAATGATTACTCTATGAGAATAAAGGCAAAGCACCGAGACTCTACTTAAGAATGAGACTAGATTACAAATAAGCCCTTGATATCCCTTAACAATGTACATACATGGTATGAGTCTTAGCTTTACCTTTGACAAGTAGAACACCTTCCACGGTGTGGGGTTCTTATGACACCGAATTACATACCAAGATAGTATGGTCTATGTCGGTTAATTCCTAATCTCATCATATGGTATGTACACTCTTTTTATTGTATAGGATCTACAGTGCACAGATAGAGGAATGGGATGCTATCTATACATTGCACGAGTAGGCTTTGAAGATGCTTGTTGAGTTCCCTAGGTCTCCTCTAAGACCATTATGTGAAGTCCTCTAATTGTTGAATATATTCTAAATGTCTTAATGAATATTTTTGAAATAGTTAATGTATATGAACATAAATTTACTCACCTAGGTAGCTTTGAAGATTGCTTAGGTAGGCGTGAAAAGGGTGTATGGGCGGTCTCCTCATGTCTTACTTAGATGAGTCTTAGAGTAACTTTAGGTAGAGAGTCTAAATGACAAAAAAGGCTTGCATGATAAAAATGGAACTATGTGTTATTGTAATGTAAAGAATAATCTTACTTTGGTTTAGTCTTAAGGATTACTTAGGTGTGCTTGAAGAGTGTGTATGTGCTATATCTTCTTGTCTTACTTAAGTGAGTCTTGGGATAACTTTTGGTAGGGACTAAAAAGGATTATGTGCATTCTAAATATGTGTGGTTTTCTCTTATGAACTACTTGAATATGTCTTATATGTGTATGTTGTCTTGAAAATAACTCTTCTACTTATTATAAGATTTACATCAAAAGAGCATAAAAAACATGTTAAGTAAATGATTGTTTTAGCATCATTTCTTGCATGTTCACCATACTCTAGCATTTAATATGCTAATTCCATATGTTGTTTATTTCTACTAGTGTAGGTGACAAGTAAGGAATATCTTGAAAGTGAAGCTTGGGAATAACATTCTCTTAAACAAACTTGGTATGTCCTCATATCATTAGAGGACATAGTTATGTTTAGTTTTCCTTTTCAAAAGATATTGTAATTGGTTTTACTTTTAATTGATTTAAGGGTTGTGACCCAAATATTTATATGTGTCTAAGATGGCTATGAAGAGACTTAGTTCTTTCTTATTTTTATATTAAAGAGTTTGACTATTGTAGTTAAAAGTTTTAATTTTGCAATACTTTTCATATATATGCGATGAACGATGTCTAAGGGCTTGTATAAGACCTCCGAGGGTCGGATACACCATGTCACTTCAAGGGGGTGATCCATGTTCGTTACAGCTCCACACTTAGTTGTGGGAGCTTAGCCCCCAAAAGTGGAGGCTCTGACCAAAGCGACGCCGAGCAGGATTTCCTGTCGATCAAACGATGTCCTGTAGGTGGCAACCGTCATTTAACACCTGCAACTTTATGCAGATGTCTCGCCAAAGGTGAAGATGTTTTAGGAAATTCACTTAATGTCCTTATTTAGTCCTAGACGGTTATTCAATGTTATTTATGGTGTTTTAAGACATTTAAGACTCTAAAACCTAGACTTAAACTTCATTATTCAAAATCGAACCCTATGATCAAAAGAAGCTTCTCCAAAACCTCTATGAGATCTTGTAGTCAAGTTGAAGCTAGGATTGAAGTTCTCCATTGATTCTTCTTCAATTTCGTTGGATTTCTTCAATTAAGGTATGCTGATTTCATCCTTGATTCTTTCTCTCAAGGAGCCAATTCCACAGGCTTCTTAAAGATATACAAAAACCTTGAAATCCTATTTTCAATTCTAAACATGGGTTTATTATATGAAAAGGTTTAGGTCAATGTTTTATGAATTAATTGATGTTAATTGGTGAGTTTAAGATAAAAACTACCATGAACCCACATATTCCTTGAGTTCCTAATTTTGGCTCTAGAGTGGGTGAATTGATCATGTCTTAATCTTACTGAATTCATGTGTAGATTGTATAAGGTTATTGAAATACATATAGATCAGGGTAGAATTGTTCGTAACTTTCTTTATAATGTTGATGTCTATATTTTATGTTGTTGGATCATTGATATGGATTGATTCTTGTCTTAGTCTTTTGTTCACTGATATTGGTAAGACCTCTTGTTATTTTAATTGGTTGAAAAGTCTAAGGAATGATGATGATGGTTATTGGAAGGTGGTAAGTTGACCTAATTCCTCTATTTTTATAGAATTGATATTGAATTGTACTGATTTGTATGTTGCACTTATGGTGGTGGTGTAAATTTTTTATATATGTTATGAACATGACCATGTTGACATTATGTGTGAATTATGATATGATCATGATATGGTATATGTGAAGGTCTAAATTGATGGTGCTCAAGTATTGTCTATATGATCTAATATAGGTTCTATGAAAGTATGGTTGAATGTATTTTCTCTCTAGTTGTCGATATATGGTGATGAAGGACTAGGGAGATCCTTTATAGAATGATGTTGTGTTTTTATTGATAGACTAATTGTCCCTCTTCTTGATAAATGAAAACTTATAGATTATGAACTCTTAAATTCGGTAGACTTAGGTGCATTCACTACTACATAAAGGCCTTTTAGCGACAATATGTTAATGATAATAAGTCAACTGCCGCTGATGAATTCTTTACATTGAGATACTAGCGGCCGATGAACATCGGGAACTAAAAACATATTTTTTACTGACAAAAAATAATTTTCCCATAAAAATTACTAATTGAAATTTTATTAGTCATTTTCCCTCCTAGTTTTTTCACCACTATTTAGATGATTACTCCAATAATTAATAAAAATAAATAACTAAAAACCCTATTCTTTCTAATTCCACATCGCTGCTCTAACATTCTCGTCCTCGCTACACCATGACTTCCACATACGTTGATCATCCTTGATGGTAACCTTACCCTTCAAAGACCACCATTACTAGATATCATCTATTCATATTCATTCATGACTTTAGGTCTATATTGCGCAACCGCCGATGTATAAATCTTCTCCGTATCATCGTATACATCTTCTACATTCATGTAAGTTTGATATTGTTACCTGCATAATTCATATCCTTAATATTTTTGTCTTTTTTCGGTAAAATACTCTTTTTCAAGTACCAAAATACTTGAGACCATGTCAAATTGGATTTTGTGATGTCTAAGTATGACAATATATGAATTATGAAAGTATCGATTTCTTGTGTTTGGTAAGTCATAATCGACTATCTCTGTTTGCTGTTGAATTGATGGAAAATCACTTGATTTGATTCATATGTTTAACCGATTGTTTTATGTTTACTTTGATATTAAGTTTACCATGAAACTTTAGAAGTTCTCTGAGTATCATTGATAAAATTTGATGTTTTTAACTGAATCTATAGCATTCAGATCTCCCTGTGACTATGATTTGTTTGATTTTCTTGAATACATCAATATATATTGTATTATTAGTTGACTAATAGGTGAATTGTAGTCTAATTGAAGTTATGCAAAAACTGGAATGGTAATTTATTGAAGAATCACATTCTTATATTACTAGAGCGCACTTATATGTTTGTATGAATACCAAATAACATAGGTTCTCCAATGAATATTTTTATCAAACAGTAAAACCATTAGATTATGTATGTTATATTCACCAAAGAGAGAGAAATTGAAGATGAGATGAGAGTGTCCCTTCTAGTTGTCATTTATCCAAACTTCAACTACCAATATTTGAAAGACATTGAGTCTTATTGTTTCGGAATTGTACAGTTCTAGGAAATCTAAATGCTCTTGATATTCTAGAGGTTGGTGAGTTAGTGTGTGTACTCCAATAATTAACGTTTCCAAAAAGTACAAGATTTAAGGAAATCAAAATGCTTATGAATTTTTCGAGGTTACTGAATGAGTTCTTAAGACTAATTTCTTCATGTATGCGCTTCTTTCATCTTTAGATTTGCTGATGTACAAATTCAAGTGTTAAGAAAGTACCTAAAATCTAGGTTCCGATCAGGTAAATCTTGAAGTATAGTTTATTATTTATAATGACCATACAAAGTTTGGAAGGTTGTTTTCAAAATGTGACTATCTTTGGCTCTGAGCTCATGATAACAATCTGAGGTCTATCTTTGAGAAATGACTAGCACCATGAAGTTGGTCAAACAAGTCATCAATCCTAGGGATGAGATCCTTATTATTTATTGTGACTTTGTTCAATTGTATATAATCAATGAACATTCTGAGAGAACCATCTTTATTCTTTAAAAGCGACACTGGTGAACCCCATCACAAAATACTAGGTTTAATGAAACCCTTATCTAAAAGGTCTTTCAACTGCTATTTAAATTCCTTAAGGTCAGCTGGAGCCATTATGTAGGGAGAAATAGAAATAGGCTGGGTATCTGGAAGGAGATCAATTCAAAAGTCGATTTCCCTTTCAAGAGGGACTCTAGGAAGATCTCCTGGAAAAACTTTTCGAAACTCGCTGACTAGTGGAACTAATTCAAGAGTTGGGGTTTCAGAGCTAGAATCCTTAACTCAAACTAGGTGATAGAGATAACCCTTAGAGATCATCTTTCTAGCCTTAAGGTATGAAATGAATCGATCCATAGGCACAAAGCTACTACCCTTCCACTCTAAGATTGGATCGTCTGGAAACTGAAAATGAACAATCCTAGTTCTGCAATGGAGTGAGGCATAAAATAAATGTAACCAATCCATGCCTAGAATGAAATCGAAGTCTACCATTTCTAACTCTTCAAGATTTGCTGAGGTGATTTTCTAAGAGAATGTGATAGGGCAATTTTTGTATACCCGTCTAGCTATAACTGGGTCACCAACTGGAGTAGAAACCGAGAAAGGTTCTGAGAGAGCATCTAGACTAACACTGAAGTTTATTGCTATAGTGAGTTACAAAAGACAATGTAGTCTTTGTTGTCTTTGCAAGGAGTGAACCATATGTTAGTCACATCCTTATACTGGTTAATTGCCAATTGCACCTTATCACTACCAGTTACTTGCATCACTTAAATATTTTCTTGACATCATAAATGAACTAATGTGGGTACTCACCCAACATGGGACCCTAAAACTCAGGTGGACTGTCCCTAAACAAATGTCGAATACTAGTTACAGTGATCCACCATTTTTATTAGTTGGAACTCGAACCATCTAATTGTTCCAGGTTGTCATGCTTTGAGCCAAAAGCTGAATTGGCATTCTGAAACTCTTCATTAGAACTTCTTTATCCAGCCAGTACTAGAGGAAGTGTGTTAGCATTGCGTGCATTATCATTCCATGCCTAAGATCTATGAGGAGGCATGATCTTAAAAAAATAACAATGGATAAGAAAGAAGATAATACTAACGGACGATAAGAATATCAAGAAAGTGATTTTTTCCTAAAACACTTCATAGCCTCCATCTCATTAGATGTGGTGCACTTCAAACCCATGAAAAAGTCTTTACTTAGTGCGGCTTTTCAGACATCCCATGACACTTAAACCTAGTGCTCTCATACAAAACTTTTTACACCTAAGCTACCCCGAGATGCGGACACGTGATATAAGACAACAAGTTATCCCAAGCTAATCATGCTAGCATGATCATGAGCATACTAACGAAAATAAATGCTGAAACTAACTATATCTGAAAATAACCTCTAATAGACTAGGAATGCTGGGATAATTCATTCATGATCGGAGTCTAGACCCCAGAGGAGATCGGCATCGCAGACAAGTGTACATACGTCATCGTTACTTTATCTAGTTAATTTTAGCGGAAAATTTAAAGTTTTTGTTTCTTTACATGCATGTAAGTCATTCTACTTACACTCATATACGTTTACCATCAACCATCTAACATTAAGATCATCGAATGAAATAAATAGTTCAATGCTGCATTAAATGTATACTTGCCAAAATGGCACAAATACAATATCTGAAATAATAATGGGAAAGAATCGTTAGTGGAACATACTCCACTAGATAAATCCTATCACTAAGCTAGAATAAAATGGGCAAGCCTCCTCGAATGCATGAGGGCCTATAGAGTCCGGATTAATGCTCCATGTCTGGATGACTTCAGTGTCGACCTGTAAGCTCTAACTTCCACTTGTTTTTGCACTTAAAAATATAGAGTTGTATGGGGTTAGTACACACTTGTACTAAGTATGGGTATATGCAAGCACTCACAAAGGACATGAAAGGTAAGAATAGATCTTTCCTAACAACATAATTTATGGAAAGTCAAGTCAGTAGACTTGCCAAATTTGGATTAGGAAAGTTAGTGGACCTGCCAAATTTGGATTAGGAAAGTCAATGGACTTTCCAAATTGGATTAGGAAATTCATGCCATGAGAGTAGCATGCATCATCATATGTATCATATTGCATACAATAGATAACGTCTTACACATAGCACATAACATATTGCATATAATATAAACCATCTTTTATATCATTCGTTCATACACCATGAGATTTCGGAATCATGGACTTGACATCAAGACTTCCCAAAAATGAAGGCTCAACATATGGGACCTCAACTAAGGAGCCATTTTTTAGCAAACACAGAGTCTGCTTCATTTATTCATACGTACTTCACTTCATACATTCATAAGCTAGTGTAAACACCAGCTATACCGAGGATGAATTTTAAGACTTTCATTGGGTTCGCTTTCCAATGATCAAGAATGACCTAGTGTCATTAATTAATTCTACATAACCTCTTTATTATCCTATCCTAACACCTTTGCTATCATTCATTTCATTATGTGCATCATATGAGGCTGACCTCATTCATTGATTGGGAACTTTAATTTCAACTGACATAGATCATGTGAGATTCATGAAATATTGTGTCTGCCCCACACCAAAAAGAGGTGGAATCGCCGGCCAAAGTGACTCAAAATATGCTAGCGTATATAGGGGATTGAAACCTGTTAGATCCCTATATTGGCAGTAGAAGTTGAAAGACTAGGAGATATAAAGAGACCCATAACCGGCATGTCGGACAATCTCATCTCATAAGAGTTACGTGAACCTCCACCTTCCCGAAGGAAGGCATCATCGCTCATAGCTAGCCTATCGGTGCTTAGTATAAAGTTCCATTACATTCAACTCATACATCAATGAAGCTGACTTCTAGTATGAGGACATCATAGCTCATTAAATGATTTCTCATCTCATCATTAGTATTAATTATGCATTAACTTTAATACTTTAATTAGAGTGTTCATTGAGACTGGTCTCTTTATTAAATTTATACTCTCATAGGTGAGTATGTTTTGGTAACATTTACATAGTCTCTTTTGATATTGCTCTCCTCTTTCACATTATCCTCTTATCATATTGTAATCTCATTGATTAACTTTAGCACATTTTCTTTTCATAATTACTCACCCCTTTACTTGAATGTTCATTTCATTGTATGCCAATGCACTTGGCCATTTAGTGTGTTTCATACTCTTACTTGACCCTTCTAGGGTTTCATCATTTCGTTACATACATCTTAAGTTCACTTACTTTAAACGTATTCTAGATTTATGGGTCTATACATACAAGCCATGAGGCTTCATTCTTAGTTCGTTTAAGTGATTCATATCTTCCTAAGATAATGTGTACAAGACTTATGCATCTTGTAAGTGTGCCAAGATCTCGATTTTGATCTATGTAGGCAACATTATTTTTGAACATTTATTCACGTATGACTTATGTATCAATACGGAATTTGGGCACGGGAACTGGATATCAAATCCATTGGAGAACACTTACATTTTTATTTATTTTGGTTTTATCCACATGGCTTGGGGACCCAAGATCGAGCCCCAACACCTTAATTTTATTTTTCCTTAATTTCTCTCTTCATCTTTCGTTCATTGGAACTGGGAGGATGTGGGATTGAACCCCTAAAACCTCCTTTCCTTTTATTTTCTTTTCTTTAATTCCTCTCCTTCTTGGACGAGAGGGTGTGGGTTTGAACCTCCACAGCCCCACTTTAATTTTTCTCCTTCAACTCCTTTCATTCTGCCTAGAAGTCGTGGGTTCAATTCCTACACGCCTCAACCTTTTATTTTTATTTTAACTTTTCTTTAAATATGAATGAGAGGTGGTGGGTTCGAATCCCACTCCTCTCATTTCTTATTTTTTTGTACTTCATTTCGGTTGAGGTCACTGGTTCGAATCCCCCTTGCAACATTCTTTTTAACTTACATTATTTCTATGACTTTTAACATGGTGAGGTCACGGGTTTGATCCTCAATGACCTCACTTATTTTAATTAATTATTCATAACATACTAAACCACATAGCTTGACCGAAATTCATCATTATATAGCTAGAAATTATGTACATTTTCAGCATCCTTTTCATCAACATTACACGTTAGTTCTTAGGGTAATTTATGGATCATGTAGTACATCCTTGGGTGCATTTCATGGATTCATTTAGCTAAGAGTTTCCACTCGAATCAGCCACATTATATTTCATATGAATATCACGATTTATGCAAGTTTGAGAACGTGAAATACAACCAAAAAACAAGTCATTTTCACGCTTCAATCTGTATTCAAAGTCACGGCTACACATTGCACACATATAAAAACATATTTTTGGAAAACATAGGTTATTATTTGTACGATTCCAAACACACATTCATGAACATATTCATCACGAAAACACATTACATTCTTAGTATCTACCAGCAGACATACCAACCTACAACCATCGATAAGAGCTAGTGACAGGGACATGCAACGAGGAACAACCCTAGTTTTCAGGAAAGATTCATCTGAATCCTAAGGGTCTCTTGGGAAAGGGACCAAGAGTAAGAAAACCCATACCATATTTTGACGTTTAAACCTTGAACATGCTGCCCAAAGACCTCCTCCAACTCACGTCCAAATTCGAGCTTCAACACCAATCTTCGACGGAAAACCCTCCCTTTACCTAACATTTTTGGATAATTTTTGTTTATATTTTTAACGTGAATGTTCTTCAAGTGTGAAGAACTTTTAGTTTCTGGTCAGTACTTGTATTTTGGAAGAGAATGTGAAAATAAAGAGAGATTTTAACGTGAGAGTGAGAGAGAGAGAGAGAGAGAGAGTTAAACGTGAAAGGTGGTTTAGGCTTAGGTAGGACTTAGTCAAACTAGGATTCTTTCAAACCTTTAAAAAATCTGATTTTTCCTTTTTCTTAAATCAGTTAATAATTATTAATTTAATTAAATTAATTTACCAATTTAATTAAAACAATTTAAATCATTGCTTCCACCTTGGTTCGAACCCAGGTGGAGCAAAGGTTCGAACTCGGGTGGAGCAAGACTTCACTCAAAGGCTAATTTTCGGCCCTCTCTCCCCAAAATTCCCCTCAACCCTATTAAATGAAAAAATCACATATTTAGGGTAATTACAATACTACCCTTATCCTGGAATAAGACCATTTTACCCCTAGACCCTCCATACTTAAGATTTCCCCTTTTTAAATCTGGTAAAGACTCGTTCGAGTAAATCCTCATATTTGGGTGCCCTACATGGATGGAACCAACATTTTCTAGCTCAATTAAATCTCCAAGTTAGTTGTCTTGGCTGTTACAAGGGTTCATAGGTATGTTTCTATTTACATCAATCCGTGTGAACCCGGTCTAATCATAGGCATTGTAGACACATTAAGCATTACTTAGCATATCCATTTTTGGGTTTTTACATTATTGCCCTCCCCAGGAACATTTGTCCCCGAATGACACTACTAACTAACAAGCGTATTGCCAGTCAGATCATATCATAAATACTGTTCATAAACAAGCAATAGCAACATAGAATGGAGAGATAAGGAAACTTAAACTTAAAAGAAGGAAGTCTAACCTCAAGAGCTAAAGTGATGAGGGTAGTGGAATGTCATATTGGCCTCGGCTTCCCACGTAGCACCCTCAACAAGATAATTCCTCCATAATACCTTCACGGTGGCAATTTCCTTATTCCTTAGCCGCTTAAACTATCTGTCTACAATCTCAATAGGTACCTTTTCATAGGACAAGTCTTTATCGACCCCCAAAACATCAACAAGTAGAATTGATGTGGATCACCTAGGCACTTCTTTAACATAGAGACATGAAAAATATGATGAACAGAAGCTATCTCCTCAGGCAATGCCAACTCATAGGCCACTTTACCCACACTTTGTAGGATCTCATATGGACCAACATACCTCAAACTCAACTTTACCTTCCTGCCAAACCTCATCACCCCCTTTATAGGTGATATATTAAAATAGACCTGGTCACCAACATCAAAGTCTAAGGGCCATTTTCTGTTGTCTGCATAAGACTTCTGCCAACTGTAAGTAGTAGTCAACATGTCCCTAATCACCCTGACCTTCTCTAAGGACTAGTGAATGATCTCTGTACCCAAAATAGATGACTCTCCGACCTCGAACAACCCAACTGGAGACCTACACCTTCTACCATACAATGCTTAAAATGGTGCAATCCCAATGCTGGAGTGATAGATATTATTACATGAGAACTCTATAAAAGGCAGATGGTCATCCTAACTACTCTTGAGGTCAATCACACACACCCTTAGCATGTCATCCGATGTCTGAATGGTGCGCTATGCATTTCCATCAATCAGAAGATGAAAGGCAGTACTAATCTTCACCTGCGTGCCTAAGATCTTTTGGAAGGATCTCCAAAAATATGAAGTAAAAAGATCCTCTATCTGAAATGATAGGCAAAGGAATCCCATGCCATCTCACAATCTCGTCAATGTATAGTTTTGCATAATCCTCGGCTCTGTAAGTAGACTTTACACAAATAAAGTGGGAAGACTTAGTCATCCTGTCCACAATAACCCATATGGAGTCATGCTTTCTCCTAGTCTTCGGAAGACCAACCACGAAGTCCATATTTATAGCCTCCGACTTCTAAGGCAGAATCTCAATGATCTGAGTAACACCGCCAGACTTAAGATGTTCTACGTTAGCCTGTTGACAATTAGGACACTTGGCCACATAATGTGCAATGTCCTTCTTCATGCCATCCCACCAATATATCTGTTTAAGATCATGATACATCTTTGTCAAACCTGGATGTATGGAGTATCTGGAACCAAGGGTCTCTATAATGATCCTGGTCTACAAATTATCCACATTTGGTACAAACAGCCTATCCTGGTACCTAAGTATGCCATAATCTCCCAAAGCAAAAGATTCATTCATCTTAACCAACACTGAGTCCTTCAGCTCAATCAATACAGTATCAAGATGCTGACCCTCCTTGAACTCAACTACTAAGGATGATTCAGAACTAGGATGAACTGAAACACCCCCACTAGTAGAGTCAACTAAGCGCACACCCAGTATGGCCAGTCTGTGTATATGTTTCACCAACTCCTTCTTATCATCCTCAAGGTGGGCTGTACTTACCATGCTCATACTACTCAAAGCATCATCTATAACATTATCCTTACCTAGATGGTAGTGGACATTCATGTCATAGTCCTTTAACAGCTCCAACCACCTTCGCTGACACAGACTCAACTCCCTCTGTGTGAACACGTACTGAATACTTTTGTGGTCTGTGAACTTATCCACATGAACTCCATACAAGTAGTGCCTCCATAATTTCAGTGCAAATACCATAGTTGCCAACTCCAGGTCATGAGCGGGATAATTCATTTCATGAACCTTGGGCTGTCTGGACGCATAAGATATCACCTTACCATCCTGCATAAGAACACAACCCAAACTAACCCTAGATGCATCACAATACACACTGTAATTCTCACCAGACTTAGGCAAAGTAAGCACCGGGGTTGAAGTGAGTCTATCCTTGAGCTCCTGGAAACTCTTTTCACAAGTCTCCGTCCTTTCAAGCTTGGCCTTCTTCTTATTCAAAGCTGTTAGTGAGGTAGCAAAGGAAGAAAAACTCTCCACAAACCTGTGATAATAACCATCCAATTCCAAGAAGCTATGAATATCCGTGGGAGTAAGATGTTTTGTCTAGTTCTTAACAACTGAGTCTTCCTGGGATCCACCTCTACACCTTTGTCGGACACAACATGACCCAGGAAGGTCACTAATCTACACCAGAATTCACACTTGCAAAATTTTGGCATACATATGATGTTGTCTAAGTACCTGCAAGGTTAGTCTAAAATGTTGTTCATGCTCTTCCCTAGTCATAGAGTATATAAGAATATCATCAATGATTACTATGACTAAAGAATCAATGTATTCATGGAAGACTCTGTTAATGAGATCCATAAATGCAGCAGGTGCATTAGTAAGACCAAATGACATGATTAGAAACTCATAATGACCATAACTAGAACGAAAGGCTGTCTTTGGAATATCTTTATCCCTAACCCTAAGCTGATGGTACCTTGAATGAAGATCAATATCCGAGAAGACACTAGACCCTTGGAGTTGGTCAAACAAGTCACCTATTCTGGGAAGTGGATACTTATTCATGATAGTGACTTTGTTTAGATATCGATAATCGATACACATTCTAAGGGTTACATCATTCTTTTTCACAAACAACACTGGAGCGCCCCAAGGGGATATGCTCGCCTGAATGAAACCCTTGTCAGTGAGATCTTTTAATTGGAACTTCAACTCTTTGAGTTCAGCTGGAGCCATTCTGTAAGGAGGAATTTAAATTGGTTTAGTATCGGGTACTAAGTCGATACCAAAGTCAATATCTCGAGGGGGAGGAACTCTAGGCAAATCATCAGGAAATACATCTTGGAACTCATTCACTACAGACACTGAGTCTATGGAAGGAATGTCAGGATCTAAATAATTAACACTCACAAGATGACATAATACCCCCTTGACATCATTTTATTGGCCTTCAAATTTGAAATCAAGGGATTAGGACGACTTGAGTTGTACCCCTCCCAGACTAGCTCTTCTTCATTAGGAAAACTAAATCTCCCAACCCTACTATGGCAATCCATACAAGCATTACAACTATGAAGCCAATCCATGCCAATAATAACATCAAAATCATGCATTGGTAACTCAACCAAGTCTGCACACATAGTCTTACCACATACAACTATTGAGAAATCCTTGTATACTCCATCAGTTATCACATTTTCTCCTAAAGGTGTACTAACCACTATACGATCATGCAGAACTTCAGGGTTCTTAAATTTCTTCTCCTTTCTTGCATCTAATTTTCTAAGTTTTGATTAATTATTAGACTTGGATAAGTTTTTGTTATGTTTCTAGGTTTAAACTGAACAAAATCTCATGATTTATGGTCCAAACGACGTATCTTAGGGGTTAAATGGAGTAGGAAAAGACCAAAAGACCCCTGACTTAAAAGTAGTCGAAGTCACTGAAGGAATCTACTAACGAACCGTAAGTTGACTGACGGTCCGTACTGTTCTACCATCATTTGTGACTTAGAGTTAAAAAGTCAGCTGACGAGTTGACGGAGTCGACTGACCGTCCGTACTGGTCGACCGTCGTTTGCACATGAGAACTAAAAGTAAGCTAAGTAATCCACAAAGTCAACTGAAGGATAGTAAGTCAACTGACGGTCCTTACTGGTCGATCGTCGTTTGTGACTTTAAACTGAGAGTCAGTTGGCCTATTGAGGGAGTCGAGTAACGGACCATAAGTCGAGTGACGCTCCGTAGTTGGTTTCATCGCTGGCACCTACAACTTCTAAAAATCTGCATTTTTGTACTATTTTAGATATGGGTTGTTACACTTACATAGTTGATGGAAATATAATATGTTAATAATTTCTACCTTTTGTATGATGTTTAGCTGAAACCTGAACTATTAGAGTGTGATTATAGGTTTAATTAACTATCAGGTATTGTTAATTGTTAGTGTAAATGTATTTAAAAGTGATTTCTTCAATAATTGTGGTTGAAATTAATGGATTGTAGTTACAAATACAATCCTAACTTTGTGTTTTTTTCTTGCTCGAGAGAAAAGTTTTAAAACAACACGTTATTGAATTGATCGTCTATGACTATTGGGTTGTCAAGGGATCAGCTTAAGAGAGGTAAGTCTAAACGCTCTTCCACACAGTCAGCTCAAGAGAGTGAATGGATTAAAGCATAGGTTGTTCTTAATTGTTTTCTATTGGTGTTTGACAGAAACCAATTCGATTCGGGATAAGCTGTTTGAGAGAAAATTTATCCCACTAAAGACTAGCTTAATCACTTATTTACGCTACTAATAATTGTAATTACCCAATCGTCTTAATTATTCCATAATATAATCACATCCAAAGAACTCATCTCAATTTTGTTCTTTTTGTGTTATTTGCTGTTATAATTGATAATTGCAATCAACCCCCCCCCCCTAATATTTGACACTTGTCACCCCTAAATTTTAAATGTTTTTATTCATAAATTTCTATTCGTATAGTTGACTCGAACATATGATTACATGCCTCTTGATTCTCATACCTAAACCACTCCATCTGGATTTGGCCCCAACTTACTTAGTTGGGTTATAATACTAACTAATGATCGTCGGAACTGATTTTGGACAAAGTGTCTTGATACGTAAAATCAAAGCGGCGTCGCTTCCGGGCAGTGGTGTTAGTCAAGAATTTTTAGTTAAGTTGAAGGTTGTTCTTGTAAATTATACTGAAGTGATTTATTTCTAATTTTATTTGGTTAATTGTGTTGAAAAATAAAGTATGAGTGTGATCGACAACAATTGTAGCCAAGTAGGTGATACGCTCAAACTTACTTCTCAAATAAAAAGTAAAGCGGTCGTGTCAAGTAAATAACCCAACTAGTGAGGTTGGGATCGTTCCCACGAGGAAAATAGTCTAGACTTAACTTTAACCTGTTATTACTATTGTTTGGTCAATGACTTCCTTGGAAAGTAAAAAACAATAAAAGGGGGGTTTCTAATTCTAAATGAATGAAAATAACTAACGCAATTGAAAGAGACACTTAACAGCTTTGAATGTTGGATTTTAATCAATTAATCAAAGTAACTAGGGTTTATGTGTTCCCCACAGGTTCATTACTTGATAATTCTAACTATAACAATTCTTTCCTATTGTCTTGCATACAGAGTGATAAGTTATGTATTTCTAAATCCTTGGTCCGGCATTTAGAAAATCTCACTCCGCACCTTGGTCTGGCTACGTGTGCTGCTTTCCTAACCCTTATCTTTACCTCATATTAAGCATCATATTCGATATTTGACTAAGTTATTACCTTGTACCAATCAATACTAGTCTATTAGATAGTTTACACTAAATCTATGTTAATAATTCTTTTTCTATTATCTACCTCCTTGGTCCGGCAAGTAGCATTAAGGCAAATTCTAACGTTGGCCATCCGTTAAAAAGACTTCTAAGCAAACGGATTATTAAAACATGCAAGACACTATTCTAGAATTGCTATTTTAGTTAGGTTTTATCTCATTATTTGCCTATGGTTCCCACAACCCTAGTTATGGAGTCTAGTTACCCATAGTCATAATCACAATATTCAAATATATTAAATAAGAATTCATGTACTTACTTCAATGAGAAAGAGTAAAATCCGAAAGTTTGCTTGATTAATCACCACAAATCACCAACAATCAATGATAATCAAAAGTCTAACACTAATACAAAGAGTCTAATAATATGATGTCTAACAATCCAGAGTCTAACAGTCTAAGAGTCTAACTATGTGGAGTCTAACCTCAAAAATGAGGTTTTTTGAACTATTTATAAAAACTAAAAAAACCTAATTAAACAAGGAATCTATTTGCTGGAAATCTACCAAAACGCGGCTGGGTCGACGAACTTCGCGACGGATCGTCATGGTCACGATAGACCGTCATGGACTCCGTCGTCCCATACTTATGCAAGTTCTTCTTCTGCTCTTCTTCATTACCCTCGACGGCAAGTATGACGGACCCTTATAGGCACAACGGTCCGTCGAGGGCCTTCGTTTCAAAACACTTAAACTCTAGGAATATGGATACTGGGATCACTTCTCTTAACTTCATGACGAACCTGCAGGACGGACCGTCATTGACACGACGGACCGTCACAAGCTTCGTAGCCCCACACTTGGTCAGACTTCCCCATCTTCCTTCAGCTGCTGCACTACGCTGCCACCTACGGACCGTCACAAGCACGACGGACACTCAAAATCTCTGCATTCAGCTTTGGACAAATTTCCTGCAAAATAAAAAGAAACTTATATAAAAATTAGCACAAAAAGGCTTTTGGACACACTAAACTTAAGGAAAAAGTATTAATAATACTGTGAAACCACGGTATATCAACACCCTCAACTTAAATTCGTTGTTTGTCCTCAAGCGACGCACTATGACTCAATACAACATCTTTGTACAATAGTATCCATGTTTCATCCTTTGCAATCATTTGGCTATCAATTCCGTTTAGTCTCATCAAATCGATGCATGCTATCAGTATTAGACTTGAACTATGTGGGATCAGAACATGACACAGACTCACCATGCACTAACACCTATCCTCTTCAGTTTCTCACTGAGGTGCTAACAATTTCGGTATTGCAACTAGTGTCCTCACTTCAAAACAAAATCCTCATTTTTCACACAATGTTTTCAATTTGAGTATAAGGATTACTTTTCAATACTAGCTCGCAGAACAAAGTCACACTCATTCTTACCTATTTCCATAAGCTTGCCCTTATTTTCACTGCCTTAAGTTTGCTATACAACCCTTAGGATCACGATAGGACTTTCATGGCTTGTAACATAGGCTCAGGGTCAGGTAGGGTATATTTAGGTATACTTTAGTGACTTTTTTCCCTCCTTGACATATCGACTAAACCTTCCACCTTCTATCATTTTATCTTCAACAGTTTCTCATATTCTTTCACCTTGCTATTTTCTCTTCTTTCTTCATTTGTGTAAGTGACTCTCTTCTTTTCTTGCTTGTATTTCTTGTATGTTTTCCATTTTTTCTTTACTCTTCTTTTGACTAATTCTTGAGTCACTTTACTTTTGTTCTTTCTCTCTCTTTGTTCTTTCAACCCCACTTTCCAGAGCATTTCTCATAATAGCCACCCTCAACTCATGGCTTTGCCATGAGTCAAGGTACACAATACCCAAAGATATAGACATGCATCATTTTCCAGTTTATCAGGATATCATTTTAGCCATCATGCTCCAGAATTAAACTATGTACAAAAGATATAGAAATGCCAGTTCAACAAAAAAAGTAATCAATCTTTTGGGAAAAAGAACACAGGCAAGAAAATCCTAAAAGAGGATAGTGAATTGGGCTACTCAGACATCACCCTAACACTCACTTTCCATTTACCCCACCCTAAAAAAAACCTGAAATTGTCCCCAATGCATAAAAATTTAAATACTAGAGTGGTAGGTGAAACAAACCTGTGGTGCAAAACGCCATCGATCAGCAAGCTGGTGGGTCCGGTTCACCGGAACCCACGTCCTCTGCAATCTGGACACCCTCAATAGTGTCCTCAGCAACAACCGCACTATTAATAGTGCCTCCTGCTATCTCAACAATTCGGGAGCTAGACGCCCCAGCCGCTAACTCTGATGCTCTCATCTGGTGCGCCTTCCCTCAGCAAGTGAGGCTCTCCTCGCAGCCTCCATCTCTCGGCACTCCTTCTTCCGTGCTCGCGCCTTGTCCTCTGCTCGACCCCTAAGCCTCTTGGCAAGCTCTCGAGTGGGAGGTGGTTGAATCTCTGAGGTGGCGAATAGGGCCGCTAGCACTGTGTCCTCAACAGGCTCGACAGAAGGGGCCTCAGACTCTGGCACCCTAGCCTCTAAGATCGTGTCGGTATCTGCACGAAGACTGTCAACTGCAGCCTGAAGAGTCGACACATCCACCGGAGGGGCTGGTCGGGTAGCACCCTCAACTCAAAGGCGTCCAAGCGGGACCAGTGTCTGTAGAGGGGCTGTGCGAGAGGAGCTCGGGGCAGTGCTACTACCTGTGTAGCCATGCGGGCCTTGGCTACTGTATCAGCAAGATCATCAGCAAGTCGGGGCAGCTCTGGACGGGGCCCTCTGCGTGGAGCCAACTCATTGGCCTCTTCTCTGATGAGGTCGACATCAACAATACCCTGTAGGGTCTTGAGCTGATCTACATGCCATATAGGCACACCTGCGGACCTGTAGAGAGAAAAGATCATGAACGGGAAAGGGTAAGTTGTAGTGACCTTGAATGCCCTCTCGTGCATGGCTGCCTTTAGAAGCCACGCGAAGTCCACCTTGAACCCGACTATCATCGCCTCCATCAAGACTGTTCTATCCTATGTAACGATATTATCAGCAACTGTGGGGGAAAGGAAGTGACGGACAAGCAGCCACAAGGACTTCACCGTGAAAGAGAGGTTGGCCTTCTTGATGGCCCCCTTTGTCTCAGTCACCCAGTCGGCACCCTCTTCATCAACTGACAGGTGCAGGGCCATCCACCTCTTGGTGGTCTCTCTCAGTGATGGCTTGTGCAGGGACTGGCCATCTTTACCTATCTGCCAGCGGTAGTCAAACTCGGCAGTGAGGGGGGTCTGAGTAGCATAAACACCCTCGCCGTATAGAAACCGGCGGATGGCAGGCAAGGAAATGTCAACTTGTAAGCCCCGTACTCGGACCTGCTCCTGTGGGGCCTATTTAGCGGGGGCAGCCCTCCTATCAATGTACTATTGGAGAGTCTCTACATAAGATGCGTAAAACTCTCAGACTATTTCTTCACTGTAAGGTCCCAACGGAAGTGTTGTACACTCCAAGCAATGCCTGGTGAAGAGATTGTGGATCTCAGGCATCGTCGGGAGGCTCCCTGTAAGGACCCGCCGCTCCAAGGTGAGTGTTCAAGTCATCACTCCTTTATCAGTCAGGAACTTGGCGTCGGAGTAGACTTGAAATTGCCTGTCGACACTTCACCGGTTGGGCTGGTCAGTGGATGGGGTGGGTACCTGAGCTGGTGAGCCTAATGTAGATTTTGAACTGTCATCCTCATGAGACGAGGCCGACGCTGCAGCGGTGGAGGGTGCGGGAGCCTCAGCAGAGCCGGAGTCTTCCTCGGACCATGATACTCCTAAGGAGCCAGACGCTCCTTCTTCATTTGTGGCTGACCCAGAGGGTGTGGCGGTCAATGTGCGCTCCTCATCAGACTGGGAGGCACTGACTACGCTGGATGCCACCTTTTTGGGTGTGGCTTTGGGAGCACGTGTAGCACAGGAAGGGGTGGAAGTTATTGGGGGCACATACTCAGGGTCACGCTCATCATCAGAGCGAATGACCATTCGGGCAGACGGGGCAACAGACTTAGATCGCCCGCATGCGTAGATTTGGTCTTGCTTGGGTGCCATTGTAGATAGTACCCGTAAAGGATCAATATTAGTACGAGTAGTTGCAAAAAAGAAAAGCAAAACCATACCAAACAAAATATTGAAAATAGTATGTCATTTCTATAGAAACAGTGACACACGACGGGCCTGGTGACGGCTCGTCGTGACTATGATGGACCGTCATGGGGTCTGTCGTGTATTACTTAGACTATGTATATATGGAGAACACTGAAGGAGAGTCTCTGACTAGTATGATAGTATGTGCAGGACGGACCGTCACAGGTACGACGGTCCGTCGTAGGACACTTGGAAAAAATATGGAGACCTTTATGAGAGGGGTCTCTGACCGTCATGACAGTCATGCAGGACGGACCGTCGTGGGTATGACGGTCCGTCACATGTGTCCGTTGAAGGACACTTAGAAAAAGTGAGAGACCCTTAGAAATAGGGTCTTTGACAACCAGAACGGTTGTGCAGGACGGACCGTCATGAAGACGACGGTCCGTCACATGTGTCCGTTGGGGGACACATAGAAAAAAATGAGAGACCCTGAGAAACAGGGTCTCTGACAACCAGAACGGTTGTGCAGGATGGACCGTCGTGGGTATGACGACCCGTCACATGTGTCCGTTGAAGGACATTTAGCACAAATGGACAGTGGGGAGTCAGGGCTTTTGGAACAGACCCTATGATGGTCCGTTGTGGGCAAGACAGTCTGTCATCGGGGTCTCGTTCTGTAGATCAGGGACAGAACTGGGGGTACCCCATGCATCCCCGATGAACCCAAATCAAACTAGTAGTGTTTTGGACCTACATTTGTCCAACCCAACCACCTAGGAAACTAGCAATAAAAAAGCACCTATGTCTAGGGTTTTAAACATGGCAGTTTCAAAAAATTTTAACCTTGGTTAGACAGAATCGTATAAAAGAAACAACATATGACTAAGAACAAATCTAATACTAACTAATAAACAAAAATGCACGATAAATGAGTAGAAATTACAGACACATACCTTATAATTGGAGAAAAACAAATGGACAAGTACTCGGTGGTCAGGCAGACACCCACAACAGTAGCTCCCACTAGTAGATTAACACTTTTAGGGTTTTGGAGAATTGTCGGGGGAGCAATGATCGAGGGAGAGAATGTGGAAGTTGAAAAGAGAGGGAAATGGGGGGAAGAATGAAGGAGTGGGGGTGAAACGAGGGGTTGGGGAGTTTAAATGGTGAAAGTTTATAATAAACTCCAATCGGGTCGGGTCTGGTATGCCTCATTAATATGCGATGATTCCCCGACGATGGTCCGCTGCAGTTGTGATGACTCATCGTGGGTTCTGTCGTGTGTGCCCTAGTTTGAAAATAACAGAAAGACGTACCTGGTACGATGGAGGTATGCAACGATCCCTCGCAGGCGCAACAGTCCGTCGCTGTATCCGTCAGTGACTGCTGCAGAGTAATTTTCTGCAGAATTTCCTATTGATGTGCCTGCAAATTTAAAAACCTATTAGTAGAAAATTCTACCATTACTAAAAAGACTATAAGTATTTGGTTGTCTCCTAACAAGCGTCTTATTTAATGTCGGTCCACGACTGGGGATACTTGATTATTCAGACTTCATGAAGATGGTATGCCTCAATCACTTCATTCGTCGATTCAGCATGCCCGAAATAGATTTTTATGCGCTGTCCATTCAACTTGAACCGCACACCCTCCTTAGTTTCCATCTCAACTACTCCATAATGGAATAGTTGGGTAACCAAGTAAGGACCAGTTCATTTGGACTTGAGCTTGCCCGGAAACAACCGCAACCTAGAATTGAATAAAAGCACCAAATCCCCGACCATAAACTCTCGTTTTCCAATTTTGTTGTCATGGTACTTATTCATCTTTTCTTTGTATAGGGCTGTGCTTTCATAGGCTTTTAGGCGAAATTCATTGAGTTCATTCAACCCATTTAATCGTTGCTTTGCACCTTCGCTCTAATCAATTTTCAACTTCTTCATAGCCCACATGGCTTTATGCTCTAACTCAACCGGAAGATGAAAAGCTTTCCCATATACAAGTTGGTATGGAGACATACCTATGGGAGTCTTATATGTTGTCCGGTAGGCCTAAAGAGCATCATCAAGCCTCCTTGACCAATCCTATCTACTAGCGTTCACTGTTTTTGACAATATCTGTTTGATCTCCCGATTCAACAGTTCAACTTTCCCACTAGTTTGAGGGTGGTAGGGAGTGGCCACATTATGGCGAACCCCATATTTCTCCAATAACCCCTTGAATAATCTGTTGCAGAAGTGGGAGCCCCCATCACAAATAATTGCCCTTGGGGTGCCAAAACTTGAGAATATATTCTTTTTCAAGAATGCAGTGACACTCTTCCCTTCATTGTTTGCGAGGGCGATGGCTTAGACCCATTTAGATACATAATCGACTTACTAGAATGTACATCATTCCATGAGAACTCACAAAAGGGCCCATAAAGTCAATACCCCAAACATCAAATAACTCAATCACAAGAATGGGGTTTAAGGGAGCTCTTGCTTTCTTGAAATGCCGCCATCTCGTTGGCATCTTTCACATGCTTTAGCAAACTCATGAGCATCTTGATGAAGAGTTGTCCAATAGTAACCACATCGTAATATCTTATGAGCGGTTCGGATACCACTGTGATGTCCACCAACGGGTAAGGAATGGCATGCCTCCAACACACTCAACATCTCACATTCTAGCACACAACACCAAATAAGCCCGTCAGCACAACTCCTATACAAGTATGGTTCATCCCAAAAGAACTTCTTCACATCGTACATGAACTTTTTTCTTTGATGAAAGGAAAAGTCTGATGGAACAATATCACTAGCCAGATAGTTCGCAAAATCTGCGAACCATGGGATCAAGTCTTGTGAAGCAGCCAATACATGCTCATCGGGGAAAATATCATCAATGTCAGTCTTATCCCCTGACTCTCTCATAGATTCATCCTCTAGACGAGACAAGTGATCAGCAACTTGATTTTCCGTTCCTTTTCTATCCATCACTTCAAATTCAAATTCTTGTAGCAGTAATACCCAACGAATCATCCTAGGTTTTGCATCCTTCTTTGCCATCAAATGTCTTAGTGGTGAGTGGTCAGTATGCACTATAACTCTAGTACCTAGCAAATAGGAGCGAAATTTCTCAAAAGCAAAGACTACTCCAAGGAGTTCTTGCTCGGTTACTGTGTAGTTCATCTGAGCTTCATTTAGGATTGTACTAGCATAGTAAATGGGGTGAAGGATTTTGTTTTTTCTCTGTCCCAATACTACACCAAGAGCAACCCCACTAGCATCACACATCACCTTAAATGGGCTGTTCAAATCCGGAGAAATAACGATGGGCGCAGACACCAATTTTTCTTTTAGCTCACTGAATGCATTAAGACACAATTCATCAAAACAAAATTTACAATCTTTCTCCAACAGTTTGCACAATGGATGTATAATCTTTGAAAAGTCTTTGATAAATCTCAGGTAAAAACCTGCATGCCCAAGAAAGCTTCTCACACCTTTCACAGAGATCGGTGGGGGAAGTCTCTCTATTACCTCGACTTTAGCTCGATCAACCTCTATGCCCTTTTCTGAAATGCGATGACCCAACACAATACCCTCTTTCACCATGAAGTGACACTTTTATCAGTTTAGTACTAAATTGCAGTGTTCATATCTCTTAAGGACATCAGATAAATTGGTCAAACACCGCTCGAATGAATCACCAACCACAGAAAAATCATCCATAAAAACTTCTATAGTATCCTCTACCATGTCAAAAAATATCGACATCATACATCTCTGAAATGTGGCGGGTGCATTGCACAACCCAAACGACATTCTTCTAAACGCAATGGTCCCATATGGACAAGTAAAAGTGGTTTTCTCTTGATCTTCTGGTGCAATAGAAATCTGATTATACCCCGAATATCCATCAAGAAAATAGTACCACCCTTTTCCGGCAAGTCTATCCAACATCTGATCCATGAAGGGCATAAGAAAGTGGTTTTTTTTAGTCCATGAATTTAGTTTGTGTAATCCATACACACCCTCCATCCAGTAACCGGTCTCATTGGAATAAATTCATTTTTTTCGTTGGGGACCACAGTCATTCCCCCTTTCTTAGGTACACACTGAACCGGGCATACCCAACTACTATCGGCGATTGGATAGATTACTCCGACATCCAACCACTTAATGATTTCCTTCTTCATGACCTCTTGCATAGGAGGATTCAAGCGTCTCTGGTGCTCAATAATTGGCTTATGATCAGGCATGAGTTGGATTTTATGAGAGCAAATACCAGGAGGGATCCCAATAATATCCGCAATAGTCCACCCAATAGCTCTTTTGAACCTTTTTAGTACCTTCACCAAACTCTGAACTTGTTGTTCATCCAAGTCTGATGCAATGATTACCGGCAAAGTGTCACCATTTCTGAAGAATTCATACCTGAGATGAGGTGGGAGAGCTTTTAGTTCTAATTTTGGAGCCTCCTCTATAGTTGGTTCCGCGGGTGGGGACTCGCGATTCTTCATATCTAGCTCAAATTTCTTCGGTTTAAACCAAACATTACTGCGGTCAAGAGCCGCGACTAATGACTCATACTCTTCAATCCAATCACTATCAAAGTTCATTATCACTGCCGCTAATGCTTCTACACCTAAACGTTCTTCTATTTGTGTCTCAGATGTCTCACCCATGTTGTAGGATATAGCAGATACCGATTGGAGCTCACCACTCTGCCTCATGGACCTACAAATGTTAAAGGTCACTTCCTCATTGTTCAATCGAAATTTCATCTGCCCCTTTTCCATGTCTACTAAGGCTCTTTCCGCAGCAAGGAATGGCCTCCCAAGAATAATGGGCACTTCAAAATCGATTTCACAATTAAGAATAACAAAATCTGCCGAAAAGATGAACGACTCCACTTTTACTAGCACATCATGGAGTATCCCTATAGGCCTTTTTACTGTGCGATCAGCCATCAGTAGCCGCATCGCAGGGAGCTTTGGATCCCCCAAACCTAAGTTCTTGTAAATCGAGAGGGGCATGAGATTTATGATTGCCCCCAGATCACATAATGCTTTCGCAAAATGTAATAGCCCGATTGTACAAGGAATAGTGAACGCACCCGGATCTTCTTTCTTTTGGACTAGAGATCTTGTAGCAATAGTACTACAATGCTGCATTCTATCATCATCCTCAAAAGTAACCGATCTTTTCTTTGTGACCAGATCTTTCATAAACTTTGCGTAACCGGACATTTGTTCTAAAGCTTCTACCAAATGGACATTGATAGAAATTTGCTTCAACATTGTTGTAAAACAACGATATTTACAATCCTCAGTCTTTTTTAATAATGTTTGAGGAAATGAGGTTGGTGGCCTAGGCATGTGAGTTACCTTTTTAGGAACTTCAGCATCTTTTGCAGTGTTATCCTCTAATTCACCATCAACATCTACTACTTCATAAGTACCTTTTGTCACCTTTTTCTCATTAGACGGCATAGGTGGGTCAATGGTTTGCTTGCCACCGTGAGTAGTAATTGTCATACAATGTCCATCATTTTTGGATTTTGGACAGTGTTTCTAGGAAGAGTGCCCGGTTGCCGTGTGTTCACAGTTGCAGATAATTGGGCCAATTGTTACTCAAGTTGCTTAATCGATATTGCATGTGTATCGACTTTTTTCCCTATACCCGCTAAATCAACTCTTTATTGTGCTCATCACTAGCATCGAACCTCCTCATCATTTTATGCAACATATCCTCAACGCAGCGGCGCCAAAATTTGACAGCACTCATTTCGTTCTTGCTTGCTTTCATTCTGTTATGAGAGAGAGCTGCTATACGTCTATTCTCTTTAGACAAATGACTGTCCGCTGGAAAATACAGCTCAAACATACTTCCCAAATAAGAAGTAAAGCGGTCGTGTCAAGTAAATAACCCAACTAGTGAGGTTGGGATCGTTCCCACGAGGAAAATAGTCTAGACTTAACTTCAACCTGTTATTACTATAGTTTGGTGAAGGACTTCCTTGGAAAGTAAAAAACAATAAAAGGGGGGTTTCTAATTCTAAATGAATGAAAATAACTAACGCAATTGAAAGAGACACTTAACAGCTTTGAATGTTAGATTTTAATCAATTAATCGAAGTAACTAGGGTTTATGTGTTCCCCACAGGTTCATTACTTGATAATTCTAACTATAACAATTCTTTCCTATTATCTTGTATGTAAAGTGATAAGTTATGTATTTCTAAATTCTTGGTCCAGCATCTAGAAAATCTCAATCCGCACCTTGGTCCGGCTACGTGTGTTGCTTTCCTAACCCTTATCTTTACCTCATATTAAGCATCATATTCGATATTTGACTAAGTTATTACCTCGTACCAATCAATACTAGTCTATTAGATAGTATACACTAAATCTATGTTAATAATTCTTTTCCTATTATCTACCTCCTTAGTCCGGCAAGTAGCATTAAGGCAAGTTCTAACGTTGGCCATCTGTTAAAAAGACTTCTAAGCGAACAAATTATTAATACATGCAAGACACTTTTGTAGAATTGTTATTTTAGTTAGGTTTTATCTCATTATTTGCCTATGGTTCCCACAACACTAGTTATGGAGTTTAGTTACCCATAGTCATAATCACAGTATTCAAATATATTAAATAAGAATTCATGTACCTACTTCAATGAGAAAGAGTAAAATCTAAACGTTTGCTTGATTAATCACAACAAATCACCAACAATCAATGATAATCAAAAGTCTAACACTAATACAAAGAGTCTAATAATATGATGTCTAACAATCAAGAGTCTAACAGTGTAAGAGTCTAACTACATGGAGTCTAACCTCAAAAACAAGGTTTTTTGAACTATTTATAAAAAATAAAAACCTAATTAAACAAGGACTCTATATGCTGGAAATCTGCCAAAACGCGGCTGGGTCGACGGACCTCGCGACGGATCGTCATAGTACGTCGAGGGCCTTCGTTTCAAAACACTTCAACTCTTGATATATGTGTACTGGGGTCACTTCTCTGAACTTCATGACTAACCTGTAGGACGGACCTTCATAGACACGACGGACTGTCACAGGCTTCGTAACCCAACACTTGGTCAGACTTCCCCATCTTCCTTCAGCAGCTACACTACGCTGCCACCTACGTACCGTCACAAGCATGACGGACCATCATAAGCACCGTAGGTGGTCTCTTCTGCATTTTTTCACTTAAAATCTCCGCATTCAGCTCTGGACAGATTTCCTGCAAAATAAAATGAAACTTGTATCAAAATTAGCACAAAAAGGCTTTTGGACACACTAAACTTAAGGAAAAAGTATTAATAATACCGTGAAACCACGGTATATCAACACCCTCAACTTAAATTCGCTTTGTCCTCAAGCGACGCATTATGACTCAATACAACATCTTTTTACAATAGTATCTATGTTTTATCCTTTGCAATCATTTGGCTATCAATCCCGATTAATCTCATCAAATCTATGCATGCTATCACTATTAGGCTTCAAATATGTGGGATCAGAAAATGACACAGACTCACCATGTACTAACACTTATCCTCTTCAATTTCTCACTGAGGTGCTAACAATTCCGGTATTGCAACTAGTGTCCTCAATTCAAAACAAAATCCTCATTTTTCACACAATGATTTCAATTTGAGTATAAGGATTACTTTTCAACTCTTGCTCTCAGAACAAAGTCACACTCATTCATACCTATTGCCATAAGCTTGCCCTTATTTTCACTGCCTTAAGTTCGCTTTACAACCCTTAGGATCACGATAGGACTTTCTTGGCTTGTAACATAGGCTCAGGGTCAGGTAGGGTATATTTAGGTATACTTTATTGACTTTTTGCCCTCATTGACATATCGTCTAAAACTTCCACTTTGTCTCATTTTATCTTGCCTAGTTTCTCATATTCTTTCACCTTGCTATTTTCTCTTCTTTTTTCATTTGTGTAAGTGACTTTCTTCTTTTCTTGCTTGTATTTCTTGTATGTTTTCCCTTTTTTTTCTTTACTTTTCTTTCGACTAATTCTTGAGTCACTTTACTTTTGTTCTTTCTCTCTCTTTGTTCATTCAACCCCACTTTCCAGAGCATTCCTCATAATAGCCACCCTTAACTCATGGCTTTGCCATGAGTCAAGGTACATAATACCCAAAGTTGGGTCAGGGCCATAACGAAGGTTGTTTACTACATTAGCCACCCTCAACTTATGCTTTTGGCATAAGCTGAGGTGCACATGTCCAAGGAGGGACCAGGGCAAACACATTGTTCCCAGAAAAGATCAATTGGGGTGAAAAAGAAAGGTCTAATTTAAGCTCAGATCATTTGGATCAAAGAAGGTTAAATTTCATTTGGTTTTTTTTATTTAGGCTAGAAATGGGCTATATTGAATAAGGGCCTATGATCCATTCCTAATTGTCTATTACAACTTACTTTTAGCAGGACTAACCAGGCAAGTTCTAGCTCACTACCAATAGAGGACTTATTCGAATTTTCCTCACACTCACTTGACATTTCATCACTATACCAGATTATCAGACACCTAGTTTAAATTTTAGACTTAGGGTAATGCAATGGTGTACCCCTATGTCATGCTTAGGGCCACACAATTATCAGTTACTATGCCTAGTCATGCATCATTTTCCAGTTTATCCGGATATCATTTAAGCCATCATGCTCTAGAATTAAACTATGTACAAAAGATATAGACATGCCGGTTTAACAGAAAAAGTAATCAGTTTTTTGGGGAAAAAGAACACAGGCAAGAAAACCCCAAAAGAGGATAGTGAATTGGGCTACTCAGACTTCACCTTCACACTCACTTTCCATTTACCCCACCCTCAACAAAAAAAGCATGAAATTGTTCCCAATGCATAAAAATGTAAATACTAGAGTGGTAGGTGAAGCAAACCTGTGGTGCAAAGCGCCGTCGATCAGCAAGCTGGTGGGTCCGGTTCCCCGGAACCTACATCCACTGCAATCTGGACACCCTCAATAGTGTCCTCAACAACAACCGCACTATCAGTACTGCCTCCTGCTATCTCCACGGTTCGGGAGCTAGACGCCCAAGCCGCTAACTGTGATGCTCTCATCAGGTGCGCCTCCTCCTCCGCAAGTGAGGCTCTCCTAGCAGCCTCCATCTCTCGGCGCTCCTTCTTCCGTGCTTGCACCTCGTCCTCTGCTCGACCCCTACGCCTCTTGGCATGCTCTCGAAGGGGAGGTGGTGGAATCTCTGAGGTGGCAAATAGGGTAGCATTGTGTCCTCAGCAGGCTCGACAGAAGAGGCCTCAGACTCCGGCACCCTCGTCTCTAAGATCGTGCACGAAGACTGTCAACTACAGCCTGAAGAGTCGACACATCCACCGGAGGGGCTGGTTGGGCTAGCACCCTCAACTCAAAGGCGTCCAAGCGCTGGTTAACCTCAGCGATCTTCCACTCTGTATACTGTACCATTTTCCGCTCTAGGCGCTTTTTTGATTCAGTAATAGACTTCTGCATCCTAGGTTGGATATGATGCAGAAGTGTAGCCATTTGCGCCTCTAATTTTTGGACCCTAGCAAGCGAGACCAGTGCCGGTACAGGGACTGTGGGAGAGGAGCTCGGGGCAGTGCTACTACCCTGGATAGAATCGACCGGGGTAGTGTCAATGGACGCCGCCTGTGTAGCCGTGCGAGCCTGGGCTACCGTATCAGCAAGATCATCAGCAAGTGGGGGCAGCTCTAGACGGGGCCCTCTGCGTGGAGCCAACTCATTGGCCTCGTCTATAATGAGGCCGACGTCAACAGTGCCCTGTGAGGTCTTTATCTACGTGCCATATAGGCACACCTACGGACCTGCAGAGAGTAAAGATCTTGCACGGGAAAGGGTAAGTAGTAGTGACCTTGAATGCCCTCTCATGCATAACTGCCTGTAGAAGCTACGCAAAGTCCACCTCGAACCCGGCTATCATCGCCACCATCAACACTGCTCGATCCCATGTAACGATATTATTAGCAGCTGTGGGGGAAAGGAAGTGATGGATAAGCAACCACAAGAACTTCGCCGTGAAAGTGAGGTTGGCCTTCTTGATGGCCCCCATTGGCTTAGTCACCCAGTCGGCACCCTCTCCATCAACTGCCAGGTGCAGGGCCATCCACCTCTTGGTGGTCTCTCTAATTAATGGCTCGCGCAGGAACTGGCCTTCTTTAACCATAGGAACAGTGACACACGACGGGCCTGGTGACAGCTCGTCGTGACTGTGACAGACCGTCATGGGGTCTGTCGTGTATTACTTAGACTATGTATATATGAAGAACCCTGAAGGAGAGTCTCTGACTAGTATGACGGTATGTGCAGGACGGACCGTCAAAGGTACGACGGTCCGTCGTAGGACACTTGGAAAAAATATGGAGACCCATAGGAGAGGGGTCTCAAACCGTCATGACAGTCATGGAGGATGGACCGTCGTGGGTATGACGGTCCGTCACATGTGTCTGTTGAAGGACACTTAGAAAAAGTGAGAGACCCTTAGAAACAGGGTCTCTGACAACCAGAACAGTTGTGCAGGATGGACCATCGTGAAGACGACGGTCCATCACATGTGTCCATTGGGGGACACTTAGAAAAAAATGAGAGACCCTGAGAAACGGGGTCTCTGACAACCAAAACGGTTGTGCAGGACGGACCGTCGTGGGTATGATGGTCCGTCACATGTGTCCGTTGAAGGACACTTAGAATAAATGGACAGTGGGGAGTTAGGGCTTTTGGAACGGACCCTATGATAGTCCTCGTGGGCGCGACGGTCTGTCATCGGGGTCTCGTTCTATCAATCTGTGACACAACTGGGGGTATCCCATGCATCCCCGATGAACAAAAATAAAACTTGTAGCGTTTTGGACCTACATTTGTCTAACCCAACTACCTAGGAAACTAGCAATGCAAAAGCACCAATGTCTAGGGTTGTAAACATGGCAATTTCGAACATTTTTAACCTAGGTTAGACTAAATCGTATAAAAGAAACAACATATGACTTAGAACTAAGATAATACTAACTAATAAACAAAAATACAAGATAAATGAGTAGAAATTATAGACACATACCTTAGAATTGGAGAAAAACAAATGGACAAGTACTCGGTGGTCAGGCAGACACCCACAACAGTAGCTCCGACTAGTAGATTAACACTTTTAGGGTTTTGGAGAATTGTGGGGGGAGCAATGATCGAGGGAGAGAATGTGGAAGTTGAAAAGAGAGCAAAATGGTGGGAATTATGAAGGAATGAGGGTGAAATGAGGGGTTGGGGAGTTTAAATGGTGAAAGTTTATAATAAACTCCAACCGGGTTGGGTCGGGTATGCCTCATTAATCACGCGACGATTCCCGGACAACGGTCCGTCGCAGTTGTGACGAACCAACGTGGGTTCCGTCGTGTGTGCCCTAGTTTTTAAAATAACAAAAAGACGTACCTGGTATGACGGAGGTATACGATGGTCCGTCGCAGGTGCAACGGTCTGTCGTTGTATCCGTCAGTGACTGTTGCAGAGTAATTTTCTGCAGAATTTTCTGGTGATGTGCCTGCAAATTTAAAAACCCATAAGTAGAAAAATGCTACCATTACTAAAAAGACTATAAGTATTGGGTTGCCTCCCAACAAGCGCCTGATTGAATGTCGCGGCACAATTGGGGACACTTGATTACTTAGACTTCATCAAGATTGTATGCCTCAATCACTTCATTCGCCGATTCAGCATGCCCGAAATAGATTTTTATGCGTTGTCCATTCACCTTGAACCGCACACCTGATACGCTCAAACTTACTTCTCAAATAAGAAGTAAGTTTAAACCAACTAGTGATGTTGGGATCGTTCCTACGAGGAAAATAGTCTAGACTTAACTTCAACTTGTTATTACTATTGCTTGGTCAATGACTTCCTTGGAAAGTAAATGTAAAGAGTGGGGTTTTAATTTCTAAATGAGTGGAAAAAAATAAGAAACTTGAAAGAGACACTTAACAGCTTTGACAGTTGGATTTTAATCAGTTAATCAAGGTAACTAGGGTTTACGTGTTCCGTACAGGTTCATAACTTGATAATTCTAACTATAACAATTCTTTCCAAATATCTTGCATGCAAAGTGATAAGTTATGTATTTCTAAATCCTTGGTCCGGCATCTAGAAAATCTCACTCTGCACCTTGGTCCGGCTACGTGTGTTGCTATCCTAACCCTTATCCTTACCTGATATTAAGCATCGTATTCGATATTTGACTAAGTTATTACCTGGTAACAATAAATACTAGCCTATTAGATCGTATACACTAAATCTATGTTAATAATTCTTTTACTATTGTCTACCTCCTTGGTCCGGCAAGTAGCATTAAGGCGAGTTCTAACGTTGGTCATCCGTTAAAAAGACTTTTAAGCGAAAGAACATGCAAGACACTAATATAGAATTGTTATTTTAGTTAGGGTTTATCTCATTATTTGCCTATGGTTCCGATAACCATAGTTATGGAATTTAGTTACTCATAGCCATAAACACAATATTCAAATATATTAAATACGAATTCATGTACTTACTTCAATGAGAAAGAATAAAATCCAAAGTTTGCTTGATTAATCTCCAAAAAATTACTTGCAAGAATCTCAAAATCTAACAATAATACACAAAGTCTAATAATACGGAGTCTAACTATCTGGTGTCTAACAATACAGAGTCTAACCTCAAAAATGAGGTTTTTCGAACTATTTATAAAAAAACAAAAACCTAATTAAACAAGGATTCTCGTTGCTAGAAATCTGCCAAAACGCGGCTGGGTCGACGGGCCATGCGACGGACCGTCTACAAGCACCAAATCCCGGAAGACAGGGCACCCTAGAACTGTCTACAAGCACCAAATCCCCAACCATAAACTCTTGGTTTGCATTTTTCTGTTCAGTCTCCTTCTCCATCTTCTCTTTGTGGGATATGGCAGATACCAATTGGAGCTCACCACTCTGCCTCATGGTCCTACAAATGTTGAAGGCCGCTTCTTCATTATTCAACTGAAATGTCATCTTTCACTTCTCCATATCAACTAAAGCTCTACCTGTAGCAAGGAATGGCCTCCCAAGAATAATAGGCACAACAAAATCAACTCGCAATCAATAATAACAAAATCAGCCGGAAAGATGAATGACTCCACTTTTACTAGCACATCATGGAGTATCCCTATAGGCCGTTATATTGTCCGATCAACCATCAGTAGCCGCATCGCAGTGTGTTTTGGATCCCCCAAACCCAACTTCTTGTAGATTGAGAGGGGCATGACATTTATGCTTTCCCCCAGATCACATAATGCTTTCGCAAAATGTAATGACCTAACTGTACAAGGAATAGTGAATGCACCAGGATCCTCTTTCTTTTGTACAAGGGATCTTGTAGCAATAGCACTACAATGCTGCAGTCTATCATCATCCTCAAAAGTGACCGATCTTTTCTTGGTGACCAGATCTTTCATAAATTTTGCATAACAGGGCATTTGTTCTAGAGCTTCTACCAAAGGGACATTAATATAGAGCTGCTTCAACATTGTTATGAAGCGGCGGTATTTACCATCCTCAGTCTTTTTCACTAATCTCTGAGGGAAGGGTGGTGGTGGCCTAGGCATGGGAATTACCTTGATAGGTACTTCTGCATCTTTTCCATTACTTCCCTCTGCTTCACCACTACCCTTTACCACATTATCAGTATCCTTTCTCACATTTTCCTCGGTAGATGGCATAGGTGGGTCAATGGTTTGCCTACCACCTCGAGTAGTGATTTTCATACAGTGTGCATCATTCTTTTGATTTTGGACAGTGTTGATAAGAAAGTGCCCGGTTGCCGTATGTTCACTGTCGCAGATAATTGGGCCACTTGCAATTTGATCTGTTTAATCGAAATTGCATGTGTATCAACTTTTTGCCCAATACTAGCTAAATCACACCTCAACTCTTTAATGTGTTTATCACTGGTGTCGAACCTCCTCATCATTTTGTGCAACATATCCTCAACTCGCGCCATACTATCTCCACCATCCCTAGGAGTAACTTCACGATTTTGAGTAGAGACATAGGGCTCATTCCTGTAGTCTCTATTAGCATAGTTACCCCTGTTAAAGTTGTTGTCGTGTTTGTAGTTTCCATCTCAGACATAATGACCCTCACGGTTGTAGTTACCATAGTTTCATTTACTGCATAAGTGTCCTCCACATAATAGCACTCATCATTAGGAGGTGGTGGTTTAGCCAAGTAGTTAACTGCATTTATCTTTTCTTCACCCCCTGTTACATGTTATAGTACCAACCCAAGCTCAGTTCTTATCTGAGCCATTTCTTCACGAATCTCATTTGTGGCTGGTTTGTGAGTGGATTGCACTGCGAAGGTGTTTCTCCCTGTATCAGACTTCATAGTACTCCAAGCTTTGTTATTACGGGAGATTTTCTCTAATTTTTCAGCGATCTCATCATAAGGGCATTCTCCATAAGATCAACCTTCTATAGTGTCCAACACTGCTTTGTTGTTATCATCCTGTCCCCGAGAGAAGTATTCCTTCAGTGACTCATCATCTATACAGTGATTAGGAACACTTCTCAAGAATGAGGTGAATCTATCCTAAGAACTACTAACTGACTCTCCTGGTAGTGCCACAAAGTTATTCACTCTGTCTTTGTTGTTTAGTTTCTTGGAGACTGGATAGTAGCGTACTAAGAAGACATCCCTAAGTTGGTTCTAAGTGAAGATTGAATTGTATGGGAGCTCAGTGAACCACATAGCAGCCTCTTCAGTCAGTGAAAGAGGAAATACTCCGAGCCCTATTACATCTAGATCCAAATCAGGCCTCCCCACACAACTTTAACAGACTGCCCTTACCTTAGCTATATGGGCGTGTGGATCCTCAGAAGGTAGCCCTGAAAACAAACCTCTGGCAGTGAGCATTTGCATCACGCTACTAGTTTCCACAAAGGTGTGGCCTGTGGGTAGTGGGGGCAAGACAAGTGACCCATCCGAGTCTACTATGTTATCATACCCTCTGTAGTATGCTTGGGGCCGTGGAACGGGATTTTGTCCCCTCTGTTGATGTTCACCTGGAGCATCGGGTAACATCTGACCATGAACAACAACCGGAGCTAGGATATTCTGGTTCGGATCCTCATCATTTATTCCCAAGTTTCGATTCATATTGCGCAGTGTACTCTCTAACTCGTGATCGTAGGGAAACAAGAGTTCTCTTCCTCTCCGTGTATTTGGCATACAAGGAGGATAGTGCTGAAAAGAAATCAAAAACAATAAAACAAAGTAAAATCAAGAAAATATCAACTAAACTATAGTAATAGGTTCAAGTTAATCTAAAAGCTATAGTCCTCGGCAACGGCGCCAAAATTTGATACGCTCAAACATACTTCTCAAATAAGAAGTAAAGCGGTCGTGTCAAGTAAATAACCCAACTAGTGAGGTTGGGATTGTTCCCACGAGGAAAATAGTCTAGACTTAACTTCAACTTCTTATTACTATTTCTTGGTCAATGACTTCCTTGGAAAGTAAAAATATAAAAAGGGGGGTTTCTATTTCTAAATAAGTGGAAATAAATAACAAACTTGAAAGAGACACTTAACAGCTTTAACAGTTGGATTTTAATCAATTAATCAAGGTAACTAGGGTTTACGTGTTCCCCACAGGTTCATAACTTGATAATTCTTAGTATGACAATTCTTTCCTAGTATCTTGCATGCAAAGTGATAAGTTATGTATTTCTAAATCCTTGGTCCGGCATCAAGAAAATCTCACTCCGCACCTTGGTCTGGCTACGTGTGTTGCTATCCTAATCCTTATCCTTACCTCATATTAAGCATCGTATTTGATATTTGACTAAGTTATTACCTCGTACCAATCAATACTAGCCTATTAGATAGTATACACTAAATCTATGTTATAATTCTTTTCCTATTGTCTACCTTCTTGGTCCGGCAAGTAGCATTAAGACGAGTTCTAATGTTGGCCATTCGTTAAAAAGACTTTTAAGCGAAAGAATTATTAATACATGCAAGACACTAATCTAGAATTGTTATTTTAGTTAGGGTTTATCTCATTATTTGCCTAAGGTTCCGACAACCCTAGTTATGGAGTTTAGTTACTCATAGCCATAAACACAATATTCAAATATATTAAATACGAATTCATGTACTTACTTCAATGAGTTAGAATAAAATCCAAAGTTTTCTTAATTAATATCCAAAAATCACTTGCAAGAATCTCAAAATCTAACAATAATACACAAAGTCTAATAATACGGAGTCTAACTATCTGGTGTCTAACAATACAGAGTCTAACCTCAAAAATAAGGTTTTTCGAACTATTTATAAAAAAACAAAAACCTAATTAAACAAGGATTCTAATTGCTGGAGATCTGCCAAAACGCGGTTGGGTCGACGGGCCATGCGACGGACGGTCATGGTCACGACGGACCGTCATGGTCACGACGGACCGTCATGGACTCCGTCGTCCCATACTTGTGCAATTTCTTCTGCTGCTATCTTCATTCCTCTCGACGGCAAGTATGACAGACCGTGATAGGCACAACGGTCCGTCGAGGGTATTCGTTCCAAAACACTTCAACTCTAGGAATCTGGGTACTGGATCACTTCTCTGAACTTCAAGATGAACCTGCAGGACGGACCGTCATAGCCACGACGGACCGTCACAAGCTTCGTAATCCCACACTTTGTCAGACTTCCCCATATTCCTTCAGCTGCTGCACTATGCTGCCACCTACGGACCGTCATAAGCTCCGTAGGTGGTCAGTTCTGCAATTCTTCGCTCAAAATCTCCGCATTCATCTTTGGAAAGATTTCCTGCAAAACAAAGAAAAACTTATATAAAAATTAGCACAAAAAGGTTTTTGGACACACTAAACTTAAGGAAAAAGTATTAATAGTACCGTGAACCACGGTATATCAACACCCTCCTTGGATTTCAACTCAACTGCTCCATGAGGGAATAGTTGGGTAACCAAGTAAGGACCAGTCCATTTGGACTTGAGCTTGCCCGGAAACAAGCGCAACCTAGAATTGAATAAAAGCACCAAATCCCTTACCATAAACTCTCGTTTTTCAATTTTGTTGTCATGGTACTTCTTCATATTTTCTTTGTATAGGGCTGAGCTTTCATAGACTTTCAGGCGAAATTCAACGAGTTCATTCAACCCATTTAATCGTTGCTCTGCAGCTTCGCTCCAATCCATTTTCAACTTCTTCACAGCCCACATGGCTTTATGATCTAACTCAACCGGAAGATGACAAGCTTCCCCATATAAAAGTTTGTATGGAGACATATCTATGGGAGTCTTATATGCTGTCCGGTAGGCCCAAAGAGCATCATCAAGCCTCCTTGACCAATCCTATCTACTAGCGTTCACTGTTTTTGACAATATCTGTTTGATCTCCTGATTCGACACTTCAACTTGCCCACTAGTTTGAAGGTGGTAGGGAGTGGCTACATTATGGTGAACCCCATATTTCTCTAATAACCCCTTGAACAATTTGTTGCAGAAGTGGGAGCCCCTATCACAAATAATTGCCCTTGGGGTGCCAAAACGATAGAATATATTCTTTTTCAAGAATGCAGTGACACTCTTCCCTTCATTGTTTGCGAGGGCGATGGCTTAGACCCATTTAAATACATAATCGACTGCTACTAGAATGTACTTCATTCCATGAGAACTCATAAAAGGGCCCATAAAGTCAATACCCAAAACATCAAATAACTCAATCACAAGAATGGGGTTTAGAGGAAGCTCTTGCTTTCTTGAAATGCCGCCATCTCGTTTGCATCTGTCACATGCTTTAGCAAACTCATGAGCATCTTGATGAAGAGTTGGCCAATACTAACCATATTGTAATATCTTATGAGCGGTTCGGATACCATTGTGATGACCACCAACGAGTGAGGAATGGCATGCCTCCAACACACTCAATATCTCACATTCTGGCACACAACGCCGAATAATCCCATCGGCACAACTCCTATACAAGTGTGGTTCATCCCAAAAGAACTTCTTCACATTGTACATGAACTTTTTTCTTTGATGAAAGGACATGTCTGATGGAACAATATCACTAGCCAGATAGTTCGCAAAATCTTCGAACCATGGGATCAAGTCTTGTGAAGCAGCCAATACATGCTCATCGGGGAAAGTATCATCAATGTCAGTCTTATCCCCTAACTCTCTCAAAGCTTCATCCTCTAGACGAGACAAGTGATCAGCAACTTGATTTTCAGTTCCTTTTCTATCCATCACTTCAAAGTCAAATTCTTGTAGCAGTAATACCTAACGAATCAGCCTAGGTTTTGCATCCTTCTTTGCCATCAAATATCTTAGTGCTAAATTGTAAGTATGCACTATAAATCTAGTACCTAGCTAATAGGAGAGAAATTTCTCAAAAGCAATGACTACTGCAAGAAGTTCTTGCTCGGTTACTCTGTAGTTCTTCTGAGCTTTATTTAGGGCTTTACTAGAATAGTAAATGGGGTGAAGGATTTTGTTTTTTCTCTGTCCCAATACTACACCAAGAGCAACCCCACTAGCATCACACATCACCTCAAATGGACTGTTCCAATCTGGAGAAATAATGATAGGCACAGACACCAATTTTTCTTTTAGCTCACTATATGCTTTAAGACAGGATTCATCAAAACAAAATTTACAATCTTTCTCCAACAGTTTGCACAATGGATGTGCAATCTTTGAAAAGTCTTTGATGAATCTCCGGTAAAAATCTGCATGCCCAAGAAAGCTTCTCATACCTTTCACAGAGATCGGTGGGGGAAGTCTCTCTATTACCTTAACTTTAGCTCGATCAACCTCAATGCCCTTTTCTGAAATGCGATGACCCAACACAATACCCTCTAACACCATGAAGTGACACTTTTCCAGGTTTAGTACTAAATTGCAGTCTTCATATCTCTTAAGGACCTCAGATAAATTGGTCAAACACTACTTGAATGAATCACCAACCACAGAAAAATTATCCATAAAAACTTCTATAGTATCCTCCACCATGTCAAAAAATATCGACACCATACATCTCTGAAATGTGGCGGGTGTATTGCACAACCCAAACGGCATTCTTCTGAACGCAAAGGTCCCATATGGACAAGTAAAACTGGTTTTCTCTTGATCTTCTGGTGCAATAGAAATCTTATTTTACCCCGAATATCCATTAATAAAAAAGTACCACCCTTTTCCAGCAAGTCTATCCAACATCTGATGCATGAAGGGCAAGGAAAGTGGTCTTTTTCAGTCCATGAATTTAGTTTGTGGTAATCCATACACACTCTCCATCCAGTATCCGGTCTCATTTTTTCGTCGGGGACCACAGTCATTCCCCCTTTCTTAGGTACACACTAAACCGGGCATACCCAACTACTATCGGTGATTGGATAAATTACTCCGGCATCCACCCACTTAATGATTTCCTTCTTCACGACCTCTTGCATAGGAGGATTTAAGCATCTCTGGTGCTCAATACTTGGATTATGATCAGGCATGAGTTGGATTTTATGAGAGCAAATACCAGGAGGGATCCCAATATTGTCCGCAATAGTCCACCAAATAGCTCTTTTGAACCTTTTTAGTACCTTCACCAAACTCTGAACTTCTTGTTCATCCAAGTCTAATGCAATGATTAGCAGCAAAGTGTCCATTTCCTAAGAATTCATGCCTGAGATGAGGTGGGAGAGCTTTTAGTTCTAATTTTGGAGCCTCCTCTATAGATGGTTTCGCGGGTGGGGACTCGCGATTCTTCATATCTAGCTCAAATTTCTTCGGTGTAAACCGAACATCACCGCGGTCAAGAGCCGCGACTAATGACTCATACTCTTCAATGCAATCGCTATCAAAGTTCATTATCATTGCAGCTAATGCGTCTACACCTAGACGCTATTCTATTTGTGTCTCAGATGTCTCACCCATGATGTAGGATATAGCAGATACCGATTGGAGCTCACCACTCTGCCTCATGGACCTACAAATGTTAAATGTCACTTCCTCATTATTCAACCGAAATTTCATCTGCCCCTTTTCCATGTCTACTAAGGCTCTTCCCGTAGCAAGGAATGGCCTCGGAAGAATAATGGGCACTTCAAAATTGACTTCACAATCAAGAAAACAAAATCTACCAGAAAGATGAACGACTCCACTTTTACTAGCACATCGTGAAGTATCCATATAGGCCTTTTTACTGTGAGATCAGCCATCAGTAGCCACATCGCTGTGGGCTTTGGATCACCCAAACCAAACTTCTTGTAAATCGAGAGGGGCATGAGATTTATGCTTGCCCCCAGATCACATAATACTTTCACAAAATGTAAGCCCGATTGTACAAGGAATAGTGAATGCACCCGGATCTTCTTTCTTTTGGACCAGAGATCTTGTAGCAATAGCACTACAATTCTTCATTCTATCATCATCCTCAAAAGTGACCAATCTTTTCTTTGTGACCAGATCTTTCATAAAATTGGCGTAACCAAGCATTTGTTCTAAATCTTCTACCAAAGGGACATGGATAGAAAGTTGATCCAACATTGTTATAAAATGCGGATATTTACCATCCTCGGTCTTTTTTAATAATCTTTGAGGAAATGGGGGTGGTTGCCTAGGCATGGGAGTTATTTTTTTAGAAACTTCAGCTTCTTTTACAGTTTTATCCTCTAATTCACCATCAACATCTACCACTTTATCAGTATCTTTTGTCACCTTTTTCTCATTAGACGGCATAGGTGGGTCAACGGTTAGCTTGCCACCGTGATTAGTAATTGCCATACAATGTCCATCATTTTTCAGATTTCTTATAGTGTTGCTAGGAAAAGTGCCTGGTTGCCGTGTGTTCACAGTTGCAGATAATTGGGCCAATTGTAACTCAAGTTGCTTAATCGATATTGCATGTGTATAGACTTTTTGCCCAATACCCGCTAAATCATTCCTCAACTCTTTGTTGTGCTCATCACTAGCATCAAACCCCCTCATCATTTTATGCAACATATATTCAACTCGCAACATACTACATCCACCATCCCTAGGAGTAACTTCACGATTTTGAGGAGGAACATAGGGTCCATTCCTGTCGTTTCTATTACCATAGTTACCCCTGTTGAAATTGTTGTCGCGATTGTAGTTTCCATCACGGACATAATGACCCTCACGATTGTAGTTACCATAGTTCTGACCTTGGTTTCCTGGACCTTGACGCTAATTCTCCTGATTACATACAAGGCACTTGGTCGGAAACCCCTCATCTGTTCATTTACTGCATAAGAATCCTCCTCATAATAGCACTCATCGTTTCGTGCCGGTGGTTTCGACAAGTAGTTGACTGCATTTATCTTTTCTGCACCCCCAGTGAAATGTTTTAGTACCAACCCAAGCTCGGTTCTCATCTGAGCCATTTCTTCATGAATCTCATCTGTGGCTGCGTTGTGAGTGGACTGCACTGCGAAGGTGTTTCTCCCTGTATCAGACTTCCTAGTACTCCAAGTTTTGTTATTCCGGGAGATTTTCTCTAATTTTTTAGCGATCTCAGCATAAGGACAGTGCCCATAAGATCCACCTGCTATAGTGTTCAACACCGCTTTATTGTTATCATCCTGTCCCCAATAGAAGTATTCCTCATCATCTATACGGTGATTTGGGACACTTCTCAAGAACGAGGTGAATCTCTCCCAAGAACTACTAACTGACTCTCCTGGTAGTGCCACAAAGTTGTTCACTCTATCTTTGTGGTTTAGTTTCTTGGAGACCGGATAGTAGCGTGCTAAGAAGACATCCCTTAGTTGGTTCCAAGTGAAGATTGAGTTGTATGGGAGCTCAGTGAACCACATAGCAGCCTCTCCCGTCAGTGAGAGAGGAAACACTCTAAGACCTATTACATCTAAATCCAAATCAGCCCTCTCTACACGGCTTTTACACACTGCCCTTACCTTAGATATATGGGCATGTGGATCCGCAGAAGGTAGCCCTGAAAACAAACCTATGGCAGTGAGCATTTGCATCAGGCTACTAGTTACCACAAAGGTATGGCCTGTGGATAGAGGAGGCAAGACAAGTGGCCCATCCGAGTCTGCTATGTTATCATAACTCTGTAGTATGATTGGGGCCGTGGAACGGGATTTTGTCCCCTCTGTTGGTGTTCACCTGGAGTATCGGGTAACATATGACCATGAACATCAACCGGAGCTGGATGTTCTGGTTCGGATCATCATCATTATCCCAAGTTCCGATTCATTTTGCGCAGTGTACGCTCTAACTCGTGATCGTAGGGAAATGAGGGTTCTCTTCCTCTCCGTGTATTTGCCATACAAGGAGGATAGTTTTGAAAAAAAATCAAAAACAATAAAACAAAGTATATCAAGAAAATATCAACTAAATTATAGTAATAATTTGAAGTTAATCTAAAATCTATAATCCCCGACAGTGGCGCCAAAATTTGATACGCTCAAACATACTTCTCAAATAAGAAGTAAAGCGGTTGTGTCAAGTAAATAGCCCAACTAGTGAGGTTGGGATCGTTCCCACGAGGAAAATAGTTTAGGCTTAACTTCAACCTGTTATTACTATTGTTTGGTCAATGACTTCCTTGGAAAGTAAAAAACAATAAAAGGGAGGGTTTCTAATTCTAAAAGAATGAAAATAACTAACGCAATTGAAAGAGACACTTAACAGCTTTGAATGTTGGATTTTAATCAATAAATCAAAGTAACTAGGGTTTATGTGTTCCCTACAGGTTCATAACTTGATATTAACGATAACAATTCTTTCCTAGTATCTTGCATGCAAAGTGATAAGTTATGTATTTCTCAATCCTTGGTCAGGCACCTAGAAATCTCACTCCGCACCTTGGTCCAGCTACGTGTGTTTCTTTCCTAGCCCTTATCTTTACCTCATATTAAGCATCGTATTCGATATTTGACTAAGTTAGTACCTCGTACCAATCAATACTAGCCTATTAGATAGTATACACTAAATCTATGTTAATAATTCTTTTCCTATTATCTACCTCCTTGGTCCAACAAGTAGCATTACGGCGAGTTCTAACGTTGGTCATCCGTTAAAAAGACTTCTAAGTGAAAGAATTATTAATACATGCAAGACACTATTCTAGAATTGTTATTTTAGTTAGGTTTTATCTCATTATTTGCCTATTGTTCCCACAACCCTAGTTATGGAGTTTAGTTACCCATAGTCATAATCACAATTTTCAAATACATTAGAATTCATGTACTCACTTCAATGAGAAAGAGTAAAATCCGAAAGTTTGCTTGATTAATCACCACAAATCACCAACAATCAATGATAATCAAAAGTCTAACACTAATACAAAAAGTCTAACAATATGATGTCTAACAATCAAGAGTTTAAATGTCTAAGAGTCTAAGAGTCTAACTATATAGAGTCTAAGAGTCTAACTATATAGATTCTAACCTCAAAAACGAGGTTTTTCGAACTATTTATAAAAAATAAATACGAAATTAAACAAGGACTCTATTTGCTGGAAATCTGCCAAAATGCGGCTGGGTCGACGGACCTCGTGACAGATCACCATCTTCACGACGGACCGTCATGGACTTCGTCATCCCATAATTATGCAATTTCTTCTGCTGCTCTTCTTCATCACCCTCGACGGCAAGTATAACGGACTGTCACAGGCACAACGGTCCGTCGAGGGCCTTCGTTTCAAAACACTTCAACTCGTGGAATATGGGTACTAGGATCACTTCTCTAACTTCATGACGAACCTGCAGGACAGACCGTCATAGACACGATGGACCGTCACAAGCTTTGTAACCCCACACTTGGTCAGACTTCCCCATCTTCCTTCAGCAGCTGCACTACGCTGCCACCTACAGACCATCACAAGCATGACGGACCGTCATAAGATCCGTAGGTGGTCTCTTCTGCATTTTTTCACTCAAAATCTCCGCATTCAGCTTTGAATAGATTCCTTGCAAAATAAAAAGAAACTTATATAAAAATTAGCACAAAAAGGTTTTTGGACACACTAAACTGGAAAAAGTATTAATACTACCGTAAAACCACGGTATATCAGTAGGCCACCAAGACAAAATCAAAAACATCAACGGTGTCAATGAGCCTAATTCTAATAAATGTCATCTTATGGGTGGTGTCATTCGTTTTCCTCTAGCCGAAGCAAATGCGGTGTTCCACATCACAAGTACTATTTTAGATATCTTGGAATTGGAGGGGCTATTAGGTGGTTAGGCTCATGAGTATCTCTATGAATACATTCTGTTGATGTTTGCGGACCTTTCTCCTTCAATAATATCTCCCAAGAGTCGGTCAATTTGAAGTTGTTCCCATTTCTCTAATAGGGGAAGCGTGCAAGTGGCTTCTTGAATTGACACATGAATGAATCACTTTGTGAGAGGAGTTTATTACAACATTTTAAGTGCGATATTTACCTCCTTCGAAGATGATGTCTCTTCCAGAAAGTACTAAGAGATTTAAACGTCTAGAGAGTGATTCATAAGCGGGTTCTACAAAATCCATTAGACTTGGCTGTTATTCGAAAAGTTGGTGCTACAATGTCCATAAGACTTGGGCGCTATTAGAGTAGTTGGTGATACAATGCCCAACTCATGGTTTGCCCAGCAACGTGTTTCTATAGAATTTTTATTGGAGCCTTCACTCGGTAAACAAAGATGTTGATGACCAACATTTGTATGGAGGTATAATTCAAGAACCTCATTCGATAGTAGCTCAGCCAATTCTTGGATGGAAAGACGATAATCAATCAGGCTTGGTATACGCATGAAAATCTATTGTCTTCTGTCACGTTCAAATGGACCAAGAAGCGGCTTGATAAAAACCAAGAGAGAGACCAGAAAATGGACAAGATGGTGACACAACTTCACATTTTTTCTAAGAATGTCATAGGAGCTTGAGCTCAAAGTTTTAATGCAGTGGTGCGGGTGTGTTAACCATGAGGAGGCAAAGGTAGAGGCTTTGTGAAATGATGAGGTAAATTTCCTACCCAACCAAGGTGGTGGTTATTGTTCAAATTACCCTAGGCAAAGTGGTAACCAAGGTTGGAACAGGGATGAAGTATGGAAGGATTGTGATAGAGAATGGAGGGACCTAAATACAAATTTGAAGGATGGGGAGAAGGATAGGTATGTTCCTCCCATGAGCACCAAAGCCAAAGAATTTGGAAGGTGTCCTGCCAGAGGATATGATTTCTCTCATAATCAGCAGAGTTGAGGGTTCAAAAAGATATTAAAAGAAATGAAATAAAATATGTATACCCTTCACCAGACTAATACCCTTCATTCAATATCGATCAAGAAGTTGGAGACCAAAATGGACCATTTTTCATCTCATTTGATCCCGAGATAGCAAGGGGCTTGCCTAGTGATAATATGCCTAACCCCAAAAATGAAGTTTAAGGGTGGACTTGCATCGTTCCATGGCGTCAACTAATCACTATTTGGGAGGCAACTCATGTTTTTATTGGCTTTCTTTTAAAGTTATAATTAATAGTGTGTTGATTGTGCAGGTCAAAGTGTAGAAAGAGTTTGAAAAAGTGAAGATTGGGGGGCTAAAATTCCAGTCGCCACATCACAGAAGAGGTCTGTTTGCCTGAATTATACCATCGTTAGACTCAATATAATTTCAAATTGGAGTTTGTAAAACTCAGCTAGCCCAATAGCAACTTAGTGAATTACCGATAAGGTCAGTGATCACAATCTAGTTCATCGTTTTGACCCTCACATTAACTGGAGGTATGTGCCTACTCAGCGTGTCGCCGAGTGCATCTGCGAGCAAAACTATTGTTGCCAAATAGGTGAGAACCAGAGAGTTTTTAATGGCCAAATGTTTAAACTTTCAAACTCTTTCACTTCCCCTCACTTTTATTCTTCCTAAACTCACACCCATTGTTTTCTATATTTTTGTGTTTCTTCCATGTTTTAGCTGTTGAGATTTTGTTAGATGTGGATTATTTTGCCATCTAGTATTTCAAATCATTTATTCGGTATCAAAGGTTTGTTTTACGAACCCCTACTTTAGTTTTAGAAATTTGTACTCTTATGCAATTTATTTTATCTTAATGATGTGTGATATGCATCTTTGATAGTTTTTGTATGCTTAAATGCATATTTTAAGTAGAATAATTTTTGTAATGCCTATATTGGTGAATTCCCAAGTTTGTTGTGCCTCAAAATTGGTTAAAAGTAGTGGGGTTGCAGTGCATATTATTGAGTCCATTTGGGTTCAGTGTATGTAGCCGTAATTTTTTCTAAATGATGTATTTTTCTCAATGATGGAGTGGTTTACGTCATTCTTAAGGGCAAAATTTTTCAAATGGCCATATTTTGCCAAATCGGGAGAAGTTTTAGTATCCATTGAAGGACCTTAAAATGAAATAGGAAGAACTAGAGCCTCATATGTTTTTATATAGTTTGTAGATTTCTTAAATAATGAGAAATGTCTTAGAAGTTTACATTGAAGTGTTTTGAAGTCAAAAGTCAAGAAACGACCATGACATCTGGAAACTAGTCTTTTGAGCTAGTGTGTTCTAGTATCTTGTTGTTGAAGTTTGGTCTACTTTTTGAGGTGTACTACTTATAAGTGAACCTCATACTTATAATATCGTGTAAAGGGGTTAAAATTCCAACTATCCCCCCCAGGGACCACCCAAGGGATCCTTCAAGAGGACCCAAACGTTGGCCAAAAAGTAGTCATAGCAGGATGACTTGCGTCCCTTACCTACGCCCCTTAGACTGAACCATACTTCTTAGGTCATGGTAGTAGGTCATGACTTAGAATAGGTATCCTTATATACCATCCCCAAGTCTCTGACAAAAATTACCAGCTAACAGCAAGCCCCTTCAACCAATCGATGGTCCATAGATGGTAGTTTGTAGATAGGGCCTGTGCTGCTGTCAAGTTCTGGCCAAGCCAAGGGTGTTTTGGTAAATTTCTCCTTTGTATAATTAAATGGGAGGCTATTTTAGATATATTAATTAATTTTAAGGAATTTTAAAACAATAAAATACCAATTTCAAGTTCATTGTTGAAATTCTCAAATCAAAATCCTCTCTCTCAAACTGCTCTTTCTAAGAACTCCATTGAAGACTCCAAGCTTTCAAGTCAACTTATTCAAGGTTCTTCAAGACTTTTCAAGGAAATTTCATTTCCTATCATCTAATTTGTATGGTGATCCTTTATCCTTTATTTGTCTTTCATTCAATGAGTAGAATCAAAACAGATTTTTTAAAGTCTTTTCATAGATAAAAATCCTACTTTCTAATCTAGGCATCGGTTCATTGATAAAACATTGTTAAGGAAATTCTATTGATGAATTGAGGTTTAACTGATAATTATAAATTTATTTTACATTAAATTCCTTCAAGAACCCATGGTTTCCCTAAATCTCATTATCTTGGAAATTTATTGTAAATTGGTTGATTATAGATTTATAATAAATAGTATGTGATTATATGTGGTTAGTTCATAAATTCATGTCATTTTTATATCTTATGGTGGTAAATTTTTTAATTGTTGATGATATGAGGATCATGACCTAGTAAGGGAATCTATGAATGAGTTCATGTTGAATTGATTATGTGAATGATCAAACTGGTTATGAAAATATGTCAATTTCCTTATCTCTTGTAGCATTATGAATCTACGGGTTGAGATGGATTCTTAATAACATACAATTATGCCATATTGTTGTGTGATTTTATTATTGTTGAGGTGTTTACTTATTGAATGTAATATGGCATTAAATTGAAGTGTTCTCATGAGATTGTATATGCAAAGGTGATGTAGTATGTCTATGACCTAAATGAATGAAAGATTGTCGTGTATAAGTTTCTTGTGTTAAGATTGAATATTGTTTCTGTATGAACATTGGTTGATTATGGTTATTATATGAAAGTTTATTCTCACATTCTCACACACATAAATGAATGAATGAATGAATGAATGAAACTTAAGGCTAATGTAATGAATGAGAGTTTATTTAAAGGTTATTCTCAATTGTACTCTAAAGAATGAATGTGGGATTTGAGATTTATACTCCAACCGTGAGTAGAGGCGGAGTGCCTAGTAATAATATCAATATTCCTTTGAGATTTCCAATGAATAAATGGTGGGTTGGGATGAATGATAACATGTGAGTTTTGACGGAGTATCTAGTATCAATCCATCATCCCTTAACTAACTAAGGCAAAGAATGTAATGTACTCTATGGGGAATAATGTCAAGCACCGAGTGGATATGGCTAGAGATGGGTGATAATTCGTGAGTTGAGGCGGGGTACTTATAATTAATCGCTTGAGATGGATGCTCCTCCGTGAGCAAAGGCGGAGTATCTAGTAACAATTTACCTATCATATAACTACGTCACAACATCGGACTATCTAATGGTTTTCCACATAAAAGTTAAAAGGAATGGTCCTACCTTAGGCAAGTAAGAATCCCTTTTCTGGTGAGGGTAACACTAGGATTCCATGTCAAGATATGATGGTCTATGTCACCTATCTACTGAGGGTAACACTAGGATTCCATGTCAAGATCTGATGGTCTATGTTGGTTAAGTATTATACCCAAAAAGATTGATAATGAATTATTGCTTCTTAAGGATGCACTACTTAGAATAGGTGGTTGAATGGGAAACCACCTATGCATTGCCCAAGTAGGCTTTGAGAGGAATTATGGTTTGTTTCTTATAATGCTAAGTGAATGAATGTACTCATGTAATTAGGTTTATGAAGAATTTTAATCTTGTATCTTAATGAGTGAAAGTGTTATTAATGAAGTTAATGAATGGGTGACTTAAATGATTATTTATGTAATGAGAGAATGTATGATATACATGGATTGTATATATGTGAGTTATTTCCTTGTTATGACTTGATGAATGTTGAGTTATTGTCTATATGAAATGATGAACGAGTAGCTTATATCGATGAAATGAGATATTTAGAATGGTATGTTAAAATGTGAGGGTCTTATCTATTGTATCCTTAAGAAATACCAAGGTGTGGTATGAAGAATTATTATGGGCTGCACTTACTATCATAGTTAGGTGTGCCTTAGGGTAACTTTAGATGAAGGTCTTAAGATCATGAAATGACTTAATTAATGAATATATTTATCTGTTGTTTGTTGGTACTTGTTGAGAATGATTACTTGTAATGTGAAGCATGATATGAGGTTAGTTCACTTTAGGTGATTCTTTGGTGTGGATGGAGGTATAGAATTCTATCCTTATATTGTATAAAGTGTTTCCTAAGGGTTACTTGAGGTGAATGGTTAAAGGTAAAGGAAATGGTTTAGATGTGATGTAGTGTTTTAAAGTGATACTTGTATGTGTGTTACGATGGAGTACTATAATTCTTATTGTTGTGTTTCACGAAGTTTTACCAAAATAGCATCAAAGCATGACTTTCAATGAAATGTCCTTTTCCTGCATGTTTTTGCATGGTCATCATACTTGGTACATCTAATGTGATAACCTCAGTGTTCCCCTTTTGCTTGCTAAATTGTAGGAATTGGAGATTTTGGTGCTCTATACCTGTTGATCAGTTTCTTAGGTTCATGAACATTAAGACTTGGTGAGTCCTCATAGTTATGAGGAAGAAACCCAATACGTTATTTTTTATGTCTTTTAGTTTATGTTAAAGCTTTTTATGGACTAAGTACCTAATGTTATATTCAAAGTAATAGATGGTTTGATACATAGTATTCAAAGTCTAGAGACTCTTACATTTTCTATTTGATGATAATACCTTTGATTTTTAAGACGTTTTAATTTTTCTCTATTTTTATTTACCTTTTCAATAAATGAATGCTATAAAGCTTGTATAAGACCTCTTTAAAGTCGAGTACACTGTGTTACGATTAGAGGGGCTCTCGTGTCATAACAAACATGGTATAAGAGCACAAGATTTCAGAATGATCTTCGGATATGTCAAACCACATCTAGTAGACTCTTATTCATAATTTGAAGCAATCCACTTTATGAAAAGAAGTCTATTGGTTGCTAAGAAATATTCACTTCTTCATTCTTGAAGTCGTTCCATAGAGTTTATCTCTACAATGCCTTCCCTTTATTCCTTATATGATGTTCTTTAGAGTGTGACCCCATTGATAGGTTTTTGTTGCAAGGGTTGACGGAGAGAAAAGGTAGGTTGGGAGGCAAATATGGCTTTGTGACTTGGTAGATGTTTTTTTTTAAGATGACTTTAGTTGAATAAGCCACCTTATATGATTATGTGTATTATTGGTATAATTCGGCTTAAATATTGTTGAATTTGAGGTATGTTAAAATGTTTGATGAAATATGGTGTTTAGAAAGTGTGATGAGTATTGAGATTTTGTAAGGTTTTGCTCCGTTCTTAGAATAGAAAGGAGTGAAGTGTAGAAGATATAGTATAAGCTTTCTCCCATGTGGGGGATAATTGTTCTTATATGGTAAGGTCTTAGTGAATTGAGGTTCTAATTTTATGGAATGTTGACCTTAGATGGGCTTATCCTTAAGTGGGGGGATGGTATGTTTAGTAGTAAAGTTGTTGAGAAGTGTTGGTATCCTTACTTCTTTCTTTATATGCTTACTCAAGCCTAAGGTAAAGATTTCCTAGTAGCTTGTTTGATGTTTTTAGAGTCATGTGTATGATTATGAGTTTCATGGTCCTTATGTTATGCATGATCTTGATAATATTATGTTTAAATGATAAAATAACTAGTTAATCTATAATTTCTCCTGTTAATGTGTATTTAGTATCAGTTGTCTATTTGAAATATTTATCATGCCTATGTGTACTTTTCATAGTAATTGCATATGTTCACTTATGTTAATTTGATGAGCATGCTTAAAGCTCAAGAAGGTAGTTTCTCCATACTGCAATGAAAAATGATGAAGTAAGTGCTAATTATGAGTTTGTAGAAGTAGCTCCTACTTGGCCAAAAAACTACCAAAACAGCATGACTTACGGCGCCTACCTATGCCTGTTAGATTGATTTACGTCCAATAGGTCATGGGAGTAGGTCAATACTGAGTATAGGTAGCCTTATCTCCCATCCCAAGTCTCTTAACCAAATGACACGCCAACAACATGCCCGGTCAACCCTTTTATGGTCCATAGATGGTAGTCCTAGATGGGTCCAGTGCTGCAGTCTAGTTTCTGTCAAGCCAAGGGTGGTTTGGTATATTCCTCCATTAGATAATTAAATGCATATGAGATTATTTTAGGTATATTACCATATTTTAAGATTTTTAAAACAATGAAATACCAATTTTAAGTGCATTCTTCAAATTCTCAAATCAAAACCCTCTCTCTCTAACTACTTTCTCTCTAAGAACTCCATTGAAGACTCCCAGCTTTTAAGTCAATTTCTTCAAGATTTTTTTGAGGAAATTTCGTGGGATTTCCTCTAATATGTATATTAATCCTTCATATTTTTATTCAAGGAGTCAAATAAAAATGGATTTCAAGATTTTTTTCAAAGATAAAAATCCAACTTTCTAATATAAGCATGGGTTTATTGATTTAACATTTTAAAGGAAAATATATTGATGAATTGAGGTTTTTTTTATGATTATAAACTAATTTTACATTGAATATCTTCATGAACCCATGATTTCCCTATATATTTTTATCTTGGAAATTACTTGAGTATAAATGTATATTCAATAGTATGTGTTTATATGAGATTAGTTTATGAATTCATGTCATTGATTTTATCTTATGGTGGTGAACTGTTAATTATTGATTATATGAGAAGTATGACGTAGAAAGGGAAATTATGAATGAGTTCATATTGAACTGATTATGTGAATGATGGAGTTGGTTTTAAAAATATGTCAATTGACTTATCTCTTGTCCCATTTTGGATCTGTGGGTTGAGATTTATTCTTATTATCATACAATTGTGCTAAATTAATGTGTGATGCACTTATGGTGGAGGTGATGTGGAAATGAATTGAAGTATTATTACGAGAATATATATATGTGAAGGTGATGCAAAGTGTATGTGTGACTTAAATGAATGAAGATGACCATGTGTAGAAGTTACATGTGTTTGGATTGAATAATATCTCTCCACGAAGACTTGTGAATGATTGTGATTATTTGAAAGGTTATTCTCAAATACTAACACTCACATGAATGAATAAATGAATGAATGAAGCTTAATGATAATGTAATAAATGAGAGTATTGAAAGGTTATTGTTAATTGTATTTTAATGACTGAGTGTGGGATTCGATATGCATACTCACACCAGAGTAGAGGTGGAGTGTCTAGTAACAATCTCAATATTTCTTTGAGTTTTCCAATGAATGAATGGTAGGTTGGATGGATATTCACCCTTGAGTTGAGATAGAGTATCTAGTAGCAATCCCTTATCTAATAATCAACTAAGGTAAAAAAATGTAATGTACTTAGTGGCTAATAATTCAAAGCACCGAGCGGATATGGTTAAAGATGGATGCTCATCCGCGTGTTGAGGAGTGGTAATTAGTAGAAATCTCTTGAGATAGATGTTCCCCCTATAAGTAAAGGTGGAGTATCTAGAAGAAATTTCCTTGTCCATAACTATGTGCCCACATAGAATTAGCTCGTGGTTATTCACATAAAGCTAAAAGAAATAGTCCTACCTTAGACAAGTAGGAATCCCTTATCCGGTGAGTGTGACACCAGGATTCCATGTCAAGCTCTCATAGTATTTGTCGATTAAGGATTATGCGCACAAATAATGTTAATGAACTATGGCTTCCTAAGGATGCACTACTTAGTGTGGGTGGTGTAATGGGACACAATCTAATTATTACACAAGTAGGCTTCTTGAGGACTCACAATGTGTTCCTTATAATAATTAAATGAATGTATAGAATCTTATGATCCGGTTAATGAAGAATGTTGATCTTGTTTCTTGATGAATGAAGGACTTAAAAATGAAGTTAATAAATGAATGACTTAAATGATTATTTGTGTATTGAAAAAAAGTATGGTATACTTCTATTCAATACATATGAGTTATTTCCTTATTATAAATTGATGAATATTGACTTATTATGTACATGAAATTATTAATGAGTAGCTTATATGGATGGAATAAGATAATTAGCATGTTATGATAAAATTTGAGGAGTCCTGTCTACTATAGACTTAAGGAATACCTAGGTGTGGTATGAAGAGATAGTATAGACTGCCACTTCATGTCTTACTTACGTATTCCTTATAGTAACTTTAGATGAATATCTTAAGATCATGAAATTACTTAATTTATCAATACATTTATATGTTGTATGTCGCTACTAGTGGAGCATGATTACTTGAAATGTGAAGCATGATAGGTGGTTAGTTCACTTGAGGTAACTTTATGGTAATGCTTTGGTGTGGATGGTCGTATGGGACACTATCCGTACATTGCAGAAAGTGTTGCCTAAGGGTTACTTGAGGTGAATGGTTAAAGGTAAATAAATGGTTTACATGTTATCTATGTTCCAATGTGAATAATAACTTGTATGGGGGTTACAATTGAGTACTATGATTCTTGTACATGTATTTCATTAAGTTTTACCAAAATAGCATCAAAGAATGACTTTCAATGGAATTTCATTTTTAAGCATGTTTTTACATGGTCGTCATAATCAGTACATCTAATGTGCTAACCCCATTCTTCTCCTTCTTACTAAACTGTAGAGATTGGAGATGTTGGTGTTCAATATGTAACGAGCCTCAAAATGAAATAGGACAAACTGGAGCTTCGCATGTGTTTCATGAGTTAATAATGTGTTAAATGATGAAGAATATCTTAGAGGTCAGTTTTGAAGAGTTCGGAAGTTGAACTTCAAAGGACGACCAAGATGTCCAGATACTAGTCTTGAGTATGTGCTAGTGTGTCCTTATATGTTATATATGTTTTTAGGTGTTTCTTGGAGTATAAAATCAGTGGGGATAACCCTAACATATAGAGGAACATGTTGAGGGTCAAAACGTCTTGTTACGACTCCCAAAGGACCACCCTAGGGGTCCTTGAGGAGGACCCAACTTCTGGCCAACAAACTGCCCAAGGCAGAAAGCAAATACACATGGATGAAACTAGTACGCGTTGTGGACTTGGTTAACCTTATGACCAAATTTTGGTCCGCATCTCAGACTCTACTTTTGCAAAATTTTATTTTAAAATATCTCCGGGGAAAAACTCTACGATGCGGACTTCTTTCTAAACGATAATTCCAAAAATTTAAGCTAAATTTGACTTTATTAAAAAGGTCCAATTAATGTAAGGGTGCATTGGGTATTTTGGGGATGTATTATGTATTGATTTCAGGTCATTATACACCCATTACCCTAAAAAAATAACCAATCCTCAATTAGTATAAAAAAATTATAGGTTGTCCCTTCTTTCTAAAATTCTTTGTCTAGTTAAATCCTCCATTGATGAACTTCAAGCTCCAAGGAAGAAGGCCAAATTCTCCAAGTTTTTAACCATAATTTCGTGGATAGAACTTCAATAAGGTATGGTAGTTCATCTTGATTTTTCTCTCATTGGAGGAGTCAATCCAAATGATTTTTTTTTTCAAAAGGGTTTCGAAATCATAAATTCTTCTTATTCGAATTCTAAGCATGGGTTCTTGCATGAATAGGTGTTAATGGATGTATTATGATGTTTTCAATGTTAGTTAATGGTTTATGGTAAAAAAACTCAATGGATCCATGATCATGAAAATTCTCTAATTTTAGCTTATGTAGTGGGTTTGATGAATTTGATTGGATAATGTTAGAATTGTGTTTATACTATGTCGTATTATCATTATCTACTGCCATTTATGCCTAATTATATGATGAATTGTTGGAGCATTGAGTAAAGGTAACCAAGGCTTGGATGAAGGGTACGTTGACCTATATCTTTTAGTTTTCTTGAATTGATCTTGTGCGGTATGGTCCACTTATTGTGGCGGTGTTTACTTAATGCTTCTGAATATAAATGTGAATTGTGATTACGTCCTTCAAGGCATTGAATGTGAAGTAAATTGGTGGTACAAAGTATGTGCATAGAGATGTCTTATGAGATTATAAATGTGTGTCTTGACGATGCTATGACTACTTGAAGTATAATGTGAACATGAGACATGGTTGCGTGTGTGTTATGATGAATGTAGTGTGATCATGTTTAGTAGACAATGTTATGTATTATAGGACTTATGTGAAAGGTGTTCTCACATATACTCACAGACATAATGAATGAATGAAGCTAATGCAAATGTATGAATGAGAGTCTATCAAAAGGTTTTCTCAATAGGACTCTAATAAATGAATGAATGAGGGATTTTGGGGGTAGACACTCTTCATACGTACAGATGTAGTATCTAGTATCAACCTCAATATTCCTAAGAACTCCAATGAATATAAAATGCGGGATTTGGGGTGGACACAGTTCGTGAGTTGAGATGAAGTGTTTAGTAGTAACCTCACTATTCCCAAGAGCTTACCAATGAATGAATGGTAGGTTGAGATGTACTATTTAGTAGTTATCTCTTAACCTATAGCTAATGAATGAAATGAATATCTAAGACTCCATGGGGGAGTTATGCTTAGCACCAAGAGGATTTGACAAAGGGGTGGATACTTTTCGTGAGTAGAGATGTTGTATCCAATGTACCTATTGAGATGAGTACTCTTTGTTAGTTGAGATATAGTACTTATAAGCGATCTCTATATCCCTAAACTATGCGCCTACATAAGTCTAGCTATTGGAGATCCATGTAAAAGCTAAAAGAATTACCCAACCTTAGGCAAGTGGGGATCCTTTATACAGTAGGGGTTAATACTAGGATTTCATGTTAAGATCTTATGGTCTATGACGATTAAATCTAGGCCCCACAAATGAATATAATTAACTAACTCCTCTTATGGGTGTAGTACCTAGGGTAGGTGGTGGAATGAGATGCCATCTATCCATTGCACAAGTAGACATTTAGAGGAAGTCTTGGTGTGCCTTGTAATGAAACGGAGGAATGGATTACTATACGATGTTAATGAAGTAAGTTGACTTTATGTAAGCATGTTGATCTTATGTGTAATGTTGATGAAGGCTATGTAAATGATTAAGTGTGATGTGCCTAGTCTAGGGTTATTCCTAAGGAGCAATAAGTGGAAGTAGTAGTATGGGATGCTACTTTCACATTGCATTAGTGTAAGTTGGGGGTTGTCTTAGAGGATAATCTGAAAGTTCTTAAATGCATGTATGTTTCCTATAGTATTGAATGTTGACTTGTTGAGTTGCAATGAAATTATAAGACGGAAGGGAATAATGTAATGCTTTTCAACATGTAACCTAGAATCAGATCATTTAATTTAACAAGATACGTGTGGATTACAGTTATAATCACTGTCCCTTTTTGCTAATCAGTGGAAGATTAGTTTCAATATATTTTCAAATTCTAAAGTAGAAGAGAAAAAAAAATGTGAAGAACACACCCAAAAAAAAAAAAGAAGGGGGAAATTGGGAAATAGGGAGGAAGGGAAGGCATGTGAAATTAGTTGGAAGGCATGTGAAAAGAGAATTTTTAAACCTCCCTTATAATTAGTAAAAAATACAGAAGATGATAAAGTGATGAGTAATATTAATTAATTTTTAAGATAACATGATCCATATATAAGCTGGATTTTAGTCAGGCCAACTCAGGTCAACCCCACACTTTACCCATTATAAATATGTACCAGTAATATTTTGTTTTTGTGCATTACCAACTAACCCTTTAATATAGCATGTGCATTTCCCTTTCCTTTGTGTGTTTTTTAGTTAAGGAACAAAAGAAATGTATAGGATTTGTTAGAGAAGTGGATGCACATTTGCAATAACGTATGTAAACATAGAAATAGAGGCCATTTTTGGTATTTTATTGATTTTGTGCTTTAAGGTAGTTGTACATGATAGTGTAGTGTGCTTGTATTTTCTCTTGTCGACCAAAAACAATTTTTCTATGTACTACTCTAATACTTTTGCTTTTACATGCGGGCTCCACCTAAACTTTCACTGTACACATCATTTCAGGCTTTACGAGTAAAAATAACAATGATGCTCATCATGACAGGTGGATAGAGATGATAAACGGGTTGAGAAGGATGAGATACACAATTAAATCAAGTAGAAGCATGTGGTAACAGGACAAAACGGTGGCATTATTGAAAAGCTAGCCTACGACATCAATCCCCTAGAAATCACACCAGACTAAGGCTCGAAATACCCGGAGAAAAAACTAACGGCCGACTCTAGTCATTTTGAAATTGTTCCTACGAGCAACGTTGACGTTACCCTTTGCTCCTTAATTATTAATTAATTACCCTATTTATGATACGATATGGGGATTAATCACAAGTGATTCTCTCCTAGAAAATTATTTATATATAAGTTTGTACGGAGAAGGGCCTAAAATCCCGTTAAGTATTTGAATTGATATAAAATGATCATTCATCCACCTTTTTGGGCTAAAATATCCTTGGCATCCACCTTTTAATAGGGGTGTGCAAAAACTGAATCGAACAATAAATCAAACAGATAAAATGTTATTGGGTTATTGGATTTTTAATGAGTTTAGAAAAATTAATTATTGGGTTATTGGGTCGGTTTCGGTTTTTCCTATTGGGTTATTGGGTAAACCGATAACCCAATAAGACGATAGTTATTACTACTTTACCCTTTCTCAATATTAAATATACATAATTTAATACATAAATAGATTCAATATTAACTTTTCAGGCTATGTGATTTTTTAGTTTGGAAATTGGTGAGAACTTTGTTCATTATCTGGTGGATCAAGCAACTGTTCAAGATTGTCTTATTGAAATATTTTATTTTAGTTTTAATTATAGTTCATAATTGTAGGCGATTGCTTTTGCAAGTTTATGAATGTTAGTAATTTGATCAACATCAAGTTTTCTATTATGTTTTGCGGTAAGTTGGTAACATGTAATTATAACATACGTACTATAATATATTATTTGATCGACATTTTCTTATTGGGTTAACCGAAACCGAACCGATAACATCAAAAACCGATAAATCGATAAAAAATTTCTTATTGATTTGTTATTGGGTTAGCATATTTTAAAATCGAAAATCGATAAACAGAACCGATTATATGTAAAACCGAACCGAACCGATCAACGCACACACCTAATATAGTGTAATTTTTGATAATGAAGTGTGCGCGATTGAGTTAGTCAATTTTCAATTCCTTGCAGAGGAACGCGAGTTTGAAACTCCTAGATAAAGTTTATTCAATATACATTTTAGGAGCATCAAGTTATTTGATTTATTTTTTCTTCTCTTAATTTTTTTTATATATATAGAGAGAGAGATATGTACATATATACTTAACACTATTATTTTTAAAGAGTTTATTTTCAAGATGAAAATTGAAGTTAATATATTTTTAATTTTTTATTTTGAAAAATATATAATAGTATAGATTAATTGTTTCTTTAAATTATATATATATATATATATATAAAGGTGGCACGACATGGAAAAGATTATGCGTATGCCGTTATTTTTTTTCATTATTTCGAAAATAGATTTTCCCTTTTAGTAATATGAGATAAAAAAATTATTATTTTTGAAAATAGATTCTCACTTTTACTATATGAAGTAAAAAACAATATTTTTTTTCATATTTTACTTACAATTACTTATTTATTAATTAATTAATATAAATAACATGATAAAGATATATATATATATCAATTATTATATTTAAAAATCATGCAAAATATATAAGTAAAAATGAACATAAAGTCCAATAAAATGTATTTTATCTATTATATCCGAAACATATTACCTCGACCAATTAGATACAATTCCTCAGACTTTTTAGATAATTTTTTAAATTAAAAGGGTAAATATCCTAATTATGTCATTAGCATCCCTAAGTAGGGGTATGCAAAAACCGAACCAACCAATAAATCGAACCGATAAAATGCTATTGGGTTATTCTTATTGGGTTAGTGGTTATTGAGTTTTTAATGGGTTTAGAAAAATTAATTATTGGGTTATTGGGTCGGTTTCGGTTTTTCCTATTGGGTTATTGGGTAAACTGATAACCCAATAAGACGATAGTTATTTACTACTTTACCCTTCCTCAAAATTAAATATACATGATTTAATACATAAATAGATTCAATATTAGCTTTTCAGGCTATGCAATTTTTTGGTTTGGAAATTGGTGAGAACTTTGTTCATTATCTGGTGGATCAAGCAACTGTTCAAGATTGTCTCATTGAAATATTTTATTTTAGTTTTAATTCTAGTTCGTAATTGTTGGCAATCGCTTTTGCAAGTTTGTGAATGTTAGTAATTTGATCAACATTCAAAGTTTTCTATTATGTTTTGGTGGCAAGTTGGTAACATGTAATTATAACATACGTAGTATTATATATTATTTGATCGACATTTTCTTATTGGGTTAACCGAAACCGAACCGATAACATCAAAAACCGATAAACCGATAAAAAATTTCTTATTGATTTGTTATTGGGTTAGCATATTTTAAAACCGAAAACCGATAAACCGAACAAATTATACGTAAAACCGAACCGAACCGATCGATGCACTATTTAGCTCAAAAATACCCTCGATGTTAATCCTTTGGCTCATAGTTTCCCTTATTTTTTGATAGCTCCCTTAAAATAAAATTATTAAATATTTAATTATTGTATTGCCTAATCTGATTGTCCAAATTTAAACCCTTCTCAAATAAATAATAAAAATTAAATTTAAAAAAAGTTATTATTTTATAAAATCACATATGATTCATATTTTGGTCCAATACACTTGAAAATGATATAGAAAAAATAATTAATTTCATGATATCTTCCTATTGGCCTATTTAAAATCTAACCCCCAATTTATTATAACTCAACTCATAAATGGGGATCCAACTAAAATCCATGCTCACCAACTGATCTTCCATCTAAATTTTTATTTTATTTTTATCAATATAAAATTTTCTTTCCATTATCCAAATATCTTGTTCATTTTCTCTTTTTATTTTTTAATCTCTTATTCTTAATAATTATGATATTCGGGATTCAAACTTGAAATAAATTCACATGTTTATATTATTTTCATTTATATTATTGTCAAGGTGGGATGAGGATGGAGATAGGACAAATGATTATTTTTATTGTTTTATTTTGAATTTTTGGTACATACAAAATAAAATATAGTACGCATACATATTTACTTAATTAAGTCATCTTTTATTGACCTAATTAGATTTCTATATGAATGTCATTATTATTTTCCTCCTTTGTTTTCTCTCTTGTTTGTCACAAAAAAAAGTTTTAAAAAATTAAAATAGTGGACAAGATTCAAATAGAAAAAAAAAAGAATAGAAGAGTGAAGTGAGGGTGGGGGGGGGGGGTGAGGGGGTTGTATAGAGTACATGCTTAACTCTTTTTTTTTAATTTTTCCTATTGACATTTAAAATCAAGTCAATCATGTGAGCTCATATATTAAGTAATTTCAAATTATTTTAACGAAAACGAGTTTCAAATGCCTTTATACTATAGGATTTGGCATGATATTACCCTCCATCCACCTTGGTATGATAGGGAATTTTTGAGCCAAGAGATTGGCGTCAAGGATATTTGGAGGCCCAAATATAAACAAAGAGTAATTTCTATCAATTCAAATAGTTGATGGGTATGTTAGACTCTTTTCCATAATTAGTTGTAGGATCATTACTTTGCAAAAACATCCAAATATACTTGACTGAGTAGTCATTTCCTTCGCTGGCTTTTTTATTACTTGTCTCACCAATTTATTGGCTTAGCTTAACTTGTCCATAGATATATCCAATATCGATTTCGCTGAAATAAAGTCAAGTAAAATAATATGATAACACAGACATTATATAAAGGAGTTAATTAAGAATATGATTATAGAATTTCATTAAAAAAATTATCTAATATCATACCTCTCGAATAAAAAAAGAATCACAATTTCGTAAAATATATTACTATCATAATTCATATTGTGTAATCTACCTCATTAAAATAAACATAATGAATAAATTATATCGGTACTACAATAATATCACCTCATCACTAATAAAAACATTACTTTGAAATAATGAAATAACAAAATGTGATAATTTTGAGATATGACAAAAATATGAAGACCAATGATGAATAAAGGTGTTGAATATATATTTTAAAAGCAATATAAAATAATATTCACAGTTTCACCTCACGGAGTTTCAAATAGTAAATATGCAAATGCATAGTACGACTAATTATTTTGGCTATTCTCAATCTTCTTATTTTATACACGAAAAATATTGTTAAGCATTATTCATTTATTAACGAATTATGAAAATCAACAGTATTAATGAAGAAATTTAACATATACTTTTGTATAAAGTCGATAAGGCGAGCGTCGAAAGTTGGGTGTTAGCCATGTTTAGGGTGTAAAATCACACGCTTAATTTCACGACTCAAAATGGACGTGATGACACTTATCTAATTTAACCAAGACATGTTATCCTCGATCCAACGAAAAATGAATGAACAGTAGAAATATAAAGCAAGAACAAGATAAAGCAAGAAAACTTTTTCTTTCTATTAAAACCTCAAAATCTTATTGTCTAGTGTACAAACCATCAAATACCTAAAGTGAAAAATTGAAATAATACCCTTTTTTTCTCAAATCAAAAAAGAAAAGGAAAAGAGGGTTTGCCAAATTAATTACGATTGACCTTAAACTAGTGCTACGCGATCATTATGTGGGAGTCTCACGATCATGATGAACAAAATGGTCATGCATTAGAACCAGAAACCAGTAAAACAACCAAACTCAAATTAATCATCAAAAGGATTCTTGGATTTCGTTTGGAATCCCGTACACACAAATCATACATGTAAATCAATTATACTCGATGTTTCGAACTCAATGGACTCATCAAAACATAAATCTGAGGTGTCCTTGACTTGACACCCGTGAATACCAAAATAAACTAAGTTGACGCCTAGAAAAATCGAAAACAAACTTATGAACCCTCAAAAGTCACGAAGACCTCCCCTACAACTAAATTCATCCATGAATCCAATTGAACTATTATAATTTCATTTCGAACATTCAAACCCTGAATGTCGATCAAACTCAACCCAAAAACTAAATTTCTATAGTTTTACAACCAAACCACATACGTATGCTGCAGAGAGATTTGTCAATGCCCTACCCCAAGGCGAGTCTCACTATTGTCTTTTAATAAAATAGTGCATCTATAAATGTTGAGGCCAATGAAGTTGAGATGGTTGTGGTGATTGTTGGGCATGTAGCAAGAATTAATGGGAAAGAGAGGGAAAGAGAGGAACTTGAAAAGTTGAGAACTTGAAAAGTTGAGAACTTGAAGAGTTGAGAACTTGAAAAGTCCTTTTATACTTTAATGAAAAGGCATTAGTCTCTTATCGGTGGTGGAAAGAAAATTAGGAGAGTTCAAATCTAAAAGCACTCCTATTAATTGTTAAAAGAGTTGAAAAGAGGGATCTTCATCGCGCCGTCATCGTCGTCACTCGGAAAATGATCAATCGAGATATTATTTTTTAGACAAAGTTTGTTTTAATTATTTATTTAATTATCTATTTAATTAATTAATTAAATTAAATATCCAAAAAAAATTCAATTGATTAGTTGATAACAAAAATGTTTTCAGTTATTTAGTTGAAATTAATCGAAAATTTTCAATTTTTTAGTTGATTAATCCGACCCAACTCAAATCCGCGCGCAATCCATTTGATTTAAAAACTTTCTCATTTTATTTAAATTTTCTGCCATTTTTGAAATAATTGTTCTAAAAGGTTGCATCTTTAAGGAACAGTCAATATCATTTGAAAGGTTGCAAATTTTTATTAATGGTCATGTAGATTCTGAAGGGTTGAAACCTTTCGGAACCTGTTCCTCTTGCCTATAAATATCATTCACTCTTCCAAACATTTCCTTACAAATTTTTCTGATCTCTTCTTCTTCTTCTGTACAAAAATAACTTCGTGTATTTTACTGTTGTTGAGTGGTTCGCTGACACCAGAGCTTTCAGTATCCATACACTGGTGATTGAGATCATTTTACCCTGGAGGACATATTCCAAATCAAACCTCGGATACTAGAGGGGAATAATTTTCTCAAGGGGACATTGTAAGTTCAGTAGACTTGATCTTTTTCTTGTTTACTTTTTTCAAAATTCTAGTACGTTAAAGATTATATTTTTCCTTAATTAATTTTTGTTCATCTTTCTTTCTGGTTTAGTAAATTTTGATTACTTCGTATTTCTGCAAAATTTATTGGAATCGGTAATTCTAGTTCTTCTTAATACAACAGCAACAATCTTAAGGAAATTAATTTATTATTATTAATCTGTATTACTGGTAGAGACAAAAAGCTTCATGATTTTATACTCCTTCAAGGCTACAATTATAAGTTATTGCTTACTACGACTGTATTGACTTTTATTTATTAAAAATAGCAAACAACGGTGTTACAGTGGTTGTTGCTGCACCACCCCGAACTGTTGTATCACAAGAAGAGAAACCGAATAAATTCACTAGTGTCAATTTCAAAGGATGGCAGCAATGGTTATTTTTCTAGCTTATCACTCTTCGTCTGCAAAAATTTACCAGTGAAGAAACTCCAATGTCTGTTGTTGATATGCCAAACAGAGAAAAATTCATGATTATTGAAGCATGGGACCAGAGAGACTTCCTATGTAAAGGATACATTTTGAGTGCTTTAGAGAATGACTTATATGATGACTATAGTGCAATAACAACTTTAAAAGAGTTGTGGAATGCACTTGAGAGGAAATATAAGATAGAAGATGCATGCTTGAAAATTTTTGTGGTCGTAAAGTTTTTAGACTATAAAATGGTATATAGTAAATCTGTTGGATCACAAGTAAAGGAACTCCAACTTATTCTCCATTATCTGATTGCTGAAGATATGGTAGTAAATGAAGCTTTTGAAGTGGTTGCAGTGATCGAGAAGTATCCTCCTTCGTGGAATGACTTCAAAAATTATCTAAACCACAAGCGTAAAGAAATGAAGCTTGAAAATCTTGTGATTAAGATAAAGATTGAAGAAGATAACAAAAACACCAAAATGAAGTCCCTTAAGAGTTCAACAATCATCAGAGTTAATATTGTTGAAGAAGCTCCTACCAAAGACTAAAAGAGAAAGAAGCCCAACGGGCAGAAATCAGAACAGTCCAAGAAGAAATTCAAAGGCAACTGTTATAACTGTGGCAAGGCTGGTCATAGGTCTTCTGATTGCCGTGCTCCAAGAAAGAACAAAGACAAACGCAAATACAAAAGTCAAGCAAACATCGTGGAAGAGATGGAAGATGCAGATAACTTGTGTGCAATGATCTAGGAGTGTAACTTAGTTAGAAATCCCAAGGAGTGGTTTCTCGACTCAGGTGTCACTTGACATATTTTCTCTGCGAAAGAAGCCTTTGCAACTACACTCCTGTTGTGTATGATGAAGATTTTTTCATGGAAAACACAGCAACAACAAGGATTGGAGGAACTGAAAAAGTAATGTTGAAAATAACATCCAGCAAGGTGTTGACTTTGAACATTGTTTTGCATGTCCCTACTATTACGAAGAATTTAGTTTCTGCTGCATTACTTGTTAAGAACGGGTTTAAAATGTGTCCTAGTTAGTGATAAAGCTATAACAAGTAAGAACAAGATGTTCATAGGAAAAGGCTAACTCAATGAGGATCTTTTCAAACTGAATGTAATGGTTGTTGACAGTATTAAAAAGAATTCTACTTCTATTTACTTATTTTAGTCAAATGATTTATGGTATGCCCGTTTGGAATATATAAATTACAAAGCCTTACGAAAATTCATCACTCTAGAAGTATTGTCTGATTTTAAATGCGATAAATCAAAATGCGAAATTTGTGTGGAAATAAAGTTTGTAAAACACCCTTATAAGTCTATTAAAAGAAAATTCAAAACTTTAGACTTAATTCACACAGATATATGTGATATGAAGTCTACATCATCTCGTGGTGGAAAAAAATATTTTATAACTTTTATTGACAACTGTACTCGATTTTGTTATGTATATTTTGTTAATAGTAAGGATGAAGCAATTGATGCATTTAAGCAATACAAAAATGATGTAGAGAACAATTAAATCTAATGATAAAAATGATTTGGAGTGATAAGGGTGGAGAATATGAATCTCTTTTTGCAGAAATATATTTGAAATATGATATTATTCATCAAAGTTCTGCACCCTATACACCATAGTCAAATGGTTTAGAGAAACGGAAGAACAGAACATTAAAGGAAATGATAAATGTCTTGATGATCAATTTTGGTTCAGCGGGAAACCTTTGGGGGCAACCCATCCTTATGACTAATAAGATACTCAATAGGGTATCCCATCGAAAAACACAATCAATTCCATATGAGTTGTGGAAAGGAAGGAAATTCAACTTGAAATATTTCAAAGTGTGGGGGTTGAGGTTCTTTACCAAAGAGGGTAAAATTGGACGAAAAATAGTAGACTGTGTATTTATTGGATATGTTGTGAACAGTAAGGCCTGCCAATTTTTTATTCACAATCTGATAATCCTGAGATTTATGATAATACGATAATTGAGTCAGATAACGTAGAGTTTTTTGAAAATATTTATTCGTATAAAACTGAATGTGGATCGACAAGTGGAAAACCGAAACGACCAGGAGAAGAATCAACGAAAAATACACTAACTAATGAGGATGCTAGGCGTATTACACCAACGGAAACATGCTTCTTTCTTACCAGATTTTGTGACACTATTGCTTGAGAATGAGATTCAAACATTTAAAGCAGTTATGTCTTCGTATGAGTCAACTTATTGGAAAGAAGCAGTCAATATTGAGATCGAATCAATTTTAAGTAATCACACTTGAGAATTGGCTGATCTTCTTCCAAGAAATAAACCTTTAGGATCAAAGTGAATCTATAAAGGAAAATAAAACCTGATGGGACAATTGACAAATTAAGCCTAGACTGGTAATCAAAGGGTACAGACAAAACGAAATTAGGATGTTAATAGCACTAACAGCAGTGCATGAACTCAAAATCCACCAAATTGATGTAAAGACAGTCTTTTTAAATGGAGAGTTGGAGGAAGAAAGTTACATGGAACAACCTGAAAGGTTTGTAGTTCCTGGTAAAGAAGAGAAAGTGTGAAGACTTGTGAAGTCACTTTCTGGACTCAAGCAAGCATCCAAACAATGGCATGCTAAATTTGACCAAACAATATTGGCAAATGGATTTATAATTAACGAATGTGATAAATGTGTTTTCATTAGAAACATTATGAATCATGAAGTCATTGTTTGTTTGTATATTGATGACATGTTAATAATGAATAAAGACATTGATGATATAAATGCTAATAAGCGCATATTGTCCAGCAAGTTCGATATGAAGGACTTAGGAGTTGCTGATTTTATCTTAGGCGTCACGATTATAAAAATTCCTCAGGGACTAGCGTTATCTCAATCTCATTATATTGAAAGAGTATTGAATAAGTTCCAGTACTTGAATTTCAATGTTGTCAAAACTCCAATTGATCTAAGTTGTACATTTCAAAAGAATGAAGGCCAAAGTGACTCTCAATTGGAATATGCCAGAGTATTGAGAAGTTTGATGTATATTATAGTTGTACTCGACCAGATATAGCATGTGCTATTATCAAACTAAGTTGGTTCACTAGTAATTCAAATCAAACTCATTAGATGGCAATGAAACGTGTGTTGGGGTATCTGAAATATAAACAACACTATGCTTTGCTTTAATAAATATCATGCTGTCATTGAAGGACATAGTGATGCAAATTGAATCACCGAGTCAAACGAAGTAAATCCACGTGTGGTTATGTGTTCATACTTGGTGGAGGAGAAGTCTCTTGGAAATTTAGTCCAAACAGACATGTATTGCTCGTTCCACAATGGAATCTTAATTCATTGCTTTGGATAAGGCTGGTGAAGAAGCTAAAATGACTGCAGAATTTCTTAGAGGATATTCCATTCTGGCCCAAACCTGTTGGACCTATTTGTATACATTGGGATAGTCAATCTGCAAAAGGTAGGGAAAGGAGTGTCATGTACAATGAAAGTCTCGTTATATATGACCGAGGCATAACACCGTAAGATGTAAAGTCAAGCGATAATGTGTCAGATCCACTAACGAAAAGCCTAGTGAGAGAGTAAGTTGAAAGATCATCTAAGGGAATGAGTTTACGACTAAAGACAAGTCAGCATTTCGGTAAATCTATCTAGAAGACCGGAGATCCAAAGAGCTAGATTCAAGGAGAAAAACAAAGTTGTGGCTGAAAGTTCGACATTGTCAATTAACTCAATCCATTCTCATGATGAAGACAATGTTCAGGAACCAGGTTAAGACTTTAAGACTTGTTAATGAGATAATAAAGCTTAAAATTTAAAATAATTTTCTAAGTTTGATAGATTTGACCTAATAGTGTATCTACGAGATGACACGGTTAGAAATCTTCTATATGAGTGTGAAGTGGAAGCCGCTTCAAAGAGAATTATATGTCAAAAGTCTATTCTCTATACACTCATGAAATCAGAAGGCGTTCATGGCTGAAACGAACACAACCGTAAGAACCAGAAATAGTAGGGGTTAATTGGGTGACATATGGTTGTCTAGTTATACACAAAATCTTGATGATTCAAAGATATCGCATATACCGATTGACTGAGTACATTCGACATATGTTCACTATGGAAAGTCCAAGGGAAAACCTACTTATCCAGATGCAACTAATCCTTATATGTAGAGTACACACTTGTTTATGTGTTCCTATGTTATAACCATTTCCCATCAATGTGGGGGATTGGTAGGTATATAGCAAGAAATAATGGGAAATAGAGAGAAAGAGAGGAACTTGAAAGGTTGAGAACTTGAAGAGTTGGGAACTTAAAAGTCATTCTATGCTTTAATGAAAAGGCATTAGTCCCTCATCGGTGGTGGAAATAAAAATAGGAGAGTTTAAATATTAAACACTCCTATTAATTGTTAAAAGGGTTGAAAAGACGGACCCTCTCGCGTTGCCAGTCGTCGTCGCTCGGCTCGGCTTTGGCTTTGGCTTTGAAAAATGATCAATCGAGAGATTATTTTTTTCATAAAGTTTGTTTTAATTATTCAATTAATAATTTATTATTTAATTAATTAAATTCAATAGTCAAAACATTTTTAATCAATTAGTTGATAATAGAAACGTTTTCAGTTATTTAGTTGAAATTAACCAAAATGTTTCAGCTTTTTAATTGATTAACCCGACCCATCTCAGATCCGCGCGCGACCAGTTTGATTTAAAAATTTTCCCATTTTTAAATTTCCTGCCGTTTTGAAAATGACTATTCTGAAAGGTTGCAACTTTCAGGAACAGTCAGTATCATTTGAAAGGTTGCAAACTTTCATTAATTATCGTGTAGATTCTGAAAGGGTTGCAACCTTTTGGAACCTGTTCCTCTTGCCTATAAATATCATTCACTCTTCAGAATTTTTCCTTACGAATTTTTCTGATCTCTTCTTCTTTTTTTGCACAAAAATTACTTCTTGTACTTTACTGTTGTTGAGTGGTTCACTGACAACAAAGTTTTCGGTATCCATACGCTGGTGATTAAGATCATTTTACCATGGGAGGACATATTCCAAATCAAACCTCGGATACTGGAGGGAAATAATTTCCTTAAGGGGGACACAGTGAGTTCAGTGAACTTGATCTTTTTCCTGTTTAAATTTTTCCAAATTCTGGTACGTTATAGATTTTATTTTTCCTTAACTAATTTATGTTCATATTTCTTACAGGTTTTGTAAATTTTGATTATTTCGTGTTTCTACAAAATTTATGAAATCAGGAATTTTAGTTCTTTCTAACACAGATTGGCAACAGTGACAAGTAGGTTAGCCTGTCAAAGGGCCCTCACTTTGGACCAACGCAGTAAGCAAGAAAGTTGGAGTAGGCATATAGATTCATATTTCAGTACATTTATGGTGTAATTTAAAGCCTCTACAACAATAGTCCACACAATGAGTTTGACATTTCCCCCAAAACACGTATGAAATATCTCATTTTAATGTATTAGTTATACTAGCATGCATATAAGGTTAGGCTAGAAAATAGATTAGTTAGAACGAATTAGCACGTTAATCTACTCCAGAATTGACCTAGAGACCACCTTAATTATGAATTAAGAGAGGTCGGCAAAATCATTCTTGATAGATCTTTCTTTCCTAATAACTTGTCTATTTTTGACTTTATATACTGTTAGATTCAAAGTCTAACCCCTATGTCACATACCTATTAAGAAATATAATTGATATAGTAAATTATTATTTTACCCTTTATTAATTGATAGAATTTTAAAATCAATTTACTATTAAAGAGGTTCTACCTTTTAAAAAAATATTAACCTTCTAAATAAATTGAAGATATAAAAAATAAAAAAATGCCAACTTTCACATATAGCAAACAAAAATTCATATTTGTATGATATAGCAAAGTTTGCATAATTGCGCTCCAGATCAAACATATAACTATATAATTCGTTATACATATACAACTATATAATTAGCTGGCCTAAATTGTATAATTCGCTGACCTCGCTATACATATACAATTGTATAATTCGCTGGCCTAGATTGTATACATCACTGGCCTATTTCGCTGCAATTGTATAATTCGCTGGTCTATTTCACTGCATTTGTATAATGCGCAATTGTATAATTCGCTGGCCTATTTCGTTGTAATATGTGTATAAAATTTGCTTTGCATACAATTGAATCGAAGTAAAATATTTATACATTGTATAATTATAAGTGTATAGGAAGAAGATATATGTTTATCTCTTGCTTTATACAAAAACAGAAACACAATTGTACACTTCTGTTGTATAAAGCGAGAGAAAATTGTATTTCACTGCAATTGTATAATTCACAATTATATAATTCGCTGGCTTTTTTCGCTACAATATTTGTATAAAATTTGCATTTGTATACAATTGAATCAATGAAAAATATTTGTAAATTGTATAATTAAGCGTATAGCACGAAGATATATGTTTTTGCATGTGTATATACAATTTTCTCTTGCTTTATACAAAACAGAAACACAATTTATACACTTCTGTTGTATAAAGCGATAGAGGCGAGTAGATGAAGAGTGGTGAGAGAGAATGGGAGAGTGGCGAGTAAGAGTTATGGGAGAGAGGCGACTGACAAACGTTTGCTATGGGACACAGTTAAATCAAACGGTAGCTACTCCATTTATTTTAGGTTATTAGTTTGCTATTGTATAAAATTATCCATATAAAAAAATTATTCAATAGTTCTGATGTTTCTAATTACCTGTCCATTTTTTTTTACTTGACACACAGAATAATAAAAAATAATTTGTATAATAAGTTTACCATTTTACCCGTATTAATTGATAGAATTTCAAAATCAATTTAAATATTAAAAAGTTTCTACCTTTTTAATAGGGAGAAATTGTATGGAATAGAAATTAGTAATTCAAATTAAATGATATAGTCATAGTTTATTTAATTGTAATTCGCAGAGAACATCCCCTTTTTTGTCATCTTATTTGGTATACAATTACCATTTTCGATATACAATTTGTCATTTTATACATTTCGATATAAAAATGTGTTTGTGTTTGTATAAATAGAGAGAAAAATGTATATACAAATACAAATATATATATATATATATATATATATATATATATATATATATATATATATATATATATATATTCATCCTATATATACTTATAATTATATAAATACAAATCTTATTCTACAAATTTCAATATATAAATGAATTTACACAAAATTGAAAAATTAGTATAAAATTGGATGTTTAGTGAATTATACAAAACAAAAGCTTCATCAAATATAAAATTTGATATAGAGCACAATTATGCAAACTATAGTTATAGCATACAAATATAATTTTTATGTGTGTTATATATGAAAGTTAACTCTCCAAATAAATAGAAATATTTATAATGAATAAAAAATATGATTTGTCGAAAATAACAAATAAAAGAAACAAATAAAAAGGAATAAGGTAAGTATAGTTACTCCCTCCGTTTAAAAAAAGAATGACATCCTTTCCTTTTTAATCTGTTTTAAAAAGAATTAATTCTTTCTTTTTAGGGTAACAACTTTTCGCGTGGCATGTTTAAATTACAAGATTAAAGGACAATTTTGTACATTTGACATTATTTTAATTTAGGACCACATAATAAAAAAATCTTTATTATTATTTTAAATTCCATGTCAATATAAACTAGACCATTTTTTATAAAATGGAGAGAATAATACATTATTGAGGTCAACATAACCCTTGAAATTCTTTAGGAACTAGCCATAATTTATTTAATCTTTAAAGTAGGGTTTTGTTGTTATTATTATTATCTGTCGGATTTGCTTTGTTTGTTTCGGTTTTAGCTGAGGAATTTTGGGTATGAAAGAAAGGTCAAGAACAAACTAGATCATTAATATTATTTGTTTTTTTTCAAAATCTTAACTACTCATTGCATGGTCAACGCCTTAATCTTGTCTTTGTTGTCAGTGAGCCTTGTCCTGCTTCAGCCCACTTAATTTCTGAAATTTCAAATAATATATCTGTTTTCTTATTTAGTTTTAGAAAAAATATTTTTTAATTTTTTAATTTTTTTTTATAAATTTAAAAATTAATATTTTAATACATTTCACGTATCTTTAATGTATATTAACAAAATACCAATTTCTATTCTACTTTTTCTAATTTTTTTGTCAAATATAGTATAGTAAGTAAATAATTCAACTACTACAAAAGTCATTCCCTTGAAATTGGCCTGCTACACTTGTAATGTGATATTTCCTTCAATTCAGAATAATTGAATTGTTGAGACATATTTTATGTTTCAAATTTACTTAAATCATTTTATCTTTAAGACTATTTTTAGGATACTCTTTTATTTTACCCTTCATTTTGGATTTTTTATGTAATGAATTCAAAAAAATTTAATTGCTTTGAATTAAAGTAAAGATTAATTTAACAATGTCTAATAAGGGGTAAAAATGAAACGCAATGTCTAATATATGTATTAGAACTCGTTTGGGTAGGCTAAAATACAATATTTTTTTAAGACTAAAAAAAATCATATTTAAAATGATTCTTAAAGCAAAAAAATAGGGGAAACCTAACTTGGTTTTCAAGTAGGATTTTTAACCATACCCTAAAAGGACTCCGCATAATTAGACATTCACTTAATACAAATTGTTTATGACACTCCCCCTTGAATGTAGGTAGATTATGTGTCTCGTCAAAACCTTACTAGATAAAATCCAGTGGAAAAAAATCTAGTGAAGGAAAAAGAATACACGTAGTTAATGATACGCATTATGGATGCCTCATTAAAACGTTACAAGAAAAACTCAATGGGACAAAACCTTGTGAGGAAAAAAGAGTACATCACGTATTAACTCCCCCTCATGAAAACATCAAAAGACTTGGATAGTCGTTTTCCAATCTTCAGCATCATCTTCTTGAAAGTTGTAGTTGGTAGAGACTTGGTGGATAAATCAATTGTAGTATTACTTGAACAAACATGTTGCATGTTGATATCACCAGATCATAAGTGTAGAAAAATCTTGATGAAATATGTTTTCTTCTATGTGCTTTTATGAATCTTTCCTTCAGGATCAATGATTTTTGCAAGTTCCATACTTCTACTTCATTGAGCAAATAATCTATTGTCTTTTGAAAACTCTTCAAGAGTTTTAATTCTGGTAATCAACTTCCATATGTTGTATGCATTTTGAATCAATTTAATCCTTACGAAGACAATAAATAAGTTTTTCAAAAACTTGTATATGCTTTAGATTTTGAAGTCATCGGATATTTTCATCTCAATTTTGTTAAGTAATAATATTCAATGTTAGATCTATGACATCTGCTAGTGCCTAGATTAAAAGTCAAATAAGTTTTACGCTTACAAAGATGCATGATATATCGTGGTTTCACGGTATTATTAATACTTTTTTCTTAAGTTTAGTGTGTCCAAAAGACTTTTTGTGATAATTTTTATATAAGTTTCTCCTTATTTGCAAGAAATCTGTCCAAAGATGAATGCGGAGGTTTTTGAGCGAATAAATGCAGAAGAGATGACCTATGGAGCTTGTGACGGTCTGTCATGCTTGTGATGGTCCGTAGGTGGCAGCATAGTGCAGATGCTGAAGGAAAATGGGGAAGTCTGACCAAGTGTGGGGTTACGAAAAGCGTGACGGACCGTCGTGTCTATGAAGGTCCGTCTTGCAGGTTCGTCATGAAGTTCAGAGAAGTAGTCCTAGTACCCATATTCCAAGAGTTAAGTGTTTTGGAACGGAGACTCTCGACAGACCGTTGTGCCTGTGACGATCCGTCATACCTGCCGTCGAGGGTAATGAAGAGACCAGCAGAAGAAATCGCATCAAGTATGGGAATACGGAGTCCATGACAGTCCGTTGTGATGTCCGTCGATCCAGCCGCGTTTAGACAGATTTCCAGCAAATAGAGTCCTTGTTTAATTAGGCTTTTTATTTTCTATAAATAGTTCGAAAAAACCTTGTTTTTGAGGTTAGACTCTGGATTATTTGGTTAGGCCCTTGATTATTGTTAGATTCTTGATTATTTTGAGATTCTTTGAATTGATTGTTGGTGATTTTTGTTGATTAATCAAGCGAACTTTCAGATTTTACTCTTTATCATTGAAGTGAGTACATGAGTTCTTACACCATATATTTGAATATAGTGATTATGATTATGGGTAACTAAACTCCATAACAAGGGTTGTGGGAACCATAGACAAATAATGAGGTAAAACCTAACTAAAATAACAATTCTAGAATAGTACCTTGCATGTATTGATAATTCTTTCGCATAGAATTCTTTTTAACAGATGGCCAACGTTAGAACTCGCCTTAATGCTACTTGCTGGACCAAGAAGGTAGATAATAGGGAAAAAATTATCAACATAGATAATAGGGAAAAAATTGTTTTTGATTCGTGCAGAACCACCCTCCTTGTATGCCAAATACACAAAGAGGAAGAGAACCCTTGTTTCCCTATTATCACGAATTAGAACGTACACTACGCAACATGAATCGAAACATGGGAATAAATGATGATGATCCAAACTAGAACATCCCAGCTCCGGTTGATGTTCATGGTCAGTTGTTACCCTATGCCCCGGGTGAACACCAACAGAGGGGACGAAATCCTGTTCCACGGCCCCAAGCATACTATAGAGGATATGATAACATAGAAGACTCCTATGGGCCACTTGTCTTGCCTCCACTACCACCAGGCCACACCTTTGTGGTAACTAGTAGCCTGATGCAAATGCTCACTGCTAGAGGCTTGTTTTCAAGGCTACCTTCTGAGGATCCACATACCCATATAGCTAAGGTAAGGGCAATGTGTAAAAGTTGTGTAGGGAGGCCTGACTTGGACTTGGATGTAATAGGGATTAGAGTGTTTCCTCTCTCACTAACGGCAGAGGCTGCTATATGGTTCACTGAGCTCCCTTACAACTCAATTTTCACTTGGAACCAACTAAGGGATGTTTTCTTAGCACGTTACTATCCGGTCTCCAAGAAACTAAACCACAAAATAGAGTGAACAACTTTGTGGCACTACCAGGAGAGTCAGTTAGTAGTTCTTGGGATAGATTCACCGCGTTCTTGAGAAGTGTCCCGATTCACCGTATAGATGATGAGTCACTGAAGGAATACTTCTATCAGGGACAGGATGATAATAATAGAGCGGTGTTGGACACTATAGCAGGTGGATCTTATGGGGAGCGTCCTTATGCTGAGATTGCTGAAAAATTAGAGAAAATCTCCCGGTTTAATAAAGCTTGGAGTACGAGGAAGTCAGATACCGAGAGAAATACCTTTGCAATGCAGTCCACTCACAACCCAGCCACAGATGAGATTCGTGAAGAAATGGCTTAGATGAGAAATGAGCTTGGGTTAGTACTAAAACATATCACTGGGGGTGCAGAAAAGATAAATGCAGTTAACTACTTGCCTAAACCACCACCACCTAATGATGAGTTCTATTATGCAGAGGACTCCTATGCAGTAAATGAGCAGACAAGGGGTTTCCGACCGAGCGCCCAAGGCTTAAATCAGGATAATTGGCACCAAGGTCAAGGGAACCAAGGTCGGATCTATGTCCGAGATGGAAACTACAACCGCGACAACAACTTCAACAGGGGTAACTACGGTAACATAAATGATAGGAATGGGCCCTACGTCCCTCCTCAAAATCGTGAAGTTACTCCTAGGGATGGTGGAGATAGTATGACGCGATTTGAGGATATGTTGCACAAAATGATGAGGAGGTACGATGCTAGTGATGAGCACATTAAAGAGTTAATGTGTGATTTAGCAGGTATTAGGCAAAAAGTCGATACACATGCAATATCGATTAAGCAATGGCCCAATTATCTGCGACAGTGAACACACAGCAACCGGGCACTCTTCCTAGCAACACTGTCCAAAATCTAAAAAATGATGCGCACTATATGGAAATCACTACTCGGGTGGTGAGCAAACCATTGACCCACCTATGTCGTCTAATGAGAAAAGGGTGAGAAATGATGATGATAAGGTGGTAAAGGGTAGTGGTGAAGCAGAAGAGAGCACTGGAAAAGATGCAGAAGTCCCTATGAAGGTAATTCCCATGCCTAGACCACCACACCCCTTCCCTCAGAGATTAGTGAAAAAGACCGAGGATGGTAAATATCGGCGTTTTATAACATTGTCGAAGAAGCTTTCTATCAATATCCCTTTGGTAGAAACTCTAGAACAAATGTCCGGTTATGCCAAGTTTATGAAAGATCTGGTCATAGAGAAAAGATCGGTCACTTTCGAGGATGATGATAGAATGCATAATTGTTGTGATATTGCTACAAGATCTCTCGTACAAAAGAAAGAAGATCCGGGCGTGTTCACTATTCCTTGTACAGTCGGGTCATTACATTTTGCGAAAGCATTATGTGATCTTGGGGTTAGCATAAATCTCATGCCCCTCTCGATTTACAAGAAGTTGGGTTTGGGTGACCCAAAACCCACTGCGATGCGGCTACTGATGGCTGATCGAACAGTGAAAAGGCCTATAGGGATACTCCATGATGTGCTAGTAAAAGTGGAGTCATTCATATTTTCGGCATATTTTGTTATTCTTGATTGTGAAGTCGATTTTGAAGTGCCTATTATTCTTGGGAGGCCATTCCTTGCTATAGGTAGATCTTTAGTTAAAATGGAAAAGGGGTAGATGAAATTTCGGTTGAACAATGAAGAAGCTACCTTCAAAGAAAAGATGAAGAAGGAGAATGAAAAAAAAATTGCACAACAAGAGTTTATGGTTGGGGATTTGGTGCTATTAAACAGTTTTGGGTTGCCTTGTCTTCCGGGCAAGCTCAAGTCCAAACGGACCGGCCCTTACTTGATTACCCAAGTATTCCCTCATGGAACAGTTGAGTTAAAAACTAAGGAGGGAGTGCGGTTTAAGATGAATAGAGAACGAATAAAACTCTATTTTGGGCATAATGCATCGGTGAATGAAGTGATAGAGGAATACCATCTTGATGAAGGCTGAGTAATCAAGTGTCCTCAGTCTTGCCGCGACATTAAATCAGGCGCTTGTTGGGAGGCAACCCAATACTTATAGTTTTTCTTTCTAGTAATGGTAGCATTTTCTACTAATGGGTTTTAAATTTGCAGGCACATCACCAAGAAATTCTGCAGAAAATTACTCTGCAGCAGTTACGACGGATACAGCGACGGACCGTTTCAATTGTGACGGATCGTCATATGAATCCGTCGTTCTAGGTATGTCTTTCTATTATTTTCAAGCTAGGTCACACGCGACGGAACCAACAAAAATCGTCACAACTAAGACAGATCGTTGTCGTGGAATCGTTGCGTCATTATAAAAACTCAACATTTAAAACCCCAACCCTTCATTTCACCCCATTCCTTCACTCTTCCTTCTATTTCCCTCCCTTTTCAACTTCCAAAATCATCTCCCTCTTCAACCGATCATTTTCCCCAAATTCTCCAAAGTTCTAAAAGTCCTCATCTACTAGTCAGAGCTGCTGTTGTGGGTGTCTTCTTGATCACCAAGTACCTTTTCCTCTTATTTTTCTCAAATTCTCAGGTATGTATCTCTAATTTCTACTCATTTATATTGCATTTTTGTTTATCAATTAGTAGTAGCCTAGTTCTTCTTGATATGTTCATTTTTTAAATAAATTCTGTCTGACCTAGGTTTAAAATCCTCGAAATTGCCGTGTTAAAATCCTAGAAATAGGTGCTTTAGCATTGCTAGTTTACTAGGTATTTGGGTTAGACAAATGTAGGTTAAAACACTACCAATTCGATTTAGGTCATAGGGGATGAATGGGGCCCCCCCAGTTCTGTCAATGAGTTACAGAACAAGACCCTGATGACGGACCATCGTACCCACGACGGACCATCGTTGGGTCCGTTCCAACAACCCTAACACCCCACTGTCCAATTTTCTCCAAGTGTCAACCAACGGCCACATGCGACGGATCGTCGTTCCCACGACGGTCCGTCCTGCACAATCGTTCTGGTTGTCAGAGACCCTATTCCTAAGGGTCTCACTTTTTCCAAGTGTCCTTCAACGGACACATACGACGAACCGTCATCCCCAAGACGGTCCGTCCTGCACAACCGTTCTGGTTGTCAGAGACCCTATTCCTAAGGGTATCTCACTTTTTTCTAAGTGTCCTCAAACGGACACATGGGACGGACCTTCATCCCTACAATGGTCCGTCTTGCACAACCGTTCTGGTTATCAGAGACCCTGTTCCTGAGGGTCTTTTTTTTTCTAAGTGTCCTCAAACGTACAAGTACGATGGACTGTCATACCCACGATGGTCCTTCCTGCATGACCGTTATAATGGTCAAAGACCCGTCTCCTAAGGGTCTCCATAATTTTTTTCAAGTGTCCTCTGACGGACACCTACGACGGACCGTCGTACCTATGATGGTCCGTCCTGCACATACCGTCATACTTGTTAGAGATTCTCCTTCAGGGTTCTCCATATAAACAAAGTCTAAGTAAGACATGACGGACCCCATGACGGTCCGTCATAGTCACGACGAGCCGTCACCTGGCCCGTCGTGTTTCACTGTTACTATAGAAATGTCATTTTATTTTAATTTTTATTTATTTATTTTGTGTGGTTTTTCTTGTCTTGCTCCTTTTAGTACTAATATTGATCCTTTACAGGTACTATATACTATGGCACCAAAATAAGATCGAGTCTATGCACGCAGGCGATCGAAGTCTGTCGCCCCGTCTGCCCGCCTGTCATTGGCTCTAATGATGAGCGTGACCCTAAGTAAGTGCCCCCAGGCACTTCCACCCCATCCCGTGCTGCACGTGCTTCCAGAGCCACACCCAAAAAGGTAGCGTCCGGCGTAGTCACTGCCTCCCAGTCTGATGAGGAGCGCACACTGACCGATACACCTTCTGGGTCAGCCACTAATGAAGAAAGAGCGTTTGGTTCCTTAGGAGTTTCGTGGTTGGAGGAAGACTACGGATCTGCTAAGGTTCCCGCACCCGCCACCGCTGTAGCGTCGGCCTCGTCTGATGAGGCTGACAGTTTGGAATCCACTCCCGGTTCACCAGCTCGTGCTCTCACCTCGGTTACCGACCAGCCCAACCGATGGTGTGTCGACGGGTAGTTTCAAGTCTATTCTGATGAAAAGTTCCTGAATGAGAAAGGAGTTATGACTCGAACACTTACGTTGGAGCGGCGGGTCCTTACAAGAAGTCTCCCGACGATGCCTGAGATCCACAATGTCTTCACCAGACATCGACTGGAGTGGACAGCACGTCCGTGTGGACGTTATAGTGAAGAGCTGGTCTGAGAGTTCTATGCATCCTACGTAGCGACTCTCCGATCAAAGATTGATAGGCGGGCTGCCCCCGACAAACATGCCCCACTGGAGTAGGTCCGAGTACGTGGCGTTCAGGTTGATATCTCTCTGCCTGCCATCGGCTAATTTCTATACGGCGAGAATGTTGATGCTAATCGGACCCCTATCACTGCCGAGTTTGACTACCGATGGAAGATTGTCAAAGATGACCAATTTCTACGTGAGCCATCGCTGAGAGAGACCACCAAGAGGTGGATGGCCCTCCACTTGCCCGTTGATGGAGAGGGTGCCGACTGGGTGACCGATCCGAAGGGGGCCATCAAGAAGGCCAACCTGACTTTCACGGTGAAGTTTTTGTGGTTGATTGTCCGCCACTGCCTTTCCCCCACAGCCGCTGATAATATCGTCACATGGGATTGAGCAGTACTGATGGCGGCGATGATAGCCGGGTTCGAGCTGGATTTTACGTGGCTTCTACAGGCGGTCATGCACGAGAGGGATTATAAGGTCACAACTACTTACCATTTCCCGTGCATGATATTTTCTCTATGCATGTCCACAGGTCTGCCTATATGGCACGTTGATTAGCTCAACACCCCTCTGGGCACTGTTGATATCGGCCTCATCTCTCTGATGAGGCCAATGAGTTGGCTCCACGCAGAGGGCCCCGTCCAGAGCTGCCTCCGCTTGGTGACAATCTGGCTGATACGGTAGCAGAGGACCGCACGGCTACGCAGGCGGCTTCACTGACACTACCCCGGTCGAGTCTATCCCGGGTAGTATCACTGCCCCGAGCTCCTCTCGCTCAACCCCTTTACCTGCTCTGGTCCCGCTTGGTAGGGTCCAGAAATTAGAGGCGCAAATGGCTACACTTTTGCATCATATCCAGCCTTGGATGCAGAGGTTTATTACCGAGGTAGAAGAGCGCTTGGAGTGGAGAATGGTCCAGCACACAGACCGGAAGATCGCTGAGGTTCATCAGCGCTTGGACGTTTTTGAGTTGCGAATGCTAGCCCGTCCAGCCCCTCCGCTGGATGTGTCGACCCTTCAGGCTGCGGTTGACAGTCTTCGCGTAGATATTGATATGATCTTAGAGGCTAGGGTGCCTGAGTCTGAGGCCCCTTCTGTAGAGCCTGCTGAAGACACGGTGATGGCGTCCCTATTCGCCACTTTAGAGATTCCACCACCTCCCCCTCGAGAGCATGACAAGAGGCGTAGGGGTCGAGGGTAGGATGAGGCGCGAGCATGGAAGAAGGAGTGCCGTGAGATGGAGGCTGCGAGGAGAGCCTCGCTTATTGAGGAGGAGGTGCGTCAGATGAGAGCAGAAGAGTTATCTACTGGGGCATCTAGTTCCAAAACTGTGGAGATAGAGGGAGGCACTGCTGATAGTGTTGTTGATGTTGAGGACACCACTGAGGGTGTCCAGATTACAGAGGTAGTGGGTTCCGAGGAACCGGACCCACTAGCTTGCTGATCGTCAGTGCTTTGCGCCCCAGGTTTGCTTCACCTACCACTCTAGTATTTCAATTTTTTTATGCATTGGGGACAATTGCATGTATTTTTGTTGGGGGTGGGGTAAATGGAAAGTGAGTGCTACGGTCAAGTCTGAGTAGCCCAATACACTATCCTCTTTTGGGGTTTTCTTGCCTGTGTTCTTTTTTCCCAAGAGAGTGATTACTTTTTCTGTTGAACCGGCATGTCTATATATTGTGTACATAGTTTAATTCTGGAGCATGATGGCTAAAATGATATCCTGATAAAATGGAAAATGATGCATGACTAGGCATAGTAATTGATAAATGTGTGGCTCTAAGCATGACATAGAGGTACACCACTGCATGACCCTAAGTCTAAAATTTGAACTAGGTGTCTGATAATCTGGTAGAGTGATGAGATGTCAAGTGAGTGTGAGAAAGATTTGAATAGTCCACTATTTGTACTGAGCTAGAACTTGCCAAGTTAGTCCTGCTAAAAGTAAGTTGTAATAGACAATTAGGAAAGGATTATAGGCCCTTATTCAATATAGCTCATTTTTAGCCTAAATAAAAGAAAACCAAATGAAATTTATCCTTCTTTGATCCAAATGATTTGATCATAAATTAGACCTTTCTTTTTCACCTCAACTAATCTTTTTTGGGAATAATGTGTTGGCCCTGGTCCCTCCTTGGACATGTGCACTTTGGCATAAGCTGAGGGTGGTTAATGCAGTAAACAACCTTTTTATGGCACTGACCCAACTTTGGGTATTGTGTACTTTGACTCATGGCAAAGCCATGAGTTGAGGGTTACTATTATGAGGAATGCTTTGGAAGTGGGTTTTAAAGAATAAAGAGAGAGAAAGAACAAAAGTAAAGTGACTCAAGAATTAGTTGAAAGAAAAGTAAAAAAAATTACAAGAAATACAAGCAAGAAAAGAAGAGAGTCACTTACACAAATGAAGAAAAAAGGGAAAATAGCAAGGTGAAAGAATGTGGGAAACTGGGCAAAATAAAATGATAGAAAATGGTATGTTTAGCCGATATGTCAAGGAGGGAAAAAAGTCACTAAAGTATACCTAAATATACCCTACATGACCCTGAACCTATGTTACAACCTAAGAAAGTTCTATCGTGATCCTAAGGGTTGTATAGCGAACTTAAAGCAGTGAAAATAAGGGCAAGCTTATGCCAATAGGTGTGAATGAGTGTAATTTTGTTCTGAGAGTGAGTGTTGAAAAGTAATCCTTATACTCAAACTGAAATCATTGTGTGAAAAATGAGGATTTTGTTTTGAAGTGAGGACAGTAGTTGCATTACCAGAAATATTAGCACCTCGGTGAGAAATTGAAGAAGTTAGGTGTTAGTGCATGGTGAGTCTGTGTCATGATCTGATTACACATAATTCAAGCCTAATAGTGATAGCACACATAAATATGATGAGATTAATCGGGATTGATAGCCAAATGATTGCAAAGAATAAAACATGGATACTATTGTACAAAGATTGTGTATTGAGTCATAGTGCGTCGCTTGAGGAAAAACGACGAATTTAAGTTGAGGGTGTTGATATACCGTGGTTTCACGATATTATTAATATTTTTCCCTTAAGTTTAGTATGTCCAAAAGCTTTTTTGTGCTAATTTTTATATAAGTTTCTCCTTATTTGCAGGAAATCTGTCCAAAGATGAATGCAGAGGTTTTTGAGTGAAGAAATGCAGAAGAGACCACCTACGGAGTTTGTGACGGTCCGTCATGCTCGTGACGGTCCGTAGGTGGCAGCGTAGTGCAGCTGCTGAAGGAAGATGGGGAAGTCTGAGCAAGTGTAGGGTTATGGAAAGCGTGACGGACCGTCGTGTCCATGAAGGTACGTCCTGCAGGTTCGTCAGGAAGTTCAGAGAAGTAGTCCCAGTACTCATATTCCAAGAGTTCAAGTGTTTTAGAACGGAGACCCTCGACGGACTGTTGTGCCTGTGACGATCCGTCATACCTGCCGTCGAGGGTAATGAAGAGAGCAACAGAAGAAATTGCATCAAGTATGGGACGACGGAGTCCAAGACGGTCTGTCGTGACCAGGACGATCTGTCGTGATGTACGTCGATCAAGCCGCGTTTTGATAGATTTCCAGCAAATAGAGTCCTTGTTTAATTAGGTTTTTTGTTTTCTATAAATAGTTCGAAAAACCTTATTTTTGAGGTTAGACTCTGGATTATTTGGTTAGGCTCTTGATTATTGTTAGATTCTTGATTATTTTGAGATTCTTTGAATTTATTGTTGGTGATTTTTGTTGATTAATCACTTGGATTTTACTCTTTCTCACTGAAGTAAGTACATGAATTCTTATACCATATATTTGAATATTGTGATTATGACTATGGGTAACTAAACTCCATAACTAGGGTTGTGGGAACCATAGACAAATAATGAGGTAAAACCTAACTAAAATAACAATTCTAGAATAGTGTCTTGCATGTATTGATAATTCTTTCGCATAGAAGTCTTTTTAACGGATAGCCAACGTTAGAACTCGCCTTAATGCTACTTGTCGGACCAAGGAGGTAGATAATAGGAAAAGAATTATCAACATAGATTTAGTGTATACTATCTAATAGGCTAGTATTGATTGGTACGAGGTAATAACTTAGTCAAATATCAAATATGATGCTTAATATGAGGTAAAGATAAGGGTTAGGATAGCAACACACGTAGACGGACCAAGGTGCGGAGAAAAATTTTCTAGATGCCAGACCAAGGATTTATAAATACATAACTTATCACTTTGCATGCAAGATACTAGAAAAGAATTGTTATAGTTAGACTTATCAAGTTATGAACTAGTGGGAAACCCGTAAACCCTAGTTACTTTGATTAATTGATTAAACTCCAACATTCAAAGCTGTTAGTTGTCTCCTTGTATTTCGCTAGTTATTTTCATTTATTTAGGAATAGAAACCCCCCTTTTTATCATTTTTGCTTTCCAAGGAAGTAATTGACTGAACAATAGTAATACTAGATTGAAATTAAGTCTAAACTATTTTTCTCGTGGGAATGATCCCAACCTCACTAGTTGGGTTATTTACTTGACATGACCGCTTTACTTCTTATTTGAGAAGTAAGTTTGAGCGTATCAATGCACCATTCCACTTTGCACATAATTATTTCTACACAAACATGCTTTAATAGATGTAGAATTCATATCCTCATAATCTTTTACAACATTGCTCGTTGTGGTATCAAAGATATCGTCAACGATATATCATTTTGTATCGATTCACAATAGACATAACTTATTGAGATCATCACTTTATTATTTTTAGGTGTCTATCGTCTCATGAGATTTTATAAAATGTTATGTCGTAAGCTCTCCAAGAGCATATTTTATCCTTATTATGGTCATTTTGATTCTTTGATCCTCCCCCTTTTTTAAGAATTATTTTAATTAGAATTGATTAGTCTATCATGCTTCATGCATGTCATAGACTCTATCCTTAAGGGACATTCAATTGGAGTATTTACAACTTTTGTGTTGCTTCTAATCTCCCCCTTATGTTAGACAAACTAACATATATGTCAATCTTTTAGAGAATCTATCTTTGTGCATCATAGTATATTGATTAATTATATATTGCACATCAGAATTATCAAATAAAAACTATTTGGTCCCTGACCATAAATCAATTAACAGAAAAATTAATCATTACTTATTTGTTTGATTCATAGAATTACTTTTGTATGTAATATCATATTTCAGATCAACACATGAAACTTTATTTTCATAAGCAATGAGTCACTATGTGAGACATTTAGTCTCGCATCATCTTATATATTTATCAATATTATTAAAGATAAATTATCTTGATTTCATATTTTGAAAGTTGTGCTTTTAGCTCAATTATCTTGCACAAATAATTTTGCGAATGTCAAACTTTAAGTTGACAACAAACGCACATGTGATTATCTTATTCATGCATCTTTTTATTATATCACATGATAGGTGAACAGGCCTATATTCACCTTTCATACTTTTCAGAATTTAGGAATTTAGTTCCAACTTTAGTTGATCCAATCAACTTGTCATGAGAACAAACAACAAAAAAATTCTTCAAAATCTTCTTGTTTTTCATTGTATGTTCATTACTCAATATGCACATCTTTGGATGATCAAATTATTCATGCCAACTAATGAATTATTAGTACTTGTAAACTCTAAATTTATTATGTCATGTGCCTTTTTGCTTTAGTAAATGCTCAATTTATTACTATTATATGAGAAAAGTTCAACTTTAATACTCCGAGAGTACATTTCAAATTTTTTTTTCTCAATTACTCTACCTCTTCTAAAGGTGAGTCGTGACTTCATCACTGAATAGACTAATTTGATTATCAGAAAATTGTGTCTGTAATCATATTATTTATGCAAATACTTTTGCACATCAAAGATAATAATATGCACACATGAGACCATCTATAAGAAACATCCATTAGGACCATTAAGTATCTAAACAATCCACTAGATGGATGAATAGGTCCATAAATATCTGTATACGTTCCCATAACGCAGGGGATTCAATATCAACTTTCGTTTATGATTATCTCACAATTAACTTGCCTTGCTAACAAGCACTACAAGAAAATTAACAATTTAAAAGATTTTTTAGGTTCTTTTATGGATGTCCATTTTTATTTTTCATTATTCGTCTAAACATTATAGACTAATGATGTCCAAAATAATCATGCCAAATTAAGAAAGTATTGAAATTAGTAATCTTCTTATTTACTATAGAATGTGTCTCAATTGCACTAATTCTTCTCCAATACAAGTCTCAAGATAAAACATGAAACTTTTATGTAAGACATTTCTTCTTAAAGACATTCTTGGTGATACCACACCATTGACTAAAGGCCACAATCATTCCCATGCCTAGCATGGTGGCTTATTCTTCATGAATGAAACACAAACACATGAGCATATCAATTGATGATAGCTTTTAGTATCTCATTTCATATTTATGTGCATTATTCAATCACTTGTCTTCTTTCATGCATATTATGTACTACTACCACATTGACTTTAGCAATGGAGCAAATTCAGTACATTTCATGATTTCTCATAAAAAAACTCATTAGTTTTTCTTTAGTCGTTGTTATATCATCAATATGATGTATTAAGACTCAAATTCAATGTCTTATACATATAAAATGATTTTAGGCCATAAATTGTGAGACTTGAACTCAACATTTTTAAAACTATAGTGACCGAAACTTTTAATTCAATATCGTATCCTTTTTGTGCGATTAGACATGAATCCATCATCATACCTTCTTAGTGAGATTGGATGTGAATCCATCTTCTTATCCTCAATCAATGACATAATACGCTAAAGTAGAACAAAGCTCACTCTTGAGCTTTGTAATTACTCACTTTGCAAGTCTTCTAACAATCTCAATTAAATATGTATATGTCATACTTATATCCTGAACCAGTTAGGTTCCTCAAATTTAATGAGAAAAATTAATTATGTTACTAATAAGTAACGATAATAATATTAAATAAAAAAAAATAAGAAATAGAATATCCATGCAATTACTTTACCTATGTTGGCCATCTCATGTCTTTTTCCATGTAATAATATAAATAAAGCCACAAACATACAAAGAATTGTAAGCATACCTCTAGTAAGGTAAAATACATTAATTAATATTAGTATATCGTGTGTAACATCAATGAATACACAACACATTATGGATTCATATTTTTATGATTGTGTCAATCATCATGGCTCATACCATGATTAGAGTCTCGTGCTGATAACTTGTTATGAAACTATATAAATTAAGTAGAAGAACAAAGTAGGGGGCCATCTCATGTCTTTTTCCACATAATAATATAAATAAAGCCACAAACTTACAAAGAATTGTAAACATACCTCTAGTAAGGTAAAAGACATTAATTAATGTTAGTATATCGTGTGTAACATCAATGAATACACAACACATTATAAATTAATATATTTACGATTGTGTCAATCATCATGGCGCCTATCTTGATTAGAGTCTCGTGCTAATAACTTGTTATGAAACTATATATATTAAGTTGAAGAACAAAGTAGGGAGAAGAGAAAAGACTTCTTATTCATCTTGAAGTATATTTCATAGATCTTTCTCAAATCTTATTTACAATGAAGCAAAACCCCTTTATTTATAGGGAAAACCTAACATGGTCTCCAAATAGGATTCCTAACCAAATCCTAAAAGGACTCTACATAATTAGAGTTTCACTATAATACAAATTGTTCATAACAAAGTCCTATTTTTGGTTTTAAACATATTTTAAGTCAGTTTCACTTTGCCAAACATTCTTAACAATTAAATATAATGTAAAAGTAGATTTGACAAAACCAATCAGACTAACTCTTATTTTTTGTTTTTAAAATAATGTGAAACAAGTCAACAATTCAATTATTTTAAAAGAGAGAATTGTTTAATTTTAATGAATGAAACTTTAGGCCACCCTCTCCATCTTATTAATTGATCATTATGTGTGTAAATTAATGGACAAACTTTTTGGTGAGGTGTATTGGAGACGAAACTAATAAATTAAGGGTGTAGGACTTTTTTGTTTTTTTTGTGTGGATTAGTAATCAATAGTGGGAATTTCCAGTTGCCAATTGTGTGTGACAGCCAATGAGTAGTTCCGGTGAATGAGTAAATGGTTGAAAAATGACAAGGAAGAAGTAGTTGGAGAGGTACCTCGAGATCTGTGCTAGAATAGCAGAGATTCCGTTTGCTTCACGAAGAAGCTCAAACATTATTCTTTCTTTCTTTTGATAAGAGGAAAAAGAAAAGAAAAGATTTTTCCTTCCTTCCTACTGCTTTAATTTTTCCTACCGGTACCACCAGCTGCAGCTGCAGAGTGCAGAGTAGGAAGGAAAAAAAGAATAATCTGATTTTGCAAAGTAAACAAAATGCCGTTGGAGTAGAGCAGAATTGTAAGGCACAAGACTTGCACCTTTTTAAAGTAGGCAATTAATGTTCTCATCTGGCCAAAGATTGTGTGTGGTAAGTGTTTGTTCATCAAATATAGGATGTTTTATCCCTAGACAAGGTTTTTACTCTTATTATTATTATTATTATTATAAATCCAACGCAATAAAGTCTCCATAACATATTTTTTTTTACTAGGTGGTGATGCAAATGGGAAGTTCATATCTTATGGCAACTTGAAAATAGATTTAAAATGATGAAGCTACACCCAATAGTACTACATCTGCTGCTACCTCTTTCTCTCTTGCTCTTCTTCCCATATGTTATTGCTGACCTTACATCAGATAGACAAGCACTACTTGACTTTGCTTCTGCAGTAGCTCATCTTCGAAACTTCAAGTGGAACACTAACTCTTCCATTTGCACATGGCATGGCGTAAGTTGCAGCTCAGATGGCACTCGTGTTGTTGCACTTCGCCTTCCTGGACTTGGACTTTATGGTCCTATTCCAGACAATACCATAGGAAGACTAGATGCACTAACAACACTCAGCCTTCATTCCAATGCCCTCACTGGAAATCTTCCTTCAGACATCACCTCTCTTCCCTCCCTCCGTTTCATATTTATACAACAAAACAAATTTTCTGGTGAAATACCTTCTTCTCTATCTCTACTCCTTAAATTCATTGATCTCTCCTTCAACTCCTTCTCAGGGGAAGTTCCAACAACAATTCAAAATCTGACACATCTTACTGGTTTGAACTTACAAAACAACTCCCTCACAGGATCCATTCCTAATGTAAACCTACCAAAGCTTACTCAATTAAACATGAGTAATAACCAACTCAACGGTTCAATTCCTCAATCCCTTGCAAATTTTTCTGCTTCTTCATTTCAAGGAAATTCTCTATTATGTGGACAACCCTTGACTCAATGCCCGCCTTCACCATCTCCTTCTCCGAGCATCCTGCCAGCCTCACCAACAATTCCTGAAAACCATAAAGGCAAGAAAAGCTTGAGTACACGGGTTATCATTGGCATTGTTGCAGGAGGTATTGGAGGGATCCTCTGTCTAGCTCTGTTGATTTTATTGTGTTGTATGAAGCGATACTATACTAAGAGAGGTATACAACAAAAAAAAGACTTCAATGGAGGAGGAAGTCCGAAGCAAACAGAGGACTTCAGTAGTGGAGTACAAGCAGCTGAAAAGAACAAATTGGTTTTCTTTGAGGGTTGTTCTTTCAATTTTGACCTTGAAGATTTGTTGAGAGCCTCAGCTGAGGTTTTGGGTAAAGGGAGCTATGGAACAACCTACAAGGCCATCTTGGAGGAGGGAACGACTGTTGTTGTGAAACGGCTCAAGGAAGTTGTTGTTGGGAAAAGAGAATTTGACCAACAGATGGAGGTAATTGGCACTGTTGATCAGCATCGAAATGTTGTTGCTCTTCGTGCTTATTACTTTTCCAAAGATGAAAAACTTCTTGTCTATGATCATGTACCGGAAGGCAGTTTATCCACTCGAATGCATGGTAACATTTCTTCCTTTTTTTGTCTGATGGTACTTGGGAATAGACTGGCAAGAAAATCAGCTGCACAAGATGATAGATTTCGAATGTGAAATGAAGTACCCATATCTTGAGAAAAGCCCCTAGACAAGCATTATAAATAAACACTCCTGAAATAGGCATGCTAGTTTGTCTTGAAGACTTTAACATGTGATATTGGTTTCATGCGATTCCATATTATTTTGAAGCAAGATGCAAGTTGCAAGTTGTTGAATGTCCGATTAATTGTTCGGTGCTATACATAATTTTCAATCTTACTGTTTATACAAGAAAGTTCTTTTCTTTCATTGCTCCTTGTTTTATTTATTATAGGCAACAGGGACTTGGGAAGAACACTGGATTGGGAATCTAGATTGAGGATTGCCCATGGAGCTGCAAGTGGTATCGCCCATATCCATGCTGTTTCTGGTGGGAAATTAATTCATGGCAACATCAAGTCATCGAATGTGCTTCTCACCCAAGATAATAGTGGATGCATCTCAGATGTTGGTCTTACACCTCTAATGGGTTTTCCTACTATCCCATCAAGGAGTGCAGGATATAGAGCACCCGAGGTGATAGAGACCAAGAAATGTACTCAGAAATCCGATGTTTACAGCTTTGGTGTTCTGCTTCTTGAACTCCTTACTGGGAAAGCACCAGTGCAGCCACCTGGCCATGATGAGGTGGTAGACTTACCAAGATGGGTGCAGTCTGTTGTGAGGGAGGAATGGACTGCTGAGGTGTTTGATACTGAGCTCATCAAGTTTCAAAATAACGAAGATGAGATGGTGCAAATGCTGCAGATTGCAATGGCTTGTGTGGCAAACGTGCCTGAAACAAGGCCTGGCATGAGTCAAATTGTCCAGATGATCGAAGATATCCAACAAATTGACTCTGGAAACAGGCCATCATCTGAAGATAACAAGTCTAGGAGCCCAACTAGTCCAACACCATGATAACTCATGCATTTCTCACTACATGTGTATTTCAACTTCTTTTTTTAAAAGAAAGTATAATTGAGACCTTTAGATACTATATCCTTCATCTATATTTGACTTACTCCGTAAAATCAATTAATAATTCAATCCAATTATGTCTATCTCCACTTTTATTTTCAAATCTAAAAGACACAAACTTATTTTACCATATCACTTGTTGATTTGATCTTTGATCTAATGAATAAATGTACAGTTTTTCAACACCCAATTGCACCCTCTTAGCCAACAAATTCATTTTCCCTATAGCCCCAAAAATAACTCTTGTACTTCACTTACATGAGGAGTTTATAGTCCATGTTTGAAGTCACTTTTTCAAAAGGGAAAAAAGCGTCAAATATGCCCATAAACTATTGGAAAAGGTTCAGATATACCATCCGTTTAAAGTTTGAATTATTCATACTCTTGCCATCCAAATTTTAGCCCAGATATGCCTATAGGAGCGTTAGTGGGCATACTGCACATATTCAACTCATTTTTTATTTCTTTAAATGCTACATAGAATTGTCATGTCATTTTGATCTTATCATATGTCATTTATATGAAAATGGAAAGAGATCAATTATGTGACACATAAAAACACCTAATCTACAAATGAATCAACCCACTTTTAAATAAACTATCCGACCCATTTTTAACAACTTTATTTAATTTTTATTTTTTCGATAAATTCCAAAAATGAATAGCTGATCAATAAAAATAGAAAAAATATATAAAATTACCTCCAACAATTCACAAATAAATATAGTAAACTTAAATTCAACAATTTTAACACTTTTTTAAGTTTGTATTTTTTTTGATAAATCCTGAAAATGAGTAATTGACTAATAAAAAATATGAAAAAATATAAAATTAACTCTAAAAATTCATAAATAAATATAATAACCTTAAATTAAAAAATTCAACATTTTTTCAATCTTAATTGTTTTGGGAAAATATCAAAAATAAGTAATTTATTATTAAAAATAGGAAAAATATGAAATTTACGCCAAAAATTCACAAAATAAATATAGTGACCTTAAATTCAACAATTTCAACAAATTTGTTTAATTTTATATATTTGATCATTTCCAAAAAAGAATAACTGATTAATAAAAAAAAGGAACATATGAAAAAATATAAAATAAAAAATAAATGTTGAAACTATTGAATTTAAGGTTACTATATTTATTTGTGATTTTTTGGCGTTAATTTTATAGTTTATTCATATTTTTCTATTTTTGATTAATCAATTACTCATTTTCGAGATTTATTGAAAAAAATATAAAATAAAATGAATTGTTGAAATTATTGAATATAAGGTTACTATATTTATTTGTGAATTTTTTGTCGTAATTTTATATTTTTCCTTTTTTTTAATTAATCAAACATTTTCGGGATTTGCGAAAAAAATATTTTTTTTTGTAGAATTAGAGGTTAGTATATTATTTATGAACTTCTGGCACTCATTTTTTTTCTTCATATTTTTTATTAATCAATTATTCCTTTTCGATATTATCGAAAAATAAAAAAAATATTGAAATTGTTGGATTTATGGTTACTATATTTATTTGTGAATTTTTGGCGTTAGTTTTTATTTTTTTCTTATCATATTTTTCCTATTTTTATAATCAATTACTCATTTTTTAGATTTACCGAAAAAATAGAAAACTAAACAAAATTATTAAAAACGTGTGGGGTAGTTTATTTAAAAGAGGGGTTGATTTATGGATCGGATTAGGTGTTTATGTGTATGAATCCCTTCTCATTTTCACATAAATGTCATGTGGTAAGGTCAAAATGACATGAAAATTTCATGTGACATTTAAAGTAATGAAAAATGAGTATATGTCCAATATACCAACTAACGCCCATAAGGGCATATTTGGGCCAAAAGTTGAACGGCGCGGGCATGAGTGCGCCAAAGTTTAAATGGATGGTATATCTAGATCTTTTTGAAAATTTTAAGGGCATATTGACCCTTTTTCCTTTTTTAAAATGACATGTTTAGCTTCAAAATCTTATATTCACTTTTTAGAAAAGACACGCCTGAAGCTATTATCGACAAAATGAGTCCATATTTTGATAATCCGCGATCCATTCATATTTTGATAGGTTGGCTGAGTTGTTTTTAAATGGATAAAATATGGATATGAAGCCATAACAATTTAGGTAAATATGTGTAGATTACGGGTAGCATATGGATTATCCAAATGAGTTAAGTTTATGACTTTATTTACTCAAAAAAACTTATGATATCACTAAAAAATAGTGTAACTTTTCTTTCTTTTTAGGGATAATGCCCAAGTACCCCCTCAACCTATGCCTGAAATCTCAGAGACACACTCATACTATACTAAGGTCCTATTACCCCCTTGAACTTATTTTATTAATAATTTTTACCCCTTTTTAGCTTACGTGGCACTATCTTGTGGCCCAATGATGGTTGACTTTTTTTCGAAGTAGTGCCACGTAGGCTAAAAAGGGGTAGAAAATTACATATAAAACAAGTTCAGGGGGGTAATAGGACCTTAGTATAGTATAAGTGTGTCTCTGGGGTTTCGGGCATAGGTTGAGGGGGTACTTGGGTATTTTCCCTTCTTTTTATGTTATTCTATATAACTAATTATTCTTTTTCTATAATTAAAAAGATGAAGTCTTTGACCCTCCAAAAATTGATATTTTAAATGTACATTTCTTTTTTAATTATAATTTTATATGTATAAACTAAGCAAAATCATGTATAAGTATTGACATTGCTTAAAATGCATTAAGCATGTTTTTGTCCTAAAATGCAAATATTCATTAACATTGATCTTGTTATTACATAAATTTATTTTATATTGAAAAATTATAGGATTTTTTATTTTATTTTTATGATACAATAAAACTAAATGAAGCATTTTCAACATTTTTCATCTAAAAAAAGACTAAAATATTTTCTTCTTATCGAATTTTTAAGTAAGTACTATTTATTCATGAAAATATGGATAAATATAGATAAACTAGTATTTTATCCAACTCATTTATTACCCAATCAATTTTAACCCATATCAAATATGAAAAAATTAAATATTATCCATTTTATGTTAACCCATTTTCAATCCGCCCATTTGCCACCACTAAGGATATCATATCATCATCATGTATCAGATATATGAAAGATGTTGTGGAATGCCTTTAAAGCAAGAAATGACATTTATCTTTTTTTCTCAATCTTTTTGACATTTTTTTTCCAATTTATATGATATATTAAAAAACTTAAATGCAGTAACAACTCTTTTTTTTTTTTTGCAAAACAATGTAAAATTAAATGCAATCTCTTTATTTTTATTTATGTGTTGTTATTGTAAATGAAAAAAACTATAGAAAAGATAGCTAGTAATATTTGTTTCGAGTCATTTTATTGGATAAATGATTAGCTTACAAGAATGAATAAAGTTGAGAAAATTAAGCGAAAGGTGTCAAATAAGTCTCGTTTTTGTTTTTGGTAACAGATTGACCAAGAGTCGATCAAATCTTCTTTAAAACGTAATTAACTAATTATGAGACCAAATTAACATTTTCAAAACTTTATAATCTTTTATAAAATACAAAAAGAACACTTTTATAATTCAATCCAAATTATTTAAAAAGAAAAATATTTTCATCTTCCCTCCTCTCTTCTCTCTCTTCTTTTCTTCACTTCTACCTTAGAAATTCAGAAATTCGTCGTTACTCTTCCTCTGCAGTCGTTACTCTTCCTCTTTAGTCCTCCATTACTCTCTCATCTTTCTGATCTGTAATCGTGTTCGACTAGAATTGGGTAAGTTATTTTTTGAAATACTTTACAATTTTTGAAGTTTTTTTTTTGGATTAATGAACAATAAAAAATTATGTAGGTGTAAAAAACTGAATAATCGACTTAATGGTGTGTATTATTTATCATTTTTGAAAGAAATTAGCCAACTCAAAAAATCCTTATTTTGAGGAAATGTATCTGTAATCTTATCGTTCAGTGAAAAGTCATTTTTTGTTGCTGTTTTTTTTTTTTTTGGCCATTTTGTTGATATGATTTTAGCGTATGTTGCCACATTTTAGTGATATGTTGGTCATATGTTGTCACATATGATTCAATTAATGTTGCAATAATTTGTACAAATGTGTCAACATATGATGCATCTGACGCTATATAAGATGTATATGTTGCGCAACAGCAGGTACATATGTGGCAACATAATGTTAATTTTATCGCAACAGACTATCCATCGGTTACAACATACTGCTAATATTATTTTATTATGAATCGTAAAATGGATATGTTGGTTATCTGCTGCCACATAAGATTCAAATGTTGCAATAATTTGTATAGATGTATCAACATATGATGCATTTGTTGCTACATAAGATGGATATGTTACGCAACAACTGGTACATATGTGGCAACATAATGTTAGTTTATCGCAACAGACTATCCATCGGTTGCAACATACTTCTATTATTATTTTATAATGAATTGTAAAATCTCAATATTTTTTTATTTACCTTATAGATGAAAATGATAAAAAAAGCTTCATCCATGACAACAACTCAATCTTCTAACATAAAATGCTCTTTTTGTCTATGCGAAGAATGTGAGTAGCAACATGATTATTTTATTAGTCGTTTTAAAAAACTCACTGATATTTTTAAGAAAATGTCTCATACTATTGATGTGCGAAGATCCAAGAAGACTTAACAGCCTTTGAAATGTAGGAGGTTAAAAAAATCTATTTTTCAAATACTTTCTATGATTATTGAGAAGAAATAAAAGGAGAAGAAGGCAAAGGAGGAGAATGAAAAGGAGAATAATGCAAAGGAGGAGAAGTAGAAGAAGGCAAAGGAGGAGAAGGAGAGGGAGAAGAAGGCAAATGAAGAGAAGGAGAAGGAGAAGAAGGCAAGACAGGAGAAGAAGAAAAAGGTGAAACAGGAGAAGTAGAAGCAGAAGAAAAAGAAGGCAAAGGAGATGGAGATGGAGAAGGAGAAGGAGAAGGAGAAGGATAACATAAAGAAAAAGCGAAAGCCAAAAAGAAAGGGAAGAAAGTCAAAGTTGTCAATTGTGATGTGAAGCGACAATATCCATTTGAAGATTTTAACATTGACGGCGAGGGTGCAACTGAACTAATGTCATCCTTCTCGCAATGGATAAAAGAGGGTCTTTACAAGCATCATGCAAAAAAGTAAGTAAAGTAAAGCAAGTAAAGCCGTTCAACTATTATTAGAATTTCTTCTTGTTGTCCAATATATATTGATTTATAATGATTACACAATTGTAGAGGAAACAAGGAGGATCATTATTTAGCCAATTGATCAAAACTTGAATTTGATTTAGTAGATGCATTTCCAATGAATAAGGACTAGTTCATGTAATGTCTCAACCCAGTAGGTGCTGGAATGATGAGGTAAATTTATGCTCACTTTTATATGTACTGTTTAGTACATGAATATATACAATTAAATTGATACACTTGTTTGATGCATGTGTGAAGTATGTGGATGTAATATTTTACTATTTGCGTAAGAAGTTTAAGCAAAAGATTCAGTCCTCATATCAATATACCACCACTAGTTATTTTTTTAAAACAAACATTGACAATTCTAGTGAATATAAGGATAAAATCATTGAAATAATGAAAGGGTATGTTATACCTTCTGGATTGTTTTGGCACTTGACAGATGATGTTTATGTCCCTTTAAATAGTAACGGGGAATTCATTGGGTCTTGGCAGTCGTTGCATTGAAGGAACGGTGCATAAAAGTGTATGATTCCATATCCTCAAATAGGTCTAATAGAAATCTATCCTCCTAGATTGAAAAGATGGCTACAATGTTGCCTAAACTACCTTGGGTTGAGTAATTTTTTGAGCAAAATGAGCGAACCAACTGGTCAGTTCTTAAATGTTACCAAGGAAAAACAAATCTCACCCATTTGAAGTCAGTCATGTTACTGGTATTGCCCCACAAAAAAACAGTAGTCTGTAAGTATCACAATATTATTTTGTCTTACGACTATCGAAATGTGATGTTATTATATTTTCTGATTGATGATATACCATGCAGAGATTGTGAAATTTTTGTTGCTGCATACGCTGAGTATTTGAGTGATGGATTACAAGTACCATCATGTGAAATTAATGATAACACCCTTCACTTAAGATATGTTTCACTCCTATGGAATTATGGGATTGTAAAGGCTCGAAATGGTTACGTTAGTAATAATGAAGACCCAGAGATGCGTAGAACTAAAAAAAAATCTAAGATCGATGAAAATGTTAAGTTTACAACCGTTGATTAGATAAGTGGTTATGTATATCATATAATCGTGAATTACCTTTTTGTTGATAAGTTGTATAAAATAATTGGTGAAGTGTTAATTAAAATATAATTTCGGTAGTAATAAACATGATAAAATTATATGTTGCAATATTTCGTATATATGTAGCAACAGATAGTATATATGCAGCAACATATGTCCACAATTTGAATTGTCAAAATAAGAAAAAAATCAAACGACTGTATTTTCATGTTTCCTCTCTCCTCTCTCCTCTCTTCTGTAAATGTCGTTTCGTATCCCACAATATTTATTTATTTATACTAATTTCTCTTTTATATATGTAATTTATTTAGTAATAAACACGAAAAAATTATATGTTGCAACAGTTAGTATATACGTAGCAAGAGATATTATATATGTAGCAACATATGTAACAATTTGAATTGTCAAAATAAAGATAAATTAAACGATTTTAATTTTCATTTTTCCTCTCTCCTCTCTCCTCTCTCATCTATATATGTCGTTTCGTATTCCACAAAATATATTTATTTCTTCTCTACTGCCTATTGCCAATCTGTGTTAAGAAAAACAGAAATTACTGGTTGTAATAAATCATTTAGAAACACGAAGTAACTGAGATTTTTAGAACCAGTAAATAAGATGAACAAAAATTTATTTGTAAAAAGTAATTTAATCTTTAAAACTTACCAGAATCTGGAGTACTCTTTTGAAAAATTCAGGAAGAAAATCAAGTCCACTGAATTCACAGTGTCCCCTTAAGGAAATTATTCTCCTCTAGTATCCGAGGTTTGATTTGGGATATAACCTCCCAGGGTAAAATGATCTTAATCAGTAGAGTATAGATACCAAAAAATCTACTGTCAGCGAATCAATCCACAACAGGAAAGTACACGAAGAAATATATGTGTTTTTTAAGAAGAAGGAAGATCAGAAAATTCGTTAGGAAATATTCTGAAGACTGAATGATATTTATAGGCAAGAATAATATATTCTGAAAGGTTGCTACCCTTTCAGAATTGACACGACCATTAATGAAAGGTTGCAAACTTTCAAATGGTATTGACTGTTCCTGAAAGTTGCAACCTTTCAGAACAGTCATGGCGGGAAATTTTGAATATAATGGAATTTATCACTCGCGCGGATCCGTGTCGGGTCGGATTAACTAAAGAGTTGAAAATATTTTGATTAAATTCTGTTATCAAATAATTTATTTCAAATAATTTTTGGCCATTTAGATTAATTAATAAATAATTAAAATAATTTTGTCCAAAAAATTATCTCTCGATCGATCATTTGCCAAAGCCAAAACCAAAGCCAAAGCCAAAGCCGAAGCCGAAGCCGAAGCTGAAGCGAGCGAGCGACGATGACGACGGCGCGAGGGGGGTCCCTCTTTCCAACCCTTTTAACAATTAATAGGAGTGTTTATTTATTTAAACTCTCCTATTTTCATTTCCATTACCGATGAGGGACTATTGCCTTTTTTCAATAAAGCATTAGAGGACTTTTCAAGTTCCCAACCTTTCAAGTTCTAAACTTTTCAAATTCCTCTCCTTCCCTCTATTTCCCATCAATTCTTGCTACATACCCAACAATCCCCCACATTGATGGGGAATAGTTATAACATAGGAATGCACGGACAATTGTGTACTTTACAAGCAAGGATTAATTGTATCTGGATAAGTAGGTTTCCCCTTGGACTTTCCGTAGTGAATATATGTCGGATATACTCGGTCAATCGGTAGATGTGATATCTTTGAACCGTCGAACTTTGGTGTATACCTAGACAACCATATGTCACACAATTAACCCTTTACTGTTTATGATTCTTACGGTTGTGTTCGTTTCAGCCATGAACACCTCCTGGTTTCATGAGTGTATAGAGAATAGGCTTTTGACATAAAATTCTTTTTGAAGCGGCTTCCACTTCACACTCACATAGGTGATTTTTAATCGTGTCATCTCGTAGATACACTATTTGGTCAAATCTACCAAACTTAGCAAATCATTAAAAACTTTAAGCTTTATTACCTCATTAACAAGCCTTAAAGTCTTAACCTTTTCCTGAACATTGTCTTCATCATGAGAATGGATTGGGTTAATTGACAATGTCGAACCGTCAGCCACAACTTTGTTTTTCTCCTTGAATCTAGCTCTTGGGATCTCCAGTCTGCTAGATAGAGTTACCGTCATGCTGACTTGTCCTAAGCCGTAAACCCATTCCCTTAGATGATCTTTCAACTGCCTCTCTCACTAGGCCTTTCGTTAGTGGATCTGACACATTATCGCTTGACTTTACATAGTCAATTTTGATAATTCCACTAGAGAGCAGTTGTCTTATGGTGTTATGTCTACATCGTATATGACGAGACTTCCCGTTGTACATAACGCTCCCTGCCCTACCTATTGCTGCTTGACTATCGCAATGTATACAAATTGGTCCAACAGGTTTGGGCCAGAATGGAATATCCTCTAGGAAATTCCGCAGCCATTCCACTTCTTCACCAGCCTTATCCAAAGCAATGAATTCAGATTCCATTGTGGAGCGAGCAATACATGTCTGTTTGGAAGATTTCCAAGAGACAGCTCCTCCACCAAGTATGAATACATAAACCACTCGTGGATTTTACATCATTTGACCCGGTGATCCAATTTGCATCACTATATCCTTCAATCACAGCAGGATATTTATTATAATGCAAAGCATAATGTCGTGTCCATTTAGATAACCCAACACACGTTTCATAGCCATCCAGTGAGTTTGATTCGGATTACTAGTGTACCGACTCAGTTTACTAATAGCACATGCTATATCTGGTCGCGTGCAATTCATAATATACATCAAACTTCCCAACACTCTGGCATATTCCAATTGAGAGTCACTTTGACCTTCATTCTTTTTAAATGTGCAACTTAAATCAATTGGAGTTTTGACTACATTGAAATTCAAGTAATTGAACTTATCCAATACTTTTTCAATATAATGAGATTGAGATAATGCTAGTCCCTGGGGAGTTTTCATAATCCTGACCCCTAAGATCAAATCAGCAACTCCTAAGTCTTTCATATCGAACTTGCTGGATAACATGAGCTTAGTAGCATTTATATTGTCAATTTCTTTACTCATTATTAACATGTCATCAACATACAAACAAACAATGACTTCATGATTCATAACGTTTTTAATGTAAACACATTTATCACATTCGTTAATCTTGAATCCATTTGCCAACATTATTTGATCAAATTTAGCATGCCATTGTTTGGGTGCTTGCTTGAGTCCATACAGTGACTTCACAAGTCTGCACACTTTCTTTTCTTTACCAGGAACTATAAACCCTTCAGGTTGTTCCATGTAAATTTCTTCCTCTAACTCTCCATTTAAGAAGGCTGTCTTTACATCCATTTGGTGGATTTTAAGATCATGCACTGCTGCTAGTGCTATTAACATCCTAATTGATGTTATCCTTGTTACTGGAGAATATGAAAGTAGTCCAGACCTTCCTTTTGTCTGTACTCTTTGACTACCAGTCTAGCCTTTTATTTGTCAATAGTCCCATCAGGTTTCATTTTCCTTTTAAAGATCCATTTTGATCCTAAAGGTTTATATCCTGGAGGAAGATTAGTCAATTCCCAAGTGTGATTGCTTAAAATTGATTCAATCTCACTATTGACTGCTTCTTTCCAATAAGTTGACTCTGACGAAGACATAGCTGCTTTAAATGTTTGAGGCTCATTTTCAAGCAATAGTGCTACAAAATCTGGTCCGAAAGAAACAGATTTTCGTTGTCGAGTACTTCGCCTAGGTTCCTCACTAGTTAGAATATTTTCCATTGATTTTTCTCGTGGTCGTTTAGGTTTTTCACTTGTTGACTCACTTTCAGTTTTATACGGATAAATGTTTTCAAAAAACTCTGCATTATCTGATTCAATTATCGTATTAACATGAATCTCACGATTATCAGATTTGTAAACCAAAAATCGACAGGCTTTACTATTCACAGCATACCTAATAAAGACACAATCTATTGTTTTGGGTCCAATTTTAACCCTCTTAGGTAAAGGAACCTCTACCTTGGCTAAACACCCCCACACTTTGAAATATTTCAAGTTGGGTTTTCTTCCTTTCCACAACTCATATGGAATTGATTGTGTTTTTCGATGGGGTACTCTATTGAGTATTTTATTAGCTGTAAGGATGGCTTCCCCCCAAAGATTTCGCGGTGAACCAGAATTGATCATTAAGGCATTTATCATTTCCTTTAATGTTCTGTTCTTCCGTTCTGCCAAACCATTTGACTGTGGTGTATAAGGTGCAGTAGTTTGATGAATAATACCATATTCCAAACATATCTCTGCAAAAGGAGATTCATATTCTCCACCCCTATCACTCCGAATCATTTTTATCTTTAGATTCAATTGGTTTTCCACTTCATTTTTTTATTGCTTAAATGCATCAATTGCTTCATCCTTACTATTAAGCAAATATACATAACAAAATCGAGTGCAGTCATCAATAAAATTTATAAAATACTTTTTCCCACCACGAGATGGTGTTGACTTCATATCGCATATATCTGTGTGAATTAAGTCTAAAGTTTTAGAATTTCTTTCAACAGACTTGTAAGGATGTTTAACAAACTTACTTTTCACACAAATTTCACATTTCGACTTATCGCATTTAAAATCAGGCAATACTTCTAGATTAACCAATTTTCGCAAGGCTTTGTAATTTACATGTCCCAAACGGGCATGCCATAAATCACTTAACTCCAATAAGTAAACAGAAGCAGAATTTTTATTAATACTGTCAATAACCATTACATTTAGTTTGAAAAGACCCTCATTGAGGTAGCCCTTTCCTATAAACATTTCATTCTTACTTATTACAACTTTATCACTAACTAGGACACACTTAAACCGTTCTTAACGAGTAGTGCAGCAGAAACTAAATTCTTCCTAATAGTAGGGACATGCAGAACATTGTTTAAAGTCAACACTTTGCTGGATCTCATTTTCAACATTACTTTCCCAGTTCCTGCAATTTTTGCTGTTGCTGTGTTTCCCATGAATAAATCTTCATCGTACTCAGCAGGAGTATACGTTGCAAAGGCTTCTTTTGCAGAGCAAATATGTCTAGTAGCACCTGAGTCGAGAAACCACTCCTTGGGATTTCCAACTAAGTTACATTCTGATATCATTGCACACAAGTCATCTGCATCTTCCATCTTTTCCATGATGTTTGCTTGACTTTTGCCTTTGCCTTTGTTTTTGTCCTTTCTTGGAGCATGACAATCAGAAGATCTATGACCAGCCTTGCCACAATTATAACAGTTGCCTTTGAATTTCTTCTTGGCCTGTTCTGACTTCTGCCCGTTGGACTTCTTTCTCTTTTTGTCATTGGTAGGAGCTTCTTCAACAATATTAACTCCAATAATTGTTGAACTCTTACACGACTTCTTTTCGGCATTTCTGTTATCTTCCTCAATCTTGAGACGAATCACAAGATCTTCAAGCTTCATTTCTTAACGCTTGTGCTTTAGATAATTCTTGAAATCATTCCACGAAGGAGGCAACTTCTCGATCATTGCAGCTACTTGAAAAGCTTCATTTACTACCATATCTTCAGCAATCAGATCATGGAGAATAAGTTGAAGTTCCTGCACTTGTGATCCAACAGTTTTACTACCTATCATTTTATAATCTAAAAACTTTGCGACCACAAATTTTTTCAAGCATGCATCTTCTATCTTATATTTCTTCTCAAGTGCATTCCACAACTCTTTTGAAGTTGTTATTGCACTATAGACATTATATAAGTCATCCTCTAAAGCACTCAAAATGTAACCTTTACATAGGAAGTCTAACTGTTTCCATGCTTCAACAATCATAAATTTTTCCCTGTCTGGCATATCATCAACAGGTACTGGAGTATCTTCACTTGTAAATTTCTGCAGACCAAGAGTGGTAAGCCAGAAAAATACTCGTTGCTGCCATCCTTTGAAATTCAAACCTGTGAATTTACCCGGTTTCTCTGCTAGTGATACAAGAGTTCGGGTTGGTGCAGCAACAGCCACTGTAACACCAGTGTTTTCCATTTCTGATAAACAAAATTGATACAATATAAGTAAGCAATAAATTATAATTGCAGACATAAAGGAGTATAAAATCACAAAGATTTTTGTCTCCACCAGAAATACAGATTTATATAATTTCCTTAAAATTGTTGCCAATCTATGTTAAGAAAAACAGAAATTACTGGTTGTAATAAATCATTCTGAAACACGAAGTAACTGAGATTTTTAGAACCAGTAAATAAGATGAACAGAAATTTATTTGTAAAAAATAATTTAATCTGTAAAACTTACCAGAATCTGGAATACTCTTTTGAAAAATTCAGGAAGAAAATCAAGTCCACTGAATTCACAGTGTCCCCTTAAGGAAATTATTCCCCTCTAGTATCCGAGGTTTGATTTGGGATATAACCTCCCAGGGTAAAATGATCTTAATCAATAGAGTATAGATATCAAAAACTCTACTGTCAGCGAAACAATCCACAGCAGGAAAGTACACGAAGAAATATATGTGTTTTCTAAGAAGAAGAAAGATCAGAAAATTCGTTAGGAAATATTCTGAAGATTGAATGGTATTTATAGGCAAGAATAATATATTCTGAAAGGTTGCTACCCTTTCAGAATTGACACGACCATTAATGAAAGGTTGCAAACTTTCAAATGGTATTGACTGTTCCTGAAAGTTGCAACCTTTCAGAACAGTCATGGCGGGAAATTTTAAATATAACGGAATTTAAAACGGGTCACTCGCGCGGATTCGAGTCGGGTCGGGTTAACTAAAGAGTTGAAAACATTTTGGTTAAATTATGTTATCAACTAATTTATTGAAAATAATTTTTGGCCATTTAAATTAATTAATAAATAATTAAAATAAATTTTGTCCAAAAAATTATCTCTCGATCGTTCATTTGCCGAAGCCGAAGCCGAAGCGAGCGAGCGACGACGACGACGGCGCGAGTGGGGTCCCTCTTTCCAACCCTTTTAACAATTAATAGGAGTGTTTATTTATTTAAACTCTCCTATTTTCATTTCCATTACCGATGAGGGACTATTGCCTTTTTTCAATAAAGCATTAGAGGACTTTTCAAGTTCCCAACCTTTCAAGTTCTAAACTTTTCAAATTTCTCTCCTCCCTCTATTTCCCATCAATTCTTGCTACATACCCAACACTGCCAACTTCTCCTTCTTCTCTTCTTCTCTTAGTCATTCCTTCACAGATCATCTTCTACAGCAAGGTGGTGTTGTCCTCATAATTTCTACTTTATCATTGATATATATCTTCTCAGGTAAAGTAACATTTAATTAGGGTTTGAAATGCATGTGCTTATCTGCTTATTTCCCTGTTTTGACTTATGGTTGTAGCTCATATGTGTGTGACTTTCAAATATTTTATCTTTGTGGTTGTAGATACAAATATAATGGCTCATGTCAAAAGAAAACTTGATATTGATACATTTGACCAAACAAAGATCCAGAAAAAGGTTAGGTCTAAAATTCATAGGAAGAGGAACGAAAATGCTACACTTTTAGAAAAACTTGCAACTGTAGAAGTTTCTTCTTCTCAAGCAGAAGCAGAATTTTGTCAAAAAGAATATGAACAAATACAAGTAATGGAGGAAGAAGATGGAAAACAAGACGTTGAGGAACAAGGTAAAACAAATGAAGTTAATGAAAAAGAAGGGGAAAATACAGAAGTAGTAGTTGTGGCACAACAAGAAAAAATAAATGAAGTTCATGAAGAATAACAAGAACTTCATGAAGAGTTCAATTCTAGTGGTGATGATGAGATTAAATTCATTAATGCAGACATTTTCCCTGTGCATCTGCAGCCTGATGCTAATGGTGACAACATCATTAGGTCAGTCCTGAGAAGATGTTTCGTCGAATTCGGGATATCCTCAAGATAAATCAATTGGAAGATTTTTTCAGAAATAGTTTTTTTGGTCATTTTCTTGATTTATCCATTTATCCACATTCAAGTTTTTAAATGACCATCGTGTATGAACTTTTGAAAAAAATGTTCATTTTTGAAAATCCCAATAAGAAGGATGAGATTCTAATTAGTTATTGTGGCGTGCCAATTTCCTTTAACATAAGAGAATTTGTCATAGTTACAGGGCTAAATTTTCATCCTCTTGTTGAGTCCATCCCTGAATACATTGTTAAACAGAACCACCACGAAAGATAATAGTTAAAGAAGTAGAAGAAGCAGGACAACCATCACTGCCAACTGAGGAGCAGGACTTGATGTCCCTTGTTGACAAAAACTTTAAAAATTCTGACTTATTAAGTTTGTTGGAATGGAAGAATACAACAAGGAAGCACAAGGAGTCATTGTGCTTACTTTGGTTTACACATAATATTCTTTTTCCGTAGGATCCGGGCAACAACATACTTTTAAAGTATGTCAATTTTTGTTAGGATATTGAAGCTTCTAAGAACTACCCATGGGGTCATGAGAGCTTTTATCTAACTGTCGACTACATGTTCAGGCCTTTAGGAGAAAAGACCAGTAACTTGTTTGGTTTTCCATGGGCTTTCATGGTAAATCTGAATGTTTTTAATCTCTTTATATTATATTAAGCAACATTTGATTATTGACAGATTTTCCTTTTTTACAGGTCAGGGCATTTGAAGACATTCCTTATTTGACCCACATAGTAATTGCAGCAGAAGAGAGATCATCCCCAATGAAGATGGGATGGTTGATGGCAAGAACAAAAACTATCAAAGAAGCATATTCCAAATCTTTTAACCCTCCTTTTGATGCAGTAAGTTATTATTAGTATATTACCTGCATATGTTGCTACATTGTGTCACATGTTGCTACAGATGAATTGTCTGTCGCAACATGTCACAAATATTGCTACAAATGAATCATCTGTAGCAACATTTGTGGCACATGTTGTGACAGACGAGTTTGTGGAGATTTTATTCCACTGCTACAGAAATCTACTTTTGGTTAATGGTGTATGGAAGACAATATTTTATGTTTTAAGTATTTTCCCTCCATAAATTGCATTTGATTGACAATTACTCCTAATCCAAATATAACGCTTGTTTCCATTAAACTAATCATTCTTGAATGAGTAAATAATGAGAATATTATTTCTCCGAATCAATTTTCCAAATGAATAGTCTTTTTGATGACATTCATTTCTATACGTTTAATTGTATTTTTTGAGACTTAGTAGCTTCTTATTCTTGGCTATATATTTCTGATAAGTTCTTGTAAAGAGAAATGCTAGAAAATAGATAGAGTGATTCTTTTTCTTCTTCCTAATATTCTGTTGGTGTGCTGAGCTTTGTTATTTGAATCTTTGTTAGTTTCTGGTTCCTAATTTATATTAGAAGAGGTTGTTGAATTCTGGGGGATATACTCATACTGGATGAAATATCTTTAAGGATAGTGCCTTTCGAAATGTCTCAAGTTACGAGAATGTTTTATAAGAGTTCTTAGTGAAGTATAAGCTATGGTGAATTCAATACAAGTATTCGTCAAGAAGGTATTTTTCGTAAGATTTACAACAATCTTAAGGATATTTTTATACTTTATTCTTACAGAAAATTAGCCCCATTTTGTTTGGTTACTAGCTACACATTGCATTGTTGTACACTTTTTGGCACTGTGCGTGTTTAAGAGGCTAAAATTTGAATTTATTAAGTTTTAATGATATGGTTGATGATTTTGTGAATGAGTTCAAGAAGGGCTTGGTATCTAGAGGAGAATCTAGTGAGAAAAATAAAATAAAATGTTGAGCACTTAAGAGTGGCTGATCAATTCGTAGAAATTGAATAGTTGCTTGTAAAGGGCGTTGGTCTAGCAAGGTGTGAATAATAAATAAGAAGAGAAAATAAAAAGTAAGCGAATCAATTTTGAAAGGAAAACAGTTATTGCAAAGTATAAATGAAAAGTCATTTCTTTCATATTGGTAGAAGAAAGGGAAGTGTTGTCCTTATATTAGGAAAAAATCCTTTAGTTCTTAAAAATTAAGAAGAAGGAGCACTCTCACGCCATCGTCATCCCTCGCTCGGCTTCGGTTTAGAATGTCGATGATTGATAATATTTTTTAACAAAATTTATTTAATCAATCTTTTTAAGTCATTTCCTTTCTCTTATAAATTAATTCAAAATCTTAGTTAAATAACAAAATTAATTTGACGCAACTGAATTTATTTGGAATTCGTGTGTAACGGTTACTTTTTCCAAAAGACACAACGTGTTGGTAAAAACAGGTTTGAATATATGAGTTCCTTGCTGCAAATGACTATAAATAAGAGGTTTTTTTTCATTTTTCAAACACAAATTTTTTTTCCTCTAGTCATACATTTTTCTCTCAAAACAAAATTGTCGATTGAGTGAGTCTGTGTGTGCTCTTATTGTTGTTCTTGAGTTCGTTGAAATTAGTAAAGTTTGAGGTACCACTATTTCTCTAATAGGTTAATCCGTTTTATCTTAGGAGAAATTAACTTGCAATCTCGGGTAGAGTGAGTGAATTAAATTTTTTAAGAAAACAGTAATTTCTGTGGACTTGAATTTTATTTTCTGTTTGTTTCATGTTTCTATTTTTTTTTTTGCTAACCTGAATAGAAGAGATAACAAAGGAAAATGGATTCAATGCCAAACATGCATATTGTCAAGTGTGAATAATTGACACTCAGAATTTCGAAATCTCGCAAACAGAATATCTTACCGGATGTAATGTTACATAATTGGTGTTCCATTTCAATTGTTCATGCTAATAAGGTACGTCAATTATATGTCTATATTTTATTTTAATAGATTTGTGAGTGCCAAACTCTTCATATATACCTTAGTGTATGTAGTAAGAGATTTGGAGATATGATAATCCTGCAAAGTAAAAATCACTAAGCAGGATAATATAAATTCTTGTGGTCATCTCTCGAACGAATTTTGCAGCTAAAATGTGAGAAAATGGGTGTTGGAATTTTTTGCTAATAAGCATTTTTATGCTAAAAATGATTTTGTGTTCTATATCCAAATTGGAGAAGAATACTTCTTTAAATTTATATTGGTGATTTTATAACTGTTCAAGTTCATGAGAGTACTTTTTTAACTCATTGATATTAACTAAGGATGTATATGTCTAAAATCCGAGCCAATCTGGTTATAGACGATTATTAGAAAAAGGAAAACAAATATTTTTTAGGTTGATAGAATTATACTATTAAAAACAGTAATATTGTGGCTTAACTTATGGATAATGTAAATGTGATTTATATGCGCATATATTTCCATGTTACGAACAAAAACTTAGATTCATGATTATTCTAGTTAATTAATGCAATTGTTGGATGCTAGGCATAAAAATTACAATTTTTATTTTACTAACAAATTACAATCTTGTATTTTGTTAATTAGAATGTCTAAATTAATAATTTGTGTGGCATGAATGAAAACTTTAGGAAAAACTTAGGGATAATGCAAAAGTACCCCTCAACCTATGCCTGAAATCTCAGAGACACACTTATACTATACTGGCGTTCTATTATCCCTGAACTTATTTTATTAATAATTTTCTATCCCTTTTCGACCTACGTGGTACTATCTTGTGGGCCCAACGTTGGTTGACTTTTTTTTTCAAGCTAGTGCCACGTAGACCAAAAAGGGTAGAAAATTGCATATAAAATAAGTTCAGGGGGTAATAGGACCTAGTATAGTATAAGTGTGTCTCTGGAATTTCGATCATAGATTGAAGAGATACTTGTGCATTTTCCCAAAAACTTGTTTCTTTATTTTGAAATATTTGAAAGTGTAGGGGTGTTGTGTTAAAGATTGTGCTATATGATCCTAAGAAAGAAAAATAGAATTCAAGTTTTTAATTGTATGCTAATATTTTTTGCATATACATTTTTGCGACAATTAAATATGATGTGATTGAATGCAACTTAAAAAATGTTGAGTTTTTATTAGTGATTATATTCCTCATGTTCTTGTTGAAATATATTGCTTCTTGATGCATTATTTGGAGAGAAATTAATGGTTATGCTTGAGAGGTCTCACAACTATAACACCAAATATTTGAATATTTTATTGTATTATAAGGGTATAATGATGCAATGCGAATTTCAAAATTCACTAGTAATTACGAGTTATTATTTGTGGTAGTGCCGTAACATAAAATACAACTAATTAGAGTTAACTGTGGTGGAGTTGATTGGTGATGAAACTACGTGGTTAAGACAATTTTTAGTGTGTATTCCAATTGAAATAAAACCAACATTTCTATGTGGTAAAATTAGATATATGTGTTGGAGACATAGTGTGATAAAACGACTGCTATGAGATTATATCATTTACATAAATAAATTATGTGTAGTCAAAGGTGAATCAGATCAATTCATTGACTAATAAAACATTGAGGGGAGTAAGACTTTAGTCAATTTGAGAAGATCAACAATGGTGGTAACCCAACCTATGTGATTGGAGATCCCATGAATTAGGTTCATATGGGTAATAACAAGTCATTAGTTGATCAAGTAAGCACTATAAAATAATGCCCTCCCATGATGTGTGAATATAGTGCAACAATCTACAAGGCAAAGTGAGGTTGAGTTAATAAGCTCTTATTCCAAGTTATATCCTTTATAGGTGGTGTATTGTTTTGTAGAATACACTTGATGATTAGACCTATATGAGAGTGAATTGGTGCTACTTCTATTAATTTTGAAAGATTTTTAGAGCACTCATGAATACAGTATACACGCATGGCCTCTTAGCACAAAACCACGATAACAATAAATATTGTGCGAGTATAATGTGATAGAATAACACGCTGAACTTACAAAAGAGATATTGATACATAGAAGTTCTAAACTTCACCAAATTATTCTGTAATTTTATTCCTATTTTATCTAGGTCTTGTTCATAGTTACGGATACCAAATTTGATGCATTAGACTTATATATGAATATTGAGCAAAATTTCTTATTTCATTCTATTCCTTGAATAATACTTTTGAGACATGGGAGATTGTTGGGAAAATATTATTATATGTCTTAACAATAATTATCTTTTCTCCAATTATATTTAGAAGAGAATATTATTTTATGTCCTAAATATTTTCCCTCCGTGAATACATTTGATTGACAATTACTCCTAATGCAAATATAACGTTTATTTCCATCCAATTAATCATTCTTGAATGAGTAAATAATGAGTAGACTGTTTTTTTACTAAAATAAATTGCCTTCAATTGTCAAATGACCGGTCTTCAATGTATCTGATGACATTCAATTCTATACGTTTAATTGTGTTTTTTTGGGAGTTAGTAACTTCTTATTCTTGGGTATATATTTCTGATAAGCTCTTGTAAAGAGAAATGCAAGAAAATAGATAGAGTGATTCTTCTTCTTCCTAATATTATATTCGTGTGTTGTTCTTTGAATCTTTGTTAGTTTATGGCTCCTAATTTATACTAGAAGAGCTTGTTGAATTTACAGGAATACACCTATACCGGATGAGATATCCTTAAAGAAAGTGTCTTTCGACCCACCTCAAGCTATGAGAATGTTCTATAAGAGTTCGTAGTGAAGTATATGATTTGGTGAATTCAATACAAGTGTTCGTCAAGAAGATATTTTTCATAAGATTTACAACTATATATATGAAAGTCCTATACATGCTATGAGCTTACTTTTCTTTATTTTAAAATCACTTTGAGTCTATATTGTCTTTCAATTTCGAGTCAAATTTCTCCTAGTTTTATTTCACATCTAAATTTTATGATTGCTGTTAGTATTGTTTTGTCTAATATCTTTAATTTCATGGCTAAAGTGAAATCTTTTGTATGCAATTGAATTTTTTTTGATACATTTGTGGATTGTTCTCTAGAAACTAATAAATTATGTGAATTGCTTTGATACATAATACATAATACTTGAAGTACCTTAATAGAAAAATATCTCAGTTACCCAAAATTGATTGTTCACTGAAATGATGTTGATGATCAAAGAAGCCTCGCTAAAATGAATAGTATTTCCTCTGATCCTACTTTTGAATTGACACGTCTATTAAGAAAATAATTATTAGTATAGTGAGCTTACCATTTTACCTCTTTTAATTATGAAGTGCATGAATTAAAAATTTAAGATTTTCAACCTTTTCTAAAGTGAATAATTGAGGGTATAATAGGTAAATAATTATCTTTTCTTGATATGTTAAAATATAGAAGTAATTAGAGACAACTAAAAAAAGAAAACAATTGACAAGTAATTAAGGACTGAGGGAATAGTAAGTCGGACATTTTGGAAAAAGCATGGTTGCTTAAGTCTAACAGAGATAGTTAATAATTTGGTGCTCCAAGAGTTAAGAATAAAGAATTAAAGAATAGAAAAATTTCAATATAGAATTGGCTTCTTTTGAGTTAATCATTCGACAATTTTTACTAAATAAATTTGAGAAAGTATTATTCTTCTTATTAATAAATAAGTGTATCTAATCAAAGACAAGATAGGTTTCAACAAGCAGAAGTGAGGTTGGGGAGAATTAAATACGGAGAAGAAAAACTCCTTGGAATAATATCTTCTAGGTTACAACAATTATATTTATAAAAAAAAATTCTTAGAGCGTCCCACATAAGGCCTTACGATCAAATTTTTTGTTAATATGTAGCTTCGTTTCTAACAAGACATGGGAGTTGTGGATGTTAAGAAAAGAAATAAATCAAGTTGGTGGAAAAAATGTTACATGATCTTCGTGAAATATCCATCTATATAATGTTGCTAACACAAACCTTGAAGGATAAAAGTGTAACGACCTGACGGTCATTTTTAGTTTTTCCATGGAAATTATCGTTTTACCCTCCCTATATTGATTCCTAGTCATTTATGATTGATTTTGAAGAGTTGGTTTTGATTAGTTAAAAGTTGATTATTTGGTAAGTTTGTTAGTGTTAAAGGTTAAGTTGTTAAGAAAGTGACTTTTGGGGATTTCCAGCGTCGGAATAGAATTTCATCAATTTTGTTAGTCCCAAAATGTGAAATCTAATCCATGAGGATTTTCAGTTTCAAGAGTCGTTTTGAAGATTTGAGATCCTAAGTTATGAAATTGTGAAATTTTAGCCTTTGGGTTGACTTTGGTCAACATTCGGGGTTCCAATGCTCGGATTGTAACTCCGAGTGTCAGAGTCGGGGGATGATTTTAGGCCTAGGTGAGGTCATTGTTGATTTTTGAGAGGTCTCAAACTTGTTTCTAACATTTTTAGGTGTGAGTTAATTTCGTGTAGTTTTCGCGGATGTCGAGTCAAGAAAACTGCAAATTTGTGATTTGACAGTTCCATTGAGTCTTAAATATCTAGTACAAATAATTTGTATATCTGGTTTGTGTGTACATGATTCTGACGGATCCTAGTTATGAGAGTTGACTGTTTTTTTTTCTATTGCCTAATCTTGCTTCTCTCAAGAACACGAGGAGGAGCTCACTTTTGTGAGGTGTTGTTCGCTTTCATTAAGGATCAATTTCCTTTGACCATCGTGATCGTGAAGAACCTATTCTCAATCTTGAGCTTTGGTGAGGCCCGTGTTTTTAAAAGCGAACCCTCAGGCGCTTGTGCAACATCCGAGAAGGTTTTTGGCCTGCCATTTCAGGATTTAAGCCCTATTTCCCCTTTTTTGAACTTGGGGAATATTTGGTGGCGAATATTTAAGGCTTTTTTGGGCTAAATCATTTGGGTAAGTTTTCTTCATCCTAAACCTTTATTTTTCATTGATTAATTATGAGTTTTAACATCAAAATATGAAATTTTGATTAGTGAATGATGAGGTTCTTTAAATACCCAAGTTCTTAAATAAAATGTAATTTGTGAAGTGATTTTAAGTCCTTTTTCAAAATGACTTTTCCCTAACAAGTTTCTAAAGTCTAGAGCAATGTTTTCAAGTATTAAATTTTAGATTCGAACCTTCATTTTAGCATTGAGTTTTGTGTTGATTGACCCACCTTTCAAGATAATTTATGTGGATATTGTTATTTTGAAAAATTTATTATGAATACTTGGTTGTGCATAGATTTTGTGATTTTGGAAGTGATTCAGCAGGGGATAACTCAATGATTAGAGTGATTTTTAATTTATTAAAGGTAAATGTCTTCATAAACCTTGTATTTTAGTTGAATTCGTATACTTTCTTTGTTGATTGCGTGTTGGAAGTAGTAGGGATAAGGTGAAGGGTTTAAATTGTCCACTAGTTATATCTAAATGAATACAAATGGGTTGAAATAAAAAGGATATGTGTTGAACATGATGATGTGAAATTGCCTTATTGTAACTTTTATTGATTGATTGATGAAATGCTTGAAAGCATGAGTGTGAATTTGAATTTTGTAAATTATTGTCTCTTTCGTATAGTGTGATATTGCTTGTATGCTAATTGACGCTTTTCATCCAATTCTAAGTGTCAACGATCACTAGTCAGTATAATAATCCAATCAAGGGTTGGGGTCGAGTCCCAAGGGAGCAGTTTCGAGAATTAATAGCCAAGTATAAATTAGATCAAATTAGTCATCGCTAAAAGACATTGACGATTAAAAATATAATAAATATAAAAGGATCATACAAGTGTCAATTACAAAAAGGGGGTTTGGTAGCTAAATACCAACTAAAAAAAAACAAAGATACAAATATGGAGACGAGATTCTTGGGATGTGATAGGAATATGAGCTGAAATAAACAACCGATTACATGCTATAGAAAGTAAATCACTTTTGTCACATCAGAAGAGTACATTCCAGATGCGACCGGCGTCATGGTCCTCTCAGAGGACTCATACAAGCCCTTAGCATTCGTCATAATATGTCATCACTTAAAAATGCGAAAAAATTTAAAAATCTTTTAAACATATACTAAGTGAGGTATACTTAGACCTAAGACATAGAAGCTATACTAAGTGAGGTGTACTTAGACCTATCACGTAGAAGCATACTTTTAGGCTTTTCTTATAGTAATATGATAACATACATACGATATTCTAAAACTTGTCTCACATAAAAACCACCTAAAAAATACGAATCTGGACTAAGCCAATAAAAGTCAATATGCCATATTTAGGCCTTAATATAAAATAATCCAAAGAACGTAAATGGAATCAAAAGTATTCTTAAAAACTACTAAAGTCTTCATAAGCTAGAGTACGAAAATATAGCATCCCCGAACATGAGGACCTACAAACACTTGGAGAAAGAGTTCCAAACTTCTGTATTCGACCTTCTTAATCTTCAATGGCTGGACCCTACATTTGCAGTACTATAAAGTAATGGGGTTAGTATGCCACATGTACTAAGTATCGGAGGACATGCATGAAAAGGATCATTTCTTAGAAAACATGCTAAGTCATTTGAAAATCTTCAAAGCACATACCATTAACATATACAAGTTAAGGATTCCATCAACATAAAGCATGATTATAATCAGACATATTATAATAGAGTCATGTTAACATTTAATATTCAATATATCATATAAAAATAACATACAAAACACTTACCAATGATCCCATCCCCAACCTACAAGTGCAATGGTCATGTGAAGCCCCATATCCCCACACAACCAAGTAGATAAGATAGGAGGCCATAAGTAAAGCTTTGCTCCATGTAACTTGTAATATAAGTAGTCATCACCTCATAAAGCAATATAGACCAATAACATGTTCATTAACGTAACCAACTTCATATAAGAGTAACAACATGTATTTTAAGCATCATGCCTTTCATGTTATCATATTACATAAGAAAATCTCCTAAGACTTCCGTTAGAGACAACTTGTGCAATATCTAGGTAGAGTCCTATACCTTACCTATACTAAGTAGACTCTTCAAGTCACCCTAATCAACGTCCATTTACTTGTCTTTCATTTTACTTGAGTGAAAAAATTCACCTTAACCGAAATTAGACCATCTGATTTAAACATGAAATTCGGTGTCATAAAACCCCACACCGAAAGAAGGTGGTCTACCGGCAAAAGTAGAACCAAACATGACATAGCTTTCTAGGTGGATCCACTAGCTAGTATCCTATGGTGGAAACATATTTCACGAACTAGGAGATGTATTAGAGACCCACAGTTCCACATTACATGACAACCTCTATCTCATGAGAGTCATTGTGAACCTACCTTCCAACTAGGGAAGATACACCTCTCATATCTAGTTCACTCGGTGCTAAGATAAAGTCCCCTTTTTTTATTAACCTTTTAGTCATCATTTATTCATAAATCTTATCATAAGTCATAGTATATTAACTCCATGTATAAACATGATCATAATATCTTTAGGATTATATGAGAATTTCCTTTCATCGCAACCCTTCGTTTGTGAGATTAACATGTCATAAATCATCTTGTGTAAAACATACAAGATAATATCATAAAATTGCATTATCGTACTCTTATCATGATCTCACAACTATCATATTGATGGCCCTAATTATATATATAGAATCATCATACATACTTCATTAGCATTGCACCATCATTTATAGGCTATCATAAACATCATAGAGTAATCACGACTTTAGAAGACTTACCTCTTGCTTCCAAGGGCCTTATTCAAGAACTTATATTCATTATAAAACAACCTTCCAACAACATAGTGAAATACTCAATAGCATAACCAATACCAACTCTTCAAGTCATATACAATATCAAATCATAATGCAGGATAAGGGAAAAGGGTCATTTAGGAGTTCATTCAAGTCATAGTCCCAATCCAAACAATCACATCTTATCAAGTGGTAGATATAACTCAATCAAAACCATAAATTTGATAAGGAACATACTTCACACGAAAATCTAACATTACAAGTCAAACATTCGACAATATACACTTAATCAACCATAGAAAGCCATTATTTTTCATCGATAGTCATAAATCTAGAGGAAGAAAACTCGTTTTGTAGATTAAAAACCCTAGGAGTTGAATTCTTGAAAACCATCTTTGAAAGGACCTCTTGGGGAAATAAATCCCAAGAGTGAAAAACCCATACCTTATTTGACGAATAATCCACGAAATTTGGAAGAAAATCTTGAAGTCTTCGTCTTCTTTCTTAAGCTCTTCCTGTTCTTCAATGGAGTTTGGAAAAGAGAGCGTTCTTGAGAGAGATGAGAGAAATTCGTTTGACTTGGTTTAAGTGTGTAAAATGTGATCCAAAACTGACCTAAATTCAATGTATATTCACCCAGTAAAATACCCAAAATACCCTTCAATTAAATGGGTCATTTTGTGAGTTAAATTACCAAAAATATGACTTTAACGAATTTGGGAAGTGGCTGCGCGTCACGGGTCCAATTCCCATTCATTTTATAAAATTTTGGGTTGAGGCAGTGATCCTCGTACAGCCTCACGTCGTGAGCATGCCTCTTAATTCTTGAGGCAGTGAACCTCGTGTGGGCTGCGCTTTGCGCAGGAGCCCCTTTGTTCTTTCTCGCGCAGGCTGCTTTGGCAGCCTGCCTACCCATGTTGGGGGCCTCCAAAAGGACCCTTCGGGTGGTCCTTGGGGTGTCGTTACTGGAAGTTTGGAACTTTTGTATTACATACTACCTATACAAAGTCTTTTTACTAGTTTTAGTATTTATTTGACACTTCTAAACCTTCACCAAACATAGGGATGTCAACTAATTCAATTTAGCTAGTTTTCGAACGTCAAGGTCTTTCTTTGTCATTTTGGCTCTAACCTTTTCCAAATGAACTTAGTACATTAATATAGGGCTAGATATATCATTTTGAACATTATTTAGTAGATTAAGCTCTATTCTAAGTCATGACTTTTTGGGAGTGTTACAGTTGTAAAATTGAAACAAAGCTAGACTTTCGTGAGGTAAATTCTCTCTCGAGCAACTTACCCCGAGTCAGTTCAGTTTCTCTAGAACACCGATATTACAAAATTATGTCCAACCTTTTCCTTAGACTATTCACTCTCTCAAGCTGAAAGTGCGGGAGAGGGTTTAGGATTCACTCTCTCGAGCTGGACCCATTAAACCCCACAACCACCGGCTATAGATTCTGTAGTTTGGTCTTGAGACCTCTTTCTCGAGCAAGCCAAAGACACGAAAATGAAATAATATTTTCAACTACAATCCTATTAATTTCATACTCAACTACTGAACAAAATCACATTTAAACACCAAATTAACTATTAATTAGTAAAACCCAACAATAAATTCAACTTATATTCACATAATCACACCCAAAGAATAAGGGTTTTAGATACACATGATAAAGAGATGGAAATTGATTCCAAAAAGTGTTTCCATCAATTGGGCATGATAGAAAATGTCTTTACACACGTCAAGGATTAAGATTCTTCAAGATTCACGTCAAGGTAAGAATAATGTCTCCCGAAAAGTCTAAGAACTAAAATTAGAAACAAAGTCTAAAATAATAAAATTTGATGTTTAATGTCTAATACTAAGCTACAACTCTCAATGAGTATTAATAGTTTTTAAAAAATTATGCTATGAAAGACCACTCGACACAGTTAGTCGGGATCACCGGTCAACTCGACGATCCACCCTTTGGTGTATTCCATCGCCATTTCGCTTTTGAGTTTAGGATCTTCACGTTCTGTGAACATTGGCTGATATTGTACTACTTCACGGAAATGTTTGGCGATACCCCAACTTCTTCTTTTCATCGTCGACTTGATCCTCTCCATAAGGGCTCAACACACTGGAACATTATGCGAGATTTAGGGCATTTGATGACTCCCTTAATGGATTAGGTGATCTTTAGGCCTTCATTTCTTCATTTTTTCAGTTGCCTCGTTCCTTTTTTCTCAATTGTATCCATGCTTTGATTCCAAGTATAAATACCTAAAGATTACGGTTATTCATCAGTTATTGAGACAAAATATGCATTTTTCAGATACTAAATGTATCATAATATAGTCCTAATTGAGTCCAAATCGTGGACTCATCAACACCCCCAACTTAAACTTTTGCTTGTCCTCAAGTGAAATTCAAGTTTAGTTATTCATAAGGGATGTATCAACTAGTACTACACAAGAATCAATCATGAATGTACACAACAAGACTCAATTTACTAATGTGATGATCTATTTTTTACTCTACTCAAGTTGTGACACAACATGATCAAAGATTTTCAAGCTCACGATACTTGCGTCAAATGCACGTTCAAGCTCAACGAAAGTCATAAAATTCCCTCACATAAAGAATGATCCATATATACACTTAATGATTTATAGTTTAAAGTCCTACAGTCAATTTCAATGCTCAAACCCATAAAGATGAACACAATGCATGAATAAACCCATATAATTGCCCGTATTTTCTAATTAACCTTTATTTTAGCTCACTCAATGTCACGCCCGATCCTACACCCTGGGCGGGACTAATACCCGAAGACCATTATTCGCGTCGAGCGGACTATTGTGCTAGATTACTTACTCAGCAGAAGACTTAAACATAAGAGATATAACTCCTAAAATAACTAAACAGGTAATCAATTAGCCAAAATGGCAAGTTAAGTCCTATGCGTATACAACTTAAATGCTATACAAAAGAACTAATACTATATGTCTATGAAGCCTCAAAAATAAAGATGGATGTTGGGACAGGAACCCAATCATCCTAACAACTAAAATCTAAGAAATACAATGATAAAAGATGTCCTCCAGGATGAAATGAGGCTCACCAAAGGACTCGAAGATGCTCACTGGATCAACGGTACACCAAATGATGATCCTAGTTACCTGCATCTTCATCATAAGATGATGCAGTCAATCTAGCTTTAGTACATTGAATTTAGGAGTATGCCAGTTGGAATGCTTAAGCAACTTATGCTTGAAAAGAGTAAGAAGGAACACTTAATTTTGCTCAGCTCAACTCATGAAATACCATGACTCGATATAACTAAGACATTTCAATCTAAAGCAATTTAAATGAAAGTGCAATATAAAGAAAAATTGATTGAAAACGTGTGGTAAAATCTGAATGGATACGAATACGATGCTTAATACTATATGGTTTTATGGAGGTGTGAGTTAGCTGAACTCACGCTTGTCCCCAATACGATGCTTAATACTACTCTCAAAATATATTGGCTCTTACGTTTTTAAATTATATTTCTTTTGTGATTGGAGATTAGTTCTCAAAAACTTATCTCAAAGGCTATCGAATAAATCTTAGTTTCTCTGCTTGCTTTATTTTATAAAGATATTACTCTTTTCTAAAAAATAGCCCGAAAGGCTCTTTGATAATCTCAGTTTCTGTATTTATTTAAATGTTAAAATATTTTAAATGTCTTTGGGAATAATTTGTCCCCATATACTTTTGAAAAAAATGAAATTCAACTTTACTCTTTACTGTTATCTTGAAACATGAGTCTTAAAACAAAGTTAAAATGTTGTTAAAGACGCTTGAGAACTCTTAAAAACTTTGCTTTAATTTGCTTCTTCACTTTTAGACTTGACTCTTAACTTGTTTTACTTTGATCATAACTTCCCTTAAATTAAATTATGGATTCAAGGGTCATGATCTCATATTTATGGATGATTTCATGATGTTTAGATGTACCTTAGAGTGTTGGAATCAACCAAAAAACATGGTACATCACTTAGGAACTAGTATGAAAAGGTGGGGAATGAATTGGGTGAACTGGCGTTCTTGGTGTTTTGAGAGGTGTAGGGCGCCAGGCCCCAAGCATCAAAGGTGAAGTTGGGTCGCTCTGGTTGGTGCGGCACCCCAAGGCCGTACGGACAGAGATTGTTCTTAAGGGCTATGGGATGCGGGGCATCCCAACCACTGTACCTAGGTGTTCTCAACTTTTCTCCCTTTTTTCTCATCTCTAAACCCTCTAAACTTCCATCGCTCTTTCCCAAACACTTATTATCATTAGTAACCTCTATACCCAATAGATTTAGATTGAAAAATAACCCAAAATCACGAGTCAAATCAACACTAGACATTCAACAACTCAATAAACAAGAATTCAACAATGTTCTTTAATAACTTCACACATTAACATGTCAACAACTCACCAATCAATGAACTGAAACAAGTTTAGTGTGTGTGTGAATTGGACCAACACTAAAAGATCTCACATACCTTCATAGGGATAACCCCAGTCGAATTCCACTCGCAAAGCTTGACGTTCTTGGCGAATTCTTGACTTCTCTCCCTTTTCTTTCTTCTTTTCTCTCTTCTACTGTCCATAAGCATAATTCTATCTTTTCCAAACTGAATTAAGTCTTGTTTTTACACCAATAAACCCCTAAAACGAAATGACAAATTATTTGGGGAAAAGACTAGTTTTCCCTTTCCTAAATTTGGATTGGGACTTTCTTCAATCCAACAATCCAACTTCTGAAATCCATAAATCACTCATACGATATCGAAATCGCGCAAACTCGGTGGAGTTTGAAATACTATTCCAAGATACTTCCACCTATATCCAGAAGAACCTCTAACTCACCTAAGATAGAAGTTATGGACATTTTAAACAAACCAAAACTCACTGTCTTAACCTAGAATAATTTTCTAGATTTTCCCTTTTCTTTCCAAAAATGATTATTTTTAGTTTCTTAGCTTATCCTTAGCTATGATGTTGCAAGATGTCACAATATCTCCCCCTTGGGAACATTCGTCCTCATGAGAATTTTTTTCACTAAGCTAAGTATAGTAACCTAAAGTTCAACAACCAACAAACAAAAGCAAGTAACAAAATTGTTACTCATAATTTAGATAGTACTAAGATGAAAACTAGTACCTTGGTTTGCATCCTATACGGACTCAAAGAGAATTGCATATCTCTTTTTCATATCCTCTTCAGTTTTCAAAGTAGATTCTTCAACAATTTGGTTTCTCTAAATGACCTTGGTTGATACGACCTCATTTGTTCTGAACTTGAGAACTTGGCGATATAAAATGTGAACCAGAATCTCCTCATAACACAACTTATCTTTGATACCAACATTCTAAACTGGAATAATCAATAAAGGATAACCCATGCACTAATTCAACATGGTGACATGAAATACTGGATGAACCATTGTTACATTGTCAATTCTCTTGGATATTCTATAAGGTCTAATATACTTAGGACTAAGTTTACCCTTATTAACAAACCTCATAACACCCTTCATGGGTGAAACTTTAAGTTATACCCAATCATCAATTTCAAACTCTAATGGCCTTCTCCTAACATCAGTGTAGGATTTTTGACGACTCTTTGCCGTTTTTAGCCTCTCTTGAATCACCTTCACTTTGTTCATAGCTTGACGAAATAAATATGGTCCTATAAAACCTGATTCACCAAGCTTAAACCATTCAATAGGAGATCTGTATCTCCCATTAATAGCTTCATAAGGAGCCATTCAGATGCTAGAGGGGTAACTATTATTGTAAGCAAACTCAATGAGATGTAGGTGATCGTGCCAATTTCCTTTGAAATCAATCATTCAAGCCCTCAACATATCTTCTAAGGTCTAAATAGTACACTCTACTTTCCCTCAGTCTGAGGATTTAAGGCAATATTCAAGTTCACCTTTGTATTTAACCTTTATGAAAAGATATCCAGAATTATGCAATAAATTGTGCACCTCTATTTGAAATAATGGAGACTGAAACTCTATGAAGTCTACCACTTCTTGAATGTACAAATTAGCATAATATTCTGCGGAATGGGTAGTCCTTACCAGCAAAAAGTGGGTTGATTTTGTCATTCTATCAATAATTACCCAAATAGAATCATGTTGCATGCGAGACCTTGGTAACCCTGTGATGAAGTCCTTATTAAATATCTCCCACTTCCAATTCAGAAGTTCTATATTCTGAGCCAAACCTCCAGGATTTTGGTGTTATACTCTAACTTGTTGAATACTCGAGAACTTGGCAACAAACCCGACAATGCCCATCATTATCCTTCCTACCAATATACTTCGCTGAAATCACGGTACATCTTAGTGGAACTCAGGTGAATGGAATATCTGGAGCTATGAGTTTCCTCCATGATCCTCTCTTCGAGTCCATCCACCATAGGTACACATAATATACCTTGATATCTTAATACACCATCTCCCTCTTTTTCAAAAGCTAGTACTCTTTTCTTATGAACATTTGCCTTCAATTCAAGCAAAATGAGATCTTAGTCTTGGTTCTCTTTCACTTCTGACACCAATGATGATTCAACCCTATTTAACACTACTATTCCTCCTTCTATGCAATCCATAATACGAACTTCTAAGATGCAACTATGAACATCTTTTGCTAGTTCTTTTTTCTCTTCTTCAAGATGGGCGGTACCACCCATAGACAACCTTCTTAAGGCATCAACAACCACATTATCCTTACCAGGGTGGTAATGAATGCTAATGTGATAATCATTGAGCAATTCTAACCATCTCTTTTGTCTGAGATTAAGCTCTTTTTGAGTGAACATATATTATAGGCTCTTATGGTCAATGAATATGTCAATATGAACGTCATACAAATAATGATTCCATATTTCAAGGAAAAAACTACAAAAGCCTACTCTAAGTCATGGTTTGGTAGTTCTTCTCATAAACTTTCAATTTTTTGGAGGCATATTCTATAACCTTTCCATTCTATATTACGACACAACCCAAACCAACTCTAGATACATCACAATACACCACAAAACCTTGAGTACCTTCCAGTAAAGTCAACACCGGGTGCTAGTCAACCTCTTTTTCAATTTCAGAAAGCTTTTCTCACAAGCTTTAGACCATTGAAACTTAATTATCTTCTAAGTCAACTTCGTTAAAGGAGATAAAATAGAAGAACACCCCTCAAAAAACCTTCTATAGTATCCATTTATCCTAATATCAGTTGGAGATGTCGGTCTAGGAAAACTCTAAACTGTTTCTATTTTTTGGGTATCAACTCTAATTCCATCACCGAAAACTATGTAGCCCAAGAATGCCACTGACTTAATCCAAAACTCACATATTGAGAACGTAACATATAACTCCTTATCCTTCAAAGTCTGAAGGACTATCCTGAGGTGAGTAGGATGAGCTTATTAATTCCTTGAATATATTAGTAAGTCATCAATGAAGACGATAACGTACATATCTAGATAATGTTTGAAGACTCTATTTATAAGATCCATGAATGTTGCAGGCGCACTGGTCAACCCAAACAATATGACCAAAAACTCATAATGCCCATATCTGGTTCTAAAAGTTGTGTTTAGAATATCAAATTCCCTAACTTTCAACTAATGGTAGCCTGATCTGAGATCAACTTTTGTGAAGTAGGAAGCACTCTGAAGTTTGTCGAAAAGATCATCAAGCCTTGGAAAATGATATTTATTTTTGATGGTAACATTGTTCAATTAGTGGTAATCTATACACATCCTAGGGTACCTTCTTTATTTCTCTTAAATAAGACCTGAGTTCCCCAAACTAAGACACTTAGTTGAATGAAACCCTTATCTAACAAATCTTTCAATTGTTCTTCAACTCTTTAAACTATGGTATTGCCATTGTATATAGTGGAATAGATATAAGACGAGTGCTTGGAATGATGTCTATGTGAAAGTCTATTTCTCTCAGCAGGGACTCTAGGTAAATCACTGAGAAAGACTTCTAGAACCTATTTTACTTTAGGAACTGGATAAATAAGAGGTACCTCAAAACTTGAGTCATTAACTCGGACTAAGTTATGACACACCCCTTAGAAACCAACTTTCTTGACTTATGGTACAAAATGAAATTATTCTTAGGAACTGCTCAACTGCTTTTCCACTGTTAGACTAACTCATTTGGAACTCAAACTTGACTACTCGAGTTTTACAATCGACTGAGGCCTAACAGCAATAAAGCCACTCCATACCAAGGATGACATTAAGGACTTGAATCATTCAAGTGACAACATGTAGCAAATTCTCATGCTCTTGGCAATTGTTTAGAGCATATAAGCGGTTTGTTCCTTTGCCAGTTTCGGAAGTAGCTCCTCTAGGTGCAGTCCTATCTAGCGGAGCAACTGATGAAGAATAGGCTTTATTTTTTCCTCTACCGTTTCCTTGCTTATTGTTTGGACACTATCTCATGAAATGCCCCACCTAACCACACTTGAAACAACCAACAGATCCCTCACCATAAACACTGGAGTGGAATCTACCACAGTATGTGCAAGTAGGAGGCTTGCTACCTCCTTGTGCCACACTACCCTATGAATAGGCAGGTTTAACTCTGGAACTCTGACCATAGTACTCACCCTTTTTCTTAAGTGCAAGTGAACTATTAGATAATGGAGCAGGAACCTACTGTATCTGTTGGAAGGATGACCAGGTTGCATTACTCTTCTGTTGCCCGGACTCATTCATCTTAGCTCTCTTCTTTATGAACTCCTCTTTGCCTTTTAGATTTTCCTCCTCTACCTTCTGCACATTGATCATAAACCTTGAAATGCCCATGTCACAAATAAGCATTGCTTACTGACCCTCTTTTCATGAAGAACGACCCAATACAACAACAAAAAAACTCATTCTTCTCCTCATGTGTTTAGCCTTTTCTAGAGCATAACAAGATAGTTGGGTGAATTTCAATCCATACTCATGCACACTGAGCAAATCCTGTTTGAGTGTAAGAAACTCTCATATCTTATCCTCTTTCATTTTGAGGGGAATGAAACGCCCCTAGAAAGCTTCTTCAAAACAAGCCTAACCCGGATTTGGTGCATCCTCATCTCTACCCTCCTTTCACTGATCATACCACGTTCTAGCAACATTTTTCAGTTGATATGCTGCTAGCTAAACTCTCTCAACATCTGCAACATGCATGACATTGAACACCTTCTTAAGTTCCTCAATAGAATTCTCCGAATTCTTAGTAGTGCTTGAACCGGTGAAACTTAGAGGGTTCATCCTCAAGAACTAACGAATCCTTGAACTGTCAACCTCTTTTTTTCTAGATCCTCGTTGAAGCCCGACTTCGTTAGTCACTGCTTGTCTTAACTTCCGAATAACCTCATGGAACTCAACATTAGTGATTTCCCATTGAGGTTGCACTTCAGGTTCATTGGGTAACTCTGGTTCCTCTACATTCCTCCTAGTGGGACAACCTATTGCTGCTTTTCGTGGAGGCATGGTTATCAAAATACAAGGAAGCACAGATTAGAGAGAAACTATTAGAGATAAAATCTAACACACGAAAAAAGTATGAAAGAAGTGAAGGAATTCCTAGATGTTGTAGCCTCCTAATTATAGATGTGGCTCGCTTCAGATCGATAAATAGGAATCTACAGACACGGATTCATAGACTCCCTAGGATTCTTGAACTCTATGCTCTAATATCAAGTTTTCCACGCCTCGAGCCTACACCATAGGTGAGACTGACTCTCAAAGACCATTGCTGGCCTTACTCTGACCCTTGGCCTGATTCACTTACATAGAGGAAGACTTAAACACAAGAGATATAACTAAAAAGGTAATAACTTAGCAAAAACGTCACCTTAAGTCTTAAACATATACAACTGTATGATTAAGATAAAAGAGATAACACTATCTTTCTATGAAGCCTCTAAAATAAAGATGAATGTTGGTACGTGAACCCTAATCATCCTAATAATTGAAATCTAAGAAAAAACAATGACAAAAGATGTCGTCCCGAGATGAAATGAGGCTCACCAACTGATTCGAAGTTGCTCACTAGATCAACGGTATGCCAGATGCTGATCCCAGTTACATGCGTTTGCATTATAAGACAATGAAGGCATATTTGCATCAGTACATTGAATGCACGAGTTTGTGAGTTGGAATGCTAAAATAAGTTAAACTTGAAAAGAGTAAGAACGAGAACTTACCTTGGCTTTGCTTAACTTGTGTAATACCATGACTCGATATAACTAAATCATTTCAATATGAAGCAATTTAAAAGCAGTTATAATATAAAGAAAAGTTTTTTGAAAACATGTTGTAAACTCTGAATGTGTATAAGAATACAATGAACTCAGAGGTGTATGTACAAAAACAAATAAACTGATGTATATAAATAAATATTAACTTCTGTGAGAGTTTCTCTATCCGACAACTATCACTTTAAGAGTTATATGGATGATAAAATTATCTATCTTACGCTGCCACCGCATCCTATACCCGGCCAAAGGTATAAGATCTGAACTGCCTAATGGATCCACTAGTCTACTGTGAAAAGGGTTCATCTAAAAAGTATGACCCTTTTCTACACATAGTCGCTACATGGTTTTAAAGAGATACGAGTTATCTGAACTCATGCTCGTCCCCAATCCGGTTCTCAATACACTCTCAAAATATATTGGTTCTTATGTTTCTGAAACATTTTTATTTTGTGATTTGAGATCAGTGCTAAAAAAACTTAGCTCAAAGTCTATCTTGGAGATATTAGTTTCCATGATTGCTTCATTTTATAAAGATATTACTCTTTTCAAAAAACTAGGCGGAATGCTCTTTGAAAAACCAGTTTCCATTCTTATTTAAATGTGAAAACATTTTAAATCTTCTTAGGAATACTTAGTCCATATATACTTTTGAAGAAATTAACTTCAACTTTAGTCTTCACTCTTTACTTAGCTTGAAACTTGAGTCTTAAAACGAAGTCAAAATGTTGTTAAAGACTCTTGAGAACTCTTAAGAACTTTGCTTTGACTTGATTCTTAACTTCTCGACTTGACTCTTAACTTCTTTGACTTTTATCTTAACTTTTCTTAAATTTAATTTTGGATTCAAGGTTCATGGTCTCATGTTTATTGATAATTTCATGATGTTTAGATGCACCTTAAAGTGTTGGAATCAACCAAGAAACATGGGAACATCAATTAGGAACTAGTACGAAAATGTGGGGGTAAGAATGGGGTGAACTAGCATCCAGTCGCGCTTTGAGAGGCATGGGGCGCATGACCAAAACTTCAAAGGTAAATTTGTGGCGCTATGTCTTCATGGAGCCCCAAGGCCTTACGTACATAGATTGTCCTTTGGGGCTATTGGAGGCGCCCCCCAACACCAGTACCCAGGTGTTATTGATATTTCTCTTTCATTTTTTATCTCTAAACCCTCTATACTTCTATGGTTCTTTCCCCAAACTCTTAGGATTATTATTACCCTCAATACCCAATATATTTAACTCGAAAAACAACCTAGAATCACGAAGCAAATCAACACTAGCATTCAACAACTTAACAAAAAAGAAATCCACAATGTTCATAAGAACTTCACACATTAATTAACATGTATACAACTCAGCAATCGCTAAATCAAAACAAGTTTGATGTGTGGTGAAATGACCCAACACTAAAATATCTCACATACCTAGGTAGGAATCCCCACAAGAATTCCACTCACAAAGCTTGACGTTCTTAACGAATTCTTTACTTTTCTCCCTTTTCTTTCTTCTTTTCTCTCTTCTCCAATCCCTAAGCGTAATTCTAACTTTTACAAACTGAATAAATACTTGTTCTTACCTAATCAATCCCTATAATGAAATAGGAATTTAAATGGTTAGAAGACTTATTGGCCCTTCCCTAAATCAGAATTGAGAGTTTCTTCAATCCAACAACCCAACATCCAAAAATCATAACTCACTCATACAATATCAAAATCACACAAACTTGGCGTTGTTGGAACATTCCTAGATCTTTCCACTCATATCCATAAGCATCTCTAAATCATCCTTATCTAGAAGTTATGACCTTTTGAAAATGACCAAAACTCACTTTCTTAACTTAGAATAATTTTCCAGATTTTCCATTACTTTCCAAGAATGATTATTTTTAGTTTTTTACCTTATTCTTAGCTATTTCAAGTTGCGAGATGTCACACTTATGATTAAATGTCTTTTTAAGGCTTGTAATGAGGCTGAGTGCACGGTATGGTCATTTAGGCTCAGTGACTTTTATCACATGAAATGTTGTGCTCACAATACTTTATTTCCTCTTATTTCATCATTCCTTTTGTTTTCATAATTCATTCCATTATTCACTTACTATGGATTGTTTGGAAAACCCATTTCTTTTTGTATTTTCATAATTTTATTCCCTGACTTTCTCTTTTGCATTCTTTTCTTCTTTTTTTTTTCTATTTCTTTTTTTTTTGTATGCAGGGGTTTCATTTTTTTCAACACCATGGGTTAAAGGGGAATTTTATTGTACTTCTGGACTTGCCATCTCTTTTCACCACACCCCCAACTTAGGGTTTTCGCCTAAGTTGGCTATTCAATCAAACCACGATTAGTATTGTGGATAATGTATTAAGGAAATTTATGTTTTTCATCAAGTTTCTTCCAAGGAAAGATAAAGCTCAAGGGATATCCAAAATAGGTTCACACACTCACAAGGTAGGTCATAAAAGAGGTATGTCTCAAATTGTTTCACAATCTTCAAAGGGGCCTAAGATCATATAATGAGATCACATCACTTAATTAGTCAGCTGAACAAAAGGGGCAAATTTTAGGTGTTATCATGTATGGTTCACTATAAGATCATCACACAAGGCATTAACACAAAAGTTAAACAATACATTACATTTTTGTTAATGTTCAATGTTCATTGCAAAAAACTCATTTTGATACTTGGCTAATCACAACGAGATATAAAAGTTCATGTATTATCTATTTAACTTCATATGGCCTAGTCGTAGCGGCACATTCATGTTGGTTTGATTGTGAGCACTATACAAGTCAGTGGTATTGATCAAATCGAGACTCAAATTTGCTAGAGAACAACCATATTCAAATACATACAAGTGGTGGTGATAGTTTTTTGGACGGGTCAAACCGTTTACATTTAAAACATAAGGATTTAAAACATAAGGAGACACAAGCTCAAACATTCATACACGCAGTATAAAACACAATTTTAAGCATAATGACCCAATTGTATCAACAAAACATCTCGCACAAAAGGTTGCATGCTCAAATGCAAATGTCGGGGTGCAGAATACAAAACATGAATGTTGAAAATAAAAAGATTTATATGTGAGGTGGAAATGTAATCCAAGTTCCGAACACAGTTTGATGACTAAAAAAAACTTAGATAAATGCAAAAATGTAGAATCTAAAGTGCTGGTGTGATTTTGAGAAGATTAAAAGTGAGAGAAAGTGAAATATTTATACCTTTGACCTTAAAGCCGACCAGTCCTCCCCAATGCATTTGGATACACACTGAGTGACCACCTACCTTGCCAAGTTTTACACGACCTCCAATTGATATAGGGATCCAAATGATGGACAAGATCGTGATCGCTGATCAGGTTGGCGAATTGGCAATAATTTCATGTTCTCACCAAGTTTTACGAAATCCAAACCCAAATTGGGTTATATAAAACAAAGGTTTGAGTCGAGTCGTCGAATTCTTTGGCCACTCGCCAACTGGACTTTTGTTTCGCCTAACTTCACTTTTTAAACACTTTCTACACTATAGCAAACTTTCACCCCTTTGACAAAAATTAATGATAAAAACTAACATAATCAAAGAACACTATTATGTCAATATCCCATATGTAAGTATGCAAAATAAGGTGGTAACAAGTCTTCACTAGACACCAGTCAGCAAGATCACGAGCTAATCGTGGACTACTCCGGCGATGCACTGAACGTTCAAGCTTTTTGCCTATATTTCCAATGTGATACTTCTCAATAAGATGTAACATTCAGGAAAAGTTACATGTCTACTGAAGATCCCAATAGGTCTTTAAGAATGTGTATAGGGGTACATAGGCATCCCAATGCCCAATATTTTGAAATATTGGGCATAGTATAGAGAATTGGCTAAGGGGTGCTAGCCAATTTCTATATAATACCAAAATAAGCAAAATATTGGGCATATTATAAAAAATTTGCTTAAAGAATGTTAGCCAATTTTCTAACATTAATGAGCTTGTTTAAGAAATACACCTGTAATGAAAACCCTAAGCTAAACACATTTATTCACAACTTAGCACTTTAGATACGAGGCAAGTGTCAAGCGTAGGTACCATTCCACATGATCATTATGATCATGTAAATTAAGAAGTGCCCAAGGACATAGTGAGGGTCCCTGGGACGATAAGTAAACATTTCCAAGTGAACCATAAATAATAGTTAGTTAGGGAAGTAAAACCAACCTATGTGCAAGCACATGTGCAAGCCATTTGAAGAAATGGCCAAAGAGGGGACCACCCTAACCGAATTTGGTAGGGTAGTTAGAGGGTGAAAAACGTGCAAAAGGGACCCCTCCACATGGGGCCTAACTTCTTAAATAATTTTAGATTATAACCTACTTCCCTAAATAGATAACACACCTAGGACCAAACTAAATAAACTAATTAGTGCACCAGCAACCTAGGACCAAAACCGGATTGACACTAACCTAGTACTAGTTAAAGAGACAACCTAATACCTAACCTAGGATGGTCAAAAAGGTTAGTTATGATCTTAAAAACTTAGGGGTACTTTAGTAATTCCCATAGGTTACTTAATTAATTAATTTAAAAAATTTATTAATTAATGTAAAAGGGCTAAAACCAAAACTAAAAAGGAAATTTTAAGATTTCGGTTAAGACAAGAAAGGGACAACCTATTACCTAACCTACGATTCTCTAAAGAGTTATTTAAGGTCTTAAAAACCCAAGGATACTTTAGTAATTAACCTAGTCTACTTAATTAATTATTTTATAAACTTAATTAATGAATTGAAAGGGGAAAAACTAAAATCACAAAGCAATTTCCAGATTTCGGTTAAAACAAGAAAAAGACAACCTAGTACCTAACCTAGGATGGTTCAAAGGATTGGTTATGGTCCTAACAACTTAAGGGTACTTTAGTAATTACCTTAGGTCACATAATTAAGTAAATTAGCAATTTAATTTATTCGTTTAAATGATCAAAACGAAATTCTTACACTAACCTAGTACAACTCATGAAATATCCTAGTACTTAACCTAAAATGATCCAAAATGGTTAATTTTGGTTCCAATGACTGGAGGGTACTTTAGGTCTTACCCTAGCTACCTAAATCAATTAAATTAAGGATTTAATTGATTAATATAAAGTCAAAATGTTGACCAAAACCATAGTCAACACAAAGTTCCAGATTGGACTAAGTGTTATGTTCTCCTATGTTTAGTCAACTTAGGAGGGGCATTTTGGTAATTGGTTAATTAGTTTATTAAATTTAACTTATTAAACATAAGTTGTATAATTCAAGATTAGTTCTTAAACCTAAAAATTACGTTCAAACTCATAGAAAAAAGGACGCAAAACAGTAAATAAGCGGGGGAAAGAAAAACAAAAAATTCCATTGATTCTCCTAGATGATTTCAAGGTTTCTCCAAGTTTTGTTCAAGATGGTCTTCGTAGATTAAGTTCTACTTAAGGTATTGGCTTTTATCCTGGAATTCTTTCCCAAGAGTATTTTCCTTCTAACGACTCACAAGATCTTGAAAACTAGGGTTGTTCCCAACGTTCTTGTCGAACTTCCCTTCCCTAGTATCCTTTTCGATTTCAATATTGAATAGGTTAGAGATCATGTTGTTGGTATGTGGTTCTGGCTTTTATTAACATGTATTGTTCTTTAATGATGAGTATCGAATGAACTTGTAATTGCGTAAAGTTAATATTATCATGATAATTAAGAATCGATAATATGATAAGTTAAGTCCGTGATGTGTTAAGTGAATATGTGTCTTTGGTTGAGTGTTGACTTGCTGTTGTTGTTATGTTATGAAGATGTTAAAGCCATCAGATGTTAATATAATGTTATCCAATATGTTCTTAAAAGGTTACACTAAAATCCATAAACTAAAAATTGACTCAAAGACATCTATGAAATCATATCTTGAATAAATTGACTATCTGGTTTCAATAAAATTGGATAAATCTATTTGGTCAAAGTGAATATATGCTAATGGCTAGAAACTTATTTAAATGATTAAAAATTGGCTTATGCCATAAAGGATGAATTTGCTAGTCTAACATCCCAAATCTTCATCCAATTCTTTTGTAGTAAGAGTATCAAATATACATTAACAACTTCTAAAGTAATATGAATGAAACCATAATCAAGGGCATGCCATTCATTGGGACAACACCAAACATGCTTCACAAGAATGAACTATGAACACATGAAACTCATTGAATGAAGTGCTCATCGTCCATAAAGAGTGATATGAAGCTACTACACTAAAGTAAGTAAGTAACATGAGTGATAACATTATTAAAGGGGTCTAAATTAAGTAAGTTACCAGAATGGGGTGTTAAAGGAAGTGAGACAAGTCTTACTTACACCAAAGCTAATTTGTTAAAAGAATACTCACGAATGAAGGTGTTAGAATGTGTGAAACTAGTCTCATTAACACCTAAGGATGATGTGTAAGGACAATTCACATTAATCAATGTAAATTAAGTATGATATGAAAGAATAATTCACATTTCACCAATGTAAAGTAAGGATGACCAGTCATCAATAGAGTAAGTAACTCTCAGTCTAGAAGCAAGCCCCAATAATACTTGAGTCAACACTAAAAGATGGTGAAATGAACATTCACGTTAAAAGGGATGAGTAACTAAGTTGTATGTAATGAAATGATGAAACCCTAGAAGGGTTAAGTTAGAGTATGAAACACACTAAATGGTCAAGTGCATTGGCATATGATGAAATGAACATTCACATACAAGGAATGACTAATTATGAAAAGCAAATGTGCTAATGCTAATGAATGTGGTGACAATATGATAAGAGACTAATGTGAAAGATGAGAGCAATATCAAATGAGTCTAAGTAAATATTACCAAAACGTACTCACCTATGAGAGTGTAAAGATAATGAAGAGACCAGTCTCTATGTATACTGTAATGAAAGTATTGAGACTGATCTATACTCAATACTAATGATGAGATGATAAATCATCTATTGAGATATGATGTCCTCATACTATAAGCCAACTTTCATGACGTATGAGTTGAATGAAATGGTACTTTATACTGAGCACCGATAGGCTAGCTATGAGCGGTGATGCCTTCTTTCGGGAAGGGCAGAGGTTCACGTAACTCTCATGAGATGAGAATGTCCAATATTCCGGGTATGGGTCTGTTTATATCTCCTAGTCTTCAAACCTATACTGCCAATATAGGGATCTGGCGGGGTTTAATTCTCGTGTATGCTAGCATGTTTTGGGTTACTTTGACCAGTGATTCCACCTCTTTTTGGTGTGAAGTAGACACTGAATTTCATGATGCTCACATGATCCATGTCGGTTAAGATTGGAGTTCCTCAAAGTATGAAAGATTATGAAATGAACGATACCGAAGGTGTTTGTGCAACACAATCAGGAGGTGAAATCAGATTCAAGTAATGACATTAGGTCATTCTTTGTCATTGCACTTCATGATTTTGATGAGAGTCTTAGACATCATCCTAGATATAGCTTATGTTTACATCAGCCTTCGAATGAATGAAATGAATAATGTGAAGTACAAATGAACGAATGAAGCAGACTCTGTGTTTGCTAAAGAAGGCCCTCGAGTTGAGTCCCATATGTTGAGCCCTCACTTGATATGTCTTATGCTACATCAACGATTCTACAGTCTCGTGTATATGAAGTGCATTATACATAAATTATGAAAGTAATTAAATTAATGGCATGATCAATAGAGAATTGCTTATGAAAGGTAATGAATACATAGTGTAAAGAATGACTCACTATAAGGTAGGAAAATCATTCCTTAGTCCTTGGATTACTTACATCGATTTGTTTTGGGTATGGGACTACAATGAATCATTGCACTTGTAAGTAAAACATAGGACCAAAAAAATTATTGAACTACACAACAAGAAGAAGAAAAAGACTGACAAATAACCTAAGTGTACAAAGAGGAACTTTCGTCCTAAGAGGATCAAAATCTCAAATCTTCGTGGATGATACTAATGTTTGTAATCATATATAAAATGATTTGTGTGCTTTGAATGCATAAAAATACATCATATTCATACCACAATTCATATGTAACGATTTGGAAAGTCTAGTCACTAGGCTTTCCAGAAATAGCATGTTGTTTAGGAAGAACTTTCTTCGATCATGCATAGCCTTATGTGTATGTGTGCATACACCATACTTACTATAAGTGGTGTACTAAAACCTACTATTTACTATTTTATTGATGTTGTAAGGGACATAATGACGACTCTTGCAACGGTTTGGACATCCACATTTCTCGAGACCATTTGGTAAGTCCTCTTGATTTTGAGGATGCTACACTATTAGTCTAGACTTAGTTTTAGACATATCTAGTGGATGTTGTCCCTAGAATTTCTTTCATACATTTATTCGAAGCTTTGTAACTAGGCCGTTTTGGCAAACTACTATGATATGTTATTCTTTGATTTGAATTGATTCCGCAATTGTTAGATAGTTATTTCTTTACGTTGATCTTAGTATATGATGAATTCATGAAATACAATATGAAGTCTATAATACTTTATACATTTAAAAGTTTTAAATTTTCCCCTAAAATTATCCATATAAATGTGATGAATACAAGATGAGGCTTGTCTGCGACCTCTGAGAGGTCAACGATGCCGGTTACGATTCGAATTACAGAATTTGCGTCGTGACATAAGAGTTCAATTGACAGGGATGCCGAAGATTTCCGAACACCTTGGAGACACGAAAATGAGCTATTAGATACCCCTGAATCAATCACTAAAGTATTATGTCATTGAAAAAGTAGAAGAGCGGAGAAAGTTAGGTCGCCTAAGAAAATTGGAAATATAATTAATAAATAATGTCCCCACCGAACCATCCAGAATTTCAAACTTAGTATTTTTCTTCTATCAGGGAACTAAATCATGCTTGCCGAACACATCAGCGACACCTCGAGAGTCTCTTGCACATTATCCATCACCTTTAACATTAACACACAGAGTATTGAAAGAACCTGTTTAGTCGGTTCGAGCAGTAGAACTATTTTTGATTAAAACTGACTGGGTCGATGGATCACGCGATAGACCGTCATGCTCACAACGGACCGTGATGGACTCCGTCGTCCCATACTTGTGTAATTTCTTATGCTGCTCTCCTCATTACCCTCGACGACAGATTGGACGAACCGTCATAGGCACGACGAACTGTCGAGGGTTTTCGTTCCAAAACACTTCAACTCTGAAATTTGGGTACTGGGATCACTTCACGATTGAACTGCAACACGGACCGTCGTAGATACGACAAACCGTCACAAGTTGCGCAACCTCACTACTGAATTTAACTCTCTGAACTTTGTGACGGACCTGCAGGACGGACCGTCATAGATACGACGGACCGTCACAAGCTGCGTAACTCCACCCTGGGTCGGGTTCCGCTAAAATTTAAATGGGTGTTTTGGACTATTCATGATTATAATTATGAAATTAGTGGGGTAAGTTCAATAATTTATTTACTTGGGGGTTAAAGAAGATAATAGGGAAATAAATAGTGGGTTACTTTTATCATAATGGATTATATGATAATTAGGGTAAAAGAAAAAGAATCTGCAGAAGAAAAATAAAAAGAACAGAAAGGGATAACGAGTGAGAGAGAGAGAACGAAGAAGAAAGCAAGTGACTTAGACTTCAGATTGAAAAGGTTCAAAGGCATTGGGGAGGTAGCTTGCTTGATCACGATTCTTCGGTGGAGGTAGGTTATGGTTTATTTCTATGTGGTAGATAAACTCTAAATAGCGATTGATATGTATTGGGTGGTACTGTAAAGTCTTCTATGTACTTGATTGTGTGATTATATGTTCTGATTGTGCACTTGTGGTTGGTTAGAATGATGATATTGTTGAACCTTCAATCTTAAATCCTCTCTATTAAGATGATGCCTTGACATAAAGAAGACTTGATGAAATAAAATAATGAGATAAATGGATCGGAGTGTCACGTTCCGACACGGTAATATTTGATCGGAGTGTCACGTTCCGACATGGTATTAGGGGATCGGAGTGTCACGTTCCGACACGGTATATGGGATTGGAGTGTCACGTTCCGACACAATAATAATAAAGAGAAGGAATCTTGAATTAGGTTAATATACTCAAATTTGAAGCACCTATTTCCCAAATGAGTATGGCGTGGAGGCTTGAGTCCTCAAAGTTGTTCTTGGTGTTGTTGCCAATGGTTCTTGTACTTGTTGTTTGTCACCTGTTAAGTATTGTTGTTGATTTTAGATTATTATTCAGTATATATTGCTTTCTATTTTGAGTTGGCCGATGATACCTACTCAGTACGTGTTCCTTGTACTGACCCCTACTTGTATTTTCTTCTTGTTGTTTTGTGGAGTGTAGCAAATGCACCATCGACTTCGACTCGCCCTCAACTCTAGCCAGTCTCCAGTACATCAGATTTCAGGGTGAGCTATTATTCCTAGCTCGGACTTGATTCTCTCCTTCACGTCTTGATGTCTTTGAAGTTCGGACATGGACCATTTCTTTTACTTATTTTAGCTTCTTAAATACTCTTAGATTTAGAAATTTGAGGATAGATGTTCTTGATGTGATGACTTCCAGATTTTGGGATTAATAAATATTAAACTTTAGAAGTTCATTTAATTGATTACGTTAATAAGTTTTGGATCTTCCGCAGTATTTTTACTACTCATAATTGATTTACTGGTAAATGTTGGGGTTTAGATTTGTTGGTTTGCTCACCTAGGAGGATAAGTGTGGGTGCCACTAGCGGCTCGTTTTGGGTCGTGACAAACTTGGTATCAAAGCGTTAGGTTCGTTGGTCTCATCACACAAGAACGAGTCTAGTAGAGTCTTGAGGAACGGTAGGGGGACACCCTTACTTTTCTTTGAGAGGCTATAGGATTTTAGGAAAACTCCATTCTTTCTTTCTTTCGTGCTATTAGTTGGATCCAATTGGTATCTAGGTGATACAAATTGGTATCTTACATCCTCACTCTATTTCGCAGACGGTTAGATATAGAGCAACAACTGTGCCAACACCAACACCGACAAGACAGGATGCGTCTGAGCCAACCATTGGGGCTGTAGCTCGAGGAGGAGCAGTGGCAAGAGGCCGTGGTAGAGGTCACAGGAGAACGCCCTCTAGGGGTAAAGGACAAACACCTGGTCCATCTAGTAATAGGGAGGTGACTCCTCCACCGACTGATGAGGTAGTGAGAGAGGGTGAAGAAGGGGAAAACGAGCGGGTTCAAGATGAGGAATTACCACCCCAGCCTACCCCTGAGATGATTAACCAGTTTCTTACTTATCTTAGCGGGTTATCTGATCAGGGCCAGACACCTCCTGTGTTTTCTACACCAGCACCTTAAGTTCTGGGAGTACAACATGCAGCTGCTGTGGCTCCTCGCATGGATGCCTCATTGGAAGTAGGCATGTTTCCTCGATTGACTATAGGGTCTATAATGACGAGTGATCAACATGAACTTTTCACTAAATTCTTAAAGTTGAAACCTCCAGTCTTCAAGGGTGCTGAATCTGAGGATGATTGTGATTTTCTGGTTGATTGTCATGAATTGCTACATAATATGGACATAGTAGAACGATTCAGTGTTGAGTTTGTGACCTACCAGTTTCAGGGGAATGCCAAAATGTGGTGGCGGTTGTATGTTGAGTGTCAACCAGCACAGGCACAACCTATGACTTGGGCATCATTCTCTAGCTTATTTATGGAGAAGTATATACCTCAGACTTTGAGGGACAAGAGGAGAGATGAGTTCCTGAGCCTAGAGCAAGGCAGGATGCCTGTTACTACTTATGAGGCTAAGTTTCGTGCACTATCCACGTATGCCACCCAGCTTTGCTTCAGTCCACAAGAGAGGATTCGCCGTTTTTTGAAAGGATTGAGGACAGATTTCCAGATCCCAGCCTTACAGGTAGCTGCCGCAGCAAAATACTTTCAGGAAGTGGTTGATTTTGTGATAGAGGTGGAGGGGGTGAAGCCAGACGACTTCAGTATGGCATCGACATCTAAGACGTTTCGTAAGGGAGGTGAGTTTAGTGGTTCTTACTGCAGAGGGCAGAGTTCAGGAGGTTACCCAGCCCGTCCTATTCAGTCTTCACTACAGGCTGTAGCTGGGGGTCCATCGCAGACCAGTCAGCATTTTTCTGAGTTTGGAGGTTATCCCCAGACTTCGTCATTCTCACAGAGACCTATGCTTGACTCCAGAAATTGTTATGGATGTGGAGAGACTGGACATATTGGGAAATATTGTCCAAAACAGAGTTACAGACCCCCAATAGCCAAGGTAATGGTGGTCATCAAATCAGTCGGGGTGGCGGGCAAGTTGGAACTACTGCAGCGTAACATGGTAGGGGCAACGGGCAGACAGGTGATAGGGCCCATTGTTATGCTTTCCCCGGGAGGTCTGAAGCAGAGACATCAGATGATGTTATCACAGGTAATCTTTTAGTCTGTGATTGCATGGCTTTTGTATTATTTGATCCTGGATCCACATTTATATATGTATCTTCCTCATTTTCTACTGGTCTTGATTTATATTATGATTTGCTTGACATGCCTATTCGTGTCTCAACTCCTGTGGGTGAGTCTGTGATAGTTAAGAAGGTGTATAGGTCTTGTGTTGTGGCTTTTGTGGGGAGCAATACTCATGTAGATTTGATTATTCTAGAGATGGTTGATTTCGATGTAATTTTGGGTATGGCTTGGCTTTATCCAAATTTTGCAATCTTAGATTGTAATGCTAAAACTGTGACATTGGCCAAGCCTGGGACAGATCCGCTAGTGTGGGAGAGTGACTATATTTCCACTCCAGTTCATATCATCTCTTTTCTTCGTGCTAAGAGAATGGTTAGTAAGGGTTGTTGAACTTTCTTGGCACATCTCCGGGATGATACTTCGCAAGTACCTTCGATGGAGTCTGTCTCGATAGTCCGTGAGTTTCTGGATGTATTTCCTGCAGACCTTCCTGGTATGCCACCAGATAAGGATATTGATTTTTGTATTGATCTTTAGCCGGGTACTCGCCCCATTTGCATACCCCCTTATAGAATGGCTCCAGCTGAGTTAAGGGAGTTAAAGGACCAACTTCAGGAGTTGTTAGGTAAAGGTTTTATTAGACCAAGTTCATCCCCTTGGGGTGCTCCAGTTTTATTTGTAAGAAGAAGGATGGAAGTTTTCGGATGTGCATAGACTACAGGCAACTGAATAAGGTAACTATTAAGAACAAGTATCCTATTCCCCGCATTGATGATTTGTTCGATCAGTTACAAGGTGCTTGTACCTTCTCAAAAATTGATTTGAGATCTGCTTATCATCAATTGAAAATACGGGCAGCAAATGTGCCAAAGACTGCCTTTCAAACCAGGTATGGGCATTATGAATTCTTAGTAATGTCTTTTGGGCTTACGAATGCCCCTGCTGCTTTCATGAGCCTGATGAACGGGATTTTTAAGCCATATCTGGATCTCTTTGTTATTGTATTTATTGATGATATACTGATATACTCAAAGAGCAGGAAAGAACATGAGGAGCATTTGAAAATTGTATTGGAATTGTTGAGGGAGAAAAGTCTTTATGCCAAGTTCTCCAAGTGTGAGTTTTGGCTAGATTCAGTGTCCTTCTTGGGGAATGTAGTTTCTAAGGATGGAGTGATCGTGGATCCTTCTAAGATTGAAGCAGTCAAGAGTTGGGTAAGACCTACTAATGTTACAGAGGTAAGGAGCTTTGTTGCTTTAGCTAGCTACTACCGTCGATTTGTCAAGGGATTTTCTTCTGTTGCTTCCCAATTGACAAATTTGACTAACCAGAATGTTCGATTTGTATGGTCGGACGAATGTGAAGAAAACTTCCATAACCTCAAGACCTTGTTGACTACTGCACCAATTCTTACCTTGCTAGTGGAAGGTAAGAATTTCATTGTTTACTGTGATGCCTCTTATTCTGGTTTGGGTGCAGTACTAATGCAGGAGAGGAATGTAACTGCTTATGATTCGAGCCAATTAAAAGTGCATGAACGTAACTATCCGACCCATGATTTGGAGTTGGATGTAGTTGTGTTTGCATTAAAGCAATGGAGACATTATCTATATGGGGTCAAGTGTGAAGTCTATACAGATTATCGTAGTTTACAGTATGTCTTTACTCAGAAAGATTTGAATTTGAGGCAGAGGAGGTGGATGGAACTACTGAAGGACTATGATATTACTATTTTGTATCACCCAGGAAAAGCTAATGTTGTGACAGATGCTTTAAGTAGAAAAGCAGGGAGCATAGGAAGTCTAGCCCACTTACAAGTTTCTAGACGCCCATTGGCTAGAGAGGTTCAGACTTTGGCGAATGACTTTATGAGGCTGGAAGTACTAGAGAAGGGAGGATTTTTGGCCTGTGTGGAGGCAAGATCTTCTTTTCCTGACAAGATTAAGGGAAAACAGTTTACTGATGAGAAGCTGAGCCAAATTCGAGATATGGTATTACGAGGAGAAGCTAAAGAGGCAATAATTGATGAGGAAGACGTTTTGAGAATTAAGGGAAGAGTATGTGTGTCCCGTGTTGATAATTTGATTCACACTATTCTTACAGAGGCTCATAGTCCAAGGTATTCTATACATCCTTGTCCAACCAAGATGTATCGTGACCTAAAGCAACATTTTTGGTGGAGTAGAATGAAGCGTGACATTGTTGATTTTGTTGACCAATGCCCAAACTGTCAGCAGGTAAAGTATGAACACCAGAGGTCCAGAGGAACACTTCAGAAAATGCGCATTCCTGAATGGAAATGGGAAAGAATTGCAATGGATTTTGTGGTTGGTCTTCCAAAGACCTTGGGTAAGTTTTATTCTATTTGGGTAATTGTTGACAGATTAACTAAGTCTGCTCACTTCATTCCGGTCAAGGTGACTTACAATGCCGAGAAGTTAGCCAAACTCTATATCTCAAAAATTGTTCGATTGCATGGAGTTCCACTTTCCATCATATCAGATGGAGGTATGCAATTTACTTCTAAGTTTTGGAGAACATTGCATGCTGAATTAGGTAATAGGTTGGATCTTAGTACTGCATTTCACCCTCAGACCGATGGTCAGTCTGAGCGAACGATTCAGGTGTTGGAGGATATGCTTCGTGCATGTGTGATAGAATTTGGTGGTCATTGGGATAACTTCTTACCCTTAGCAGAGTTTTCATACAATAATAACTATCACTCAAGTATTGATATGGCCCCATTTGAGGCACTGTATGGGAGGAGATGTAGGTCTCCCATTGGTTGGTTTGATGCATTTGAGGTGAGACCATGGGGTACCGATCTTTTAAGGGAATCGTTAGATAAAGTAAAATTCATTCAGGAGAAGCTTCTAGCAGCTCAGAACAGGCAAAAATAATATGGAGATCGAAAGGTTAGGGACTTGGATTTTATGGAGGGTGAACAAGTCTTGCTGAAGGTTTCACCCATGAAAGGGGTGATGCGGTTTGGGAAGTGAGGTAAGCTTAGTCCGAGGTATATTGGTCCATTTGAAGTTCTGAAGCGCGTGGGGTAGGTGGCTTATGAATTGGCATTGCCTCTAGGACTCTCAGGAGTGCACCCGGTATTTCATGTGTCTATGCTAAAAAAATACCATGGGGATGGAAACTACATTATTCGTTGGGATTCAGTTCTTCTTGATGAAAATTTGTCTTATGAGGAGGAGCCTGTTGCTATTTTAGATAGAGAGGTCCGCAAGTTGAGATCAAAGGAGATTGCATCTATCAAGGTTCAGTGGAAGAATTGGCCAGTTGAAGAGTCCACTTGGGAGAATGAGGCTGATATGCAAGAAAGATATCCACATCTTTTTACAGATTCAGGTACTCTTTCTCGCCCTTGCTTTTCTTCCTGTGATCGTTCGAGGACGAACGATAAGTAAATTGGTATCTATTATAACAACCTGTTTAGTCGGTTCGAGCAGTAGAACTATTTTTGATAAAAACTTACTGGGTCGATGGATCACGCGACGGACCGTCATGGTCATGACGGACCGTGATGGACTCCGTCGTCCCATACTTGTTTAATTTCTTCTGCTGCTCTCCTCATTACCCTCGACGACAGGTAGGACGAACCGTCATAGGCACGATGGTCTGTCGAGGGTTTTCGTTCCAAAACACTTCATCTCTGAAATCTGGGTACTGGGATCGACTCTCTAAACTTCACGACGGAACTGCAGCACGGACCGTCGTAGATACGACGGACCGTCACAAGTTGCGTAACCTCACTACTGAATTTAACTCTGTGAACTTTGTGACTGACCTTCATAGATACGACGGACCGTCACAAGCTGCGTAACTCCACCCTGGGTCAGGTTCCGCTAAAATTTAAATGGGTGTTTTGGACTATTCATGATTATAATTATGAAATTAGTGGGGTAAGTTCAATAATTTATTTACTTGGGGGTTAAAGAAGATAATAGGGAAATAAATAGTGGGTTACTTTTATCATGATGGATTATATGATAATTAGGGTAAAATAAAAAGAATCTGCAGAAGAAAAATAAAAAGAACAGAAAGGGAGAACGAGTGAGAGAGAGAGAGAACGAAGAAGAAAGCAAGTGACTTAGACTTCAGATTGAAAAGGTTCAAAGGCATTGGGGAGGTATCTTGCTTGATCACGATTCTTCAATGGAGGTAGGTTATGGTTTATTTCTATGTGGTAGATAAACTCTAAATAGCGATTGATATGTATTGGGTGGTACTGTAAAGTTTTCTATGTACTTGATTGTGTGATTGTATGTTTTGATTGTGCAGTTGTGGTTGGTTAGAATGATGAGATTGTTGAACCTTCAATATTCAATCCTCTCTATTAAGATGACGACTTGACATGAAAAAGACTTGATGAAATAAAATAATGAGATAAATGGATTGGAGTGTCATGTTCCGACACGGTAATATTGGATCAGAGTGTCACATTCCGACGCGATATTATGGGATCGGAGTGTCACGTTCCGACACGGTATATGGGATCGGAGTGTCACGTTCCGACACAATAATAATAAAGAGAAGGAATCTTGAATTAGGTTAATATACTCAAATTTGAAGAACCTATTTCCCAAATTAGTATGGTGTGGAGGCTTGAGTCCTCAAAGGTGTGCTTGGTGTTGTTGCCAATGGTTCTTGTACTTGTTTTTTGTCACTTGTTAAGTATTGCGGTTGATTTTAGATTATTATTCAGTATATATTGCTTTCTATTTTGAGTTGACCGATGATACCTACTCAGTTCGTGTTCCTTGTACTGACCACTAGTTGTATTTTCTTCTTGTTGTTTTGTGGAGTGCAGCAACTGCACCATCGACTTCGACTCGCCCTCAACTCTAGACAGTCTCCAGCACATTAGATTTCAGGGTGAGCTATTATTCCTAGCTCAGACTGGATTCTCTCCTTCACGTCTTGATGTCTTTGAAGTTCGGACATGGATCATTTCTTTTACTTATTTTAGCTTCTTACATACTCTTAGATTTAGAAATTTGAGGATAGATGTTCTTGATGTGATGACTTCCAGATTTTGGGATTAATAAATATTAAACTTTAGAAGTTTATTTAATTGTTACGTTAAGAAGTTTTGGATCTTCCGCAGTATTTTTACTACTCATAATTGATTTACTGGTAAATGTTGGGGTTTAGATTTGTTGGTTTGCTCACCTAGGAGGATAAGTTGGGTGCCACTCGCGGCTCATTTTGGGTCGTGACATTCTTTCATACATTTATTCGAAGCTTTGTAACTAGGCCCATTTTGGCAAACTACTATGATATGTTATTCTTTGATTTGAATTGATTCCGCAATTGTGAGATGGTTATTTATTTACGTTGATCATAGTATATGATGAATTCATGAAATACTATATGAAGTCTATGTATACTTTATACGTTTAAAAGTTTTAAATTTTCCCCTAAAATTATCCATATGAATGTGATGAATGCAAGATGAGGCTTGTCTGCGACCTCTGAGAGGTCAACGATGCTGTTTACGATTCGAATTATAGAATTTGGGTCGTCACATAAGAGTTCAATTGACAGGGATGCCGAAGATTTCCGAACACCTTGGAGACACTTAAATGAGCTATTAGATACCCCTGAATCAATCACTAAAGTATTATGTGAGTAAAAAAGTAGAAGGCGGAGAGAGTTGGGTCGTCTAAGAAAATTGGAAATATAATTAATAAATAATGTCCCCACCGAACCATCCAGAATTTCAAACTTAGTATTTTGCTTCTATCATGGAAATAAATCATTCTTGCTGAACAACTTTAGCGACACCTCGAGAGTCTCTTGCACATTATCCATCAACTATAACATTAACACATAGATTATTGAAAGCACTAACACTTAGGTTGCCTCTCAAGAAGCGTCTTATTTAACATTGTGGCACGTTGTGGAAGTTCCATCAAGCCTCTTCCAAGTACACCACTTCAATCAGGGATGTCATGGTATTCGACAAATTATGCTTTCAAATGTTGCCCATTACCTCAAAGGCAGGCCCTTCTCGTCCTTATACTTTGATGACCCCATTAGTGAACACTCGAATAACTGTAAATGGTCCTGACCATTTGGACTTAAGCTTTTCGGGAAAAAGTTTAAGATGGGAGTTGTATAATAACACCTTATCCGCCTTTTTAAACTCTTTCTTCAGTATTTTAGTATCATGCCATCTCTTCATCTTTTTCTTGTAGAGCACTAAACTTTCATAATCTGTAAACCTAAATTAGTCTAACTTATTTATTTTCTCTATTCTCTCTTTGGAGTTTTTAGTCCATTCCTAATTCAAGGCATTTAATGCTCACATGGCTTTGTGTTGCAATTCAACTGGTAAATGTCTAGACTCTCCAAATACTAGTTGATATAGAGACATACTGATTGGAGTGTTTTGTACAATACAATATTACCATAGGTCATCTCATGATTTTGAGACCAATCAATTCTATTGGCGTTCATTGTTTTGACTAAAATAATCTTGACTCAGTTGGACACTTCAACTTGACTGTTTGTTTGGGCTGATATGGAGTTGCCACATAGTGTTTTACCTCATATTTACTCATTGCAGCTGAGAATCATTTATTACTAAAAAGGGATCCAACATCTTTAATTATAGCTCGAGGCGCGAAAATGTAGCATTTAACGAATCAAACTACAATTTCCCTTTATGGTTTGGCAGAGCAACAATTTCCACCCACTTAGACACATAATTTATGACCACCAAGATGTACTCACTACTAAACGAACTCACAAACAATCGCATAAAATCTATACCCTAATACTCAACTAGTTCATTTTTTAAGATTGGGTGACATTACATCAAAATGATTTTTAGTGGCAATTAGTTAACAATTACAGCTAAATATGTGTTTTTAGTGGAAATTATCACCTTTGTATATGTAACTAAAGGTATTAGTGACATTGGATCTAATAACACTTAACTAATGCAGGTAAAGACTTTAACACACTTTATTAATGTGTCTATTTATTATCGCTAAAAGTTATTTTCTTGTATTGTAATGGGCAACTCATGTCTTTTAAATACCCCCCTTGCTTTTAACACTTAGTGCATTTCTTGAAAAAAATGCATGCATCGTTGTAGAGGTTGGCCAGTAATATCCACTTTGGAGAACTTTAGCTCCACTGTGAACATCGTTACGTTGTGATGAACCCCATCGGTGTAGTGTGACAAGAGTGGAGTAATATCTATATGTTATTCTTCTAGATACATCTCCGAATGATGTGGTCAACACATTCCTGAAACAATTACGATTCATCCTAAAGGTATTTTTTAAAATCAAACAAGAACCTTTTTTGCTGGTGGAAGTTTAGCTCCTCTGGAAATTGCCCTCACACTAAATAATTTGCAAAGTCAGCATACAAATGAGGTTATTTGAGAGTTACAATGAAGACTTGTTCGTCAGAAAAAATGTCATTGATGTCAATCTCTAGTTATTCATTCACCTTTCTTTTTAATCTATATAGGTGGTCTTCTACTTGATTGTCACAACCTCTTATGTCTTTGATTCCAAAGTCAAATTCGTGCAATAGCAACACCCATCTTATCAATCTCGTCTTAACATCCCTTTTTGCCGTCAGGTAGCACAGGGAAACATAAGCAATGTGGAGAATCACCTTAGTACCAAGAAAGTATCCCCAATTTTATCAAACGCATACACGATCACAAACAACTATTGTTCTCTAAGTGTATAATTACGATGTGCATTGTTCAAAGATATGCTTGAATAGTATATTGGATGAAGATCTGGTTACGTTTTTGCATTAATAAAACAAAAAATGATGAGTTACTCGTGTCACACATCACTTAGAAGGAATTCCACCAATCAGGGTTATTAATGATCGAGGTTGTAACGAGCCATACCATATTTAATTGACAAGGGACAAAATACGTGAAATATTTAGACATGTCCCATTATATAGGGATAGATGCCAGTGGCGCGGCGCTGCATCGGAAACTTACCCTAATAAACCGGGATCGGTGAGGCGGAATCTAAATTTCAAAAAATCATTAATTTTCTATATTTCCAAAAATAGTCATTAGGTCGTAAACTACCCTAGAAACCCCCAAAAAGTTATTCTAATCTTGGGAAAGAAGGAGAGGGAGATCTTTATCTTAGGGATGGGGGAATCGTGTGAGATCTTGGCCAAATTTACTCTAGAGAATCTGGAAAAGCTAGAAAATAAATCAAAACATCGTACAAATTGCTTGGCGCCTAGGTAGGTTAGGTTTTTATACATCGAGTAGTTGTATATCCATTCTTATCGTGTAATATATGAAATCAATCATAGGATATAAGTGTAGATCTTCATGCATTGGGTAAACTCCATGTAAAAAGTTATATGATTGTAATGTATTTAGGTTAGTGCTTTATATAACAAATTGATGACAGGTTGACTGTTGTTAGTTAATTTCTTGAGTAAAATTTCTTCATTAAACAAGGGTATCCGATAGAAGGGAATACATTTTAGTCTATGCTAGGTTTGACTTATCAGAGTAATAAGTTGGTGAATATTAAGTAACCTAGTTTTAAAACCCTACTGACAAACCCTAATGAAGAACTATGGATAAACTTGGTCTTGTGTGTGATAAAAATTGGGAAGAGGGGGTATTTGTAGGTGATGATTGTGATTTCATGATTGTGTTATGTTTTCAGGTTGTCGCTTCATTATGATAGTTGTATGTATAGGAATGTTGCAATATTAATCACAGTTGTTATAATTGGAATAGATGAATGAGGTTCCCATGAAATCATGATGTAAATGTATGATCTTGATGATGTAATTGTGATTGTGGTGTGTGAATGGGAATTAGATTACAACATTTTTGGAAAGCTAATTTTGGATCACTTGCTATGTTTCCCAATAATTGAGATAGGTTTTGCTATGTTCTTGCAAGCTAACTATGGATCAGATTGCAAGTTTCGGTATAGTTTGAGATCAGATGAACACATTCTGAGAAGCTAACCGTTTGGGTTTGGGTTTCGTGAGAGGACCAACTACCTGTAACAATAGTGTAGGGTAAAATGTATTATTGTTCGGTTTTATGATGTGCATGTAATTGTGATGATTACATTTATATCTTATGATGAAAAGGTATAGTGGAGGTAAGTGTCTGTATGTTAGTAGGGGGTAATGTATATAAATGTTAGGAGGGGTAATTGTCATAGAAAAATTATTTGTCAAGGTGATGTCTTGGGTAACTACCCAAGGAAGATGGAACGGGGTTAGAGACTGAGGTAAGGATAAACTATATGGATTGGGGTAGATAAGATGGTGATAATTTAGAATGTGATATGATAGATTAGTAGGAAAGGGTGTTAGCGATATTTGGGATCAGGTAATGTGGTTAGCATGTTTAGGCTATGATTTGATAGTTACAGAAGTATTCACGGTTGAAACAATATAGATAATGGTTAGAGGTGTTAAGCATTAGTGTAAGTTGAATGAGGTGAAGAAAAAGAGGCAAGGGTTGAGAAGAGAGTGGTCCGAGCATGATCCTATTATTCTTTCTTATATTACGAGGTAGGCATCAGATTGAGCGATGATGCCTACCAGTACGTGTGGTTCTGCTAATACTACTCTTGGTATGTCTTTTTGACATAGTCTGGATGCATTATTAGTGATGTTTTATTAGGTGAAGATGAATAATTCATCCAACAACTTCAACTTTTCATTCGGCATGGTGGGAGCTGTGTTCTTTTATTTAATTATTTTCCATCCTTACTATTATAAGATCTTTTACCTATTAGACTAGGTCCTTGGGGTTGTTAATTACTTTAAAAGTTTTATTTAGTTTTTGAGAAAGAGTTGTTATAAAGATTTTATTCTCTACTTATCTGGTTTTTGTTAATTTTCCGCATTAGTAAACTTTGGGAGTATAAGGGTTCTCGTACATAGATGTTAGAGTAGGTTTCTGCACTGCCCAGTGGGTTTAGTCGTGAAACATTGGTATCAAATCCTAGGTTACCAATCTCGTCGTACATGGGTAAACTGTATACTAGAATTATGTGGATTGGTGTGTTGATGTCCACATTTTATCTACAAGAATCTAGGAATCATTCTAGGAAGTCGTTCCACTCATTAACTCTTTTTGTGCAAAGCGTCGCTTGTCGTATAAGTTGGATCCTGTTGATATCTTGATTCCAATTGGTATCTTGATGATGTGAACTGGCATTGTTGATACGACCAAAGAACACCAACAAGTCAACTGGAACTGGAAGGTTCCTATTGGTATCTATCCCCAGGGGCTATAAAGATCTTCAATGGACAGTAATGACCATCTATGAGACAAACTAATTAATGAATTTAAACTTCGTGTGCATCGATATTGGAAAACTATGAATGTATGTCTCCTGCTACTTTAAAATTTATTCAAGACATGTACTTTGTTGTTTGAATTTAACTATATTGTGCATTGTTGTTTGAAATTTCCTATATTATAAAGTTTTTGCCGAATAAATTAATTGTTTATGTGGAAGTATTTTTTGGATGACCTAATTCTGACTAAATTGTTTAAATTGTATGAATTGTAATGCATGTGTGTATCCTAGGGATGTGAAAATTGTGATGTCGAGTTACTTTTCCGCTTTAGAACCCAAACCTCGCGTATCCTTGTTGGATAAATTTAGAAGCCCGATGGAATGGTGAAAAATGAGGCTGAAAAATATTGGAAGGTGAAAAAGTACCCAGAAAAATTCTTGCCAAGGTTCTGGTCCCGCCTTAGCTGCTGTCGCTAGATTTTCCCCGCTGGCACGGTGACACTACAATGGGATTATTCCGCCAAAGCACGACAATGGGAGGCAGAACTTCACCAAAATTTCGTGTTCTCCATGTTTTCAAATAACAACTTGGAATGGATCCGATTGAATCCCTGCAAATCTTAGATTAGTGAACGATAACAGTAACTAATAGTGAATAGAATTAAAACGGACTGCCTCAGACAACCAAAAACATGCATCTGTGTGGTACAAAAGCGTAGTACTATCGAAGGGTAAAAATAAAAAACAAGTTGTTCAAATATCCATTAGAATGAAGAAAAGAAAAGCAAGTTAGGGGCTCTTGGACCGGGTGGTATCAATGTCTAAGCAATGGTTCTCCAGAGGCGTCACACCATTCCAAGCCTTATTCAGCATGGAGAAAAATCCCTGAAATCTAATGGCTCAAGTCTAGAAATAGCCTGGTCGATAGACACACAAGTAAAAATTACCTTTACCGTCTTCTACATCATTAGCATTAGGCGTTCTCTGACCACTCCCTTCCTCTTCTCCTTTTGCAAATGACGACAGAACATCTCGACTTCGAGGGAAGTTTTGGGTGGGATTGGAGTAAAATCGTGTATTCACTCCCCATACTCAGCCTCCAAGTCCTATTTAACCTGTGCACATGAGAGTGGGTCCTTGTTATCATATTCTGCGGCTACCCTTCTACTACTAGCCTTGCTCATCCTCCTCCCCTTTCCCTTAGAAGCAGACCCGGTCCGAACCAGAAGAGGTTGAATAGGGGGATACATAGGTAATACCTCGTCAGAAATGTACAAGGGTACTCGTTGCCATTTCATAGGGCAGTGATAAGACTGGGAAGGAAGAATTCATTTTTGTTACCTCGGTAACATACTCCCCTACATTAAGCTGAATATTATGTATATCACATGTCTCCACCAGATCCTGAGGAAAATTAATGTTGGTGCGGTTTCTCGACGAGCGAATCCTCCTAGATACCAGGTGTAGAAACCTCTTAGTATCCCGCGACCAATCACCAGTATTGATGCCCTCTGCCATAGCCCAAAAACCATGATCCCATTTTCTAAGCTCAACAATAGTGTCCCGTAACCACTCCAGATCCATCTCCTCATACTCCAGGTTTGGGACCTCTGGGACCTCCAACAACTTGTTAATATTGGTCGCTTTCAGAGGAATGTTGACTCCTCAAACGCGAATGACCGGGTAAGGGTCCTCCTAAAGTATAGTGCAGAGGATGGCATAGAATTCTTTACCTAGGTAGAGCAGGAATCTAGGGGAGCCTCATCCAGAGAGATCCTCATCCAGAGAGAGCCATGCAAACTCGACTAAGTGAGCGTAGAAAGCAGGAGCCTTCTCCTCCACCTTCCGTAACAATTTATCCCTCACACACTAGAACTCTATGGTGCGGTAACCATGATTCCTCTCCCAACTAATGAAATTTGGAAATCAGATGAATGTGCGTTATCATTATTTTTACCAGCCATTTGAGAGATCCTTCGACAAATAAGATAGTTAGGATTAGATATACCAGGTAGGGAAGCCTAAAATGAAAAAGAGAATTTTTTGGTGAAAAAAGAGACACTGGTTTGGGCCATCCTACTGCAGCAGCCATTATCCTGCTACAATAGGATGATGCAGGCCGCTACAGCAAGAATGCAGGTCGCTATAGCAACTTTCATCTAGGACGAACACTAGATGGGGAAATTGCATCTCTCATCCAAAAACTCCATTTCGATCAGAGTTTCAGCAAATCTGAGTATATGAACTACCCTAGAACATGAATTAGAAACTATTCAACCACTTAACCTCTAAATAGAGTAAAAAATTAAGTTCATTGGAAGATGGATTTTAAACTTTCCCTACCCGTTTCCTATTGATTTACCCAAGCTTTTGTGGATTCATTACTCGCAGGACACTATATAAATGTCGGGTACATAAGGGAAGTATCCATGCTATGATTTTATGATACATCTAGTAACCTAGTTCAATTTTCAAAATAACTAACTAAAACCATTTTGATTTGATTAGTTAATCATGCATACAATCATTGTAATCAAAGCAATGGAGTAATGAGAGTGAAAAATGGGAAAAATTCTTGAGATCTGACGATTCGGAGGAGAGAGATCAGGAGAATTTGAGAGGGTTTGTGTAAGGGAGAAAGGGAAATGCGAGGAATCAATTTCTCCCCCCCCCCTTACTGCCCCTGATCTCCCGCTACAGCAGGCAAAACCTTGAAAAAATTTGGGGGCTAGATTTGACCTTTATGTGTTGCATTTTTAACTATCACGAGAATGGAAGCCTAGAACCTTTTTCCATGTAGTTCCTTTTAATCCCTCCATTCTAGCATATGTCTACCCTTGAGTCATTTCAAACCGTTAGATGCCGTGAAATTTCTTCGTCCCATGTAAGAGTCATTTTGTTAGCAGAGAGCTTTCTGAAGTGAGAGTGTGTGATTATTGGGCCTTAGTCAGTTAGAGACGAACGAATGGCAAATTGTTATCTATTGTAACAATTAGAACTTTCGTAAATTGAGAAGGCAAAATTCAGCAAAATATTTAGAGCCTATGTAGCGGAAAAAATGTTGATGGCGCGGCGGCACTGTAGCGGCAGCTGACCCCACTAAAGCGGGATCGGCGACACATAATTTCAAAAAATCATTAATCATTCATTTTTTCAAATCAACCATATGTCATAAATTACCCTAGCAAATCTAGAAAAGTCATTCCATGCTTGGAAAAAAAGGAGAGGGATCATTTTATCATAAGGAATTGCAGAATCTTGCAAGATCTTGGCTAAATTGACCCTAGCAAATTTGGAATAGTTGGAAAAGAAATAAATACTCCGTAAAAATTGCTTAGAGCCCAGGTAGGTTAGGTTTTTATGCATTGAGTAGGATATATGCATAGACCTTCGTGCACCGAGTAAATTCCATGGAAAAAGTTATATAATTTCAACATATTTTGTGTTAGTGCTTGATATAGTGAATTTATGACGGTTTGAGTCTTCTTAGTTATGTTCTTGAGTAGAATTCCATCATTAAACAATGATATCGGGTAGAAGGAAATATATTTTTGTATATGCTATGTTCGACCTATCGAATTAACAAGTGGATGAATATTTAGTAACTTAGGTTTTAAACACTAATGAAGAACCCTTATGAAGAACTAAGGTTGAACTTGGTCTCGTGTGTGAAAAGAATTGAGGGGAGGGGATTTCTAGGTGATTGTTGTGATTTCATAACTGTGTGGTGTATGCATGTTGAATGTTGTAATATTGATCATACTTGTTATAACTAGAATAGATGAGTGAGGTGTCCATGAAATCATGATGTAAATGTATAATCTTGATGATGTAATTGTTATTGTAGTGTCTAAATGGGGATCGTCAAATTGCCACGTTTTGGCAAGCTATTTTTGGATCGGTTCCCACGTCTTGGCATGCTTTGGGATCAGATTTCCTTATTTTTTTACATTAACATTTTGGGATTGGGTTTCCGCGAGAGGACAAACTACTTATTACAATGGTGTAGGATAAAGTGTATTATATTTTGATTTTGTGATGTGCTTATACTTGTGATGATTACATTTATATTTAATGATGAGAGGGTGTGGCGGAACTAAGTGTTTGTATATGAGTGGGAGGTGATGTGTAGAAATGTTATGAGGGGTAATTGTAAGAGAAGAGTGAATTGTCAAGGTGTTGTCTTGGGTAAGTACCCAAGTAGTATGGAATAAGTTTTGAGATTAAAGTAAGGAGAAACTATATGGCTTGGGGTAGATAAGGTAATGATAATTTAAGAATGTGACAAGATCGATTGGTAGGAAAGGGTGTTACAGGTAACTTGGATTATCTAATGTGGTTATCATGTTTAGGCTATGATTTAGTATAACCAGAAGTATTCACGGTTGGAAAAATATAGAAAATGGTTAGAGGTGTGAATCATTGGTGTAAGTTGAATGAGTTGGAGAAAAAGGGGCAAGGGTGGAGAAGCGAGTGGTCCAAACATGATCCTATTATTTTTTCTTACATTATGAGGTGGGCTTCAGATTGACCGATGATGCCTACCAGTACATGTTTTAGTACTGATGCTACTCTTGCTATGTCTTTTTAACATAGTCTAGAAGTAGGATTGGTGATATTTATTTAGGTTAAGACAAAAATTTCTCCGGTAACTTTAACTCTTCTTTCCGCATGGTGTGAGTTGTTTTTTAATGTCCATCATTACTCTTAGTAACTCTTGTACCTGTTATAGAGGTCCTTGGGGTTGTTAATTACTTTAAAAGTCTTTAATAGTTCGTAAAAAATAGTTATTATAAATATTTTATTCCCTGCTTATCTATCTTTCATTAACTTTACGCATGCATAAACCTTAGGAGTATGAGGTTCTCCTACTTAGGCGTTACAGTAGGTGCTCGCACGAACCTGTGGGTTTGGTTGTGACAGAGGTAGACACCAATTTGTCTTTCAGGTACTTGAAAGCTAATATGAAAGCATCATCAAAGTGGAACTTTACCTCTTTCTCTAGGAGTTTGCACAAGGAATGTGCAATCTTGGAAATTCACATGCCCCAAGAAACTACGAACTCCTTCTACAAAAATTGGAGGTGGAAATTTTTAACTTCAAATTTTCTTTGTCAACCTCCAACCCTGTTTGCGAAACTTTATGCTCAAGTACTATACAATCTTAACTATGAAGTGACATTTTCCAATTAAGGACAAAATTTGTCTCCATACATCTTCGGAGAGCTTGGCTTACGTGTTCTAAACATTCTTTGAAGGTGTCACCCACAACCAAAAAGTCATCCATAAATACATCCAGTGAATCTTCTACCATGTCGGCGAAAATGGATAACGTGCAACATTAAAATGTAGCTCGGGCATTACATAACCCAAATGACATTCAATCAAAGGAAAAAGTACCATATGGGCATGTAAATGTTTTTTACTATTGATCCGCCGGGGAAATTATGATTTGGTTATATCTTGAATTCCCATCAAAGAAACAATATCATTCTCTCTTGGAAAGTCTATCAAGCATTTGATCTATAAATAGGAATCACGCCAATTAATTTTATTAGAATTAAAGAGCCTCTTTACTTAACTAGATATAATAATTAATTCTATTATAAGATAATTAACTCAATAATATATACTATAAATTAGTTAAACTAATTAATTAAATACTTAAGTAAAACTAAAATCTTTTAAGATAATTCTCAAATATTAGTATAATAAATATATGCAAAATTATATAGAATATATAAATTATTTTCTTTAACATTTTAAAATTTATAAAAATAACAAAAATACTTAAAATGACTTGGAAAGTATTAAAAATTTAATAGTCAATTATTTCAATCGTTTGAAACTTAAGAAGCTCAATGACTAATATATGTTGTGGAGGTCCCAAATTGGGTGTCAATGATGGGAAAAGAATCTTTTTCAGTCCACGAATTTAGCTTTCGGTAATTTATGCAAACTCTCCACCTGGTCAGTAGTCTCGTAGATACCAACTCTCATTTTTCATTAGGTATGACCGTAATGCCTTTTTCCCGGTACACATTTTATTGGGCTTACCCCCTTTTTATCTTTTATAGGGTAGAGCATGCTTGCGTCTAACCATTTGATGATCTCCTTTTTCACTACCTATTGCATTGATGGGTTTAATATCCTTTTATGTTAAACATTTGGCTTGGAATCGCTATGAGCTGAATTTTATGAGTGCAAATACCAGGAGGGAAACCCAATATATCAGCGATGGTCCACCCTATAGATTCGATATACTTTTGCAACACTTCAAGGAGAAATTTGACCTGCCAATCAAGCAAATCAGCTGCAATAATCACCGGCAAAGAGTTATTCGCCCCCAAGAAGGCATAACAAAGATGGTCATGAAGCTCTTTTAGCTCTAGTTTTGGTGGTTCTTCAGTTGACGGCTTTGCAGGGAGATTTTATCGATTTTTAAATCAATATCTAGCTTCAATGGAGTTTTAGTATACCCCATAAACCCGATAGATCTGCCACTACCTCTTCATAACCTTGAATATTAGTCTCATCACAATTAGCAAGTACAGATTCAAGTGGCTCACTCGTACACATCAAGTGGCTCACACTACCTACTGCCTCATCAATAACATCATCAATGTAGATCACATGAATATCACTCGGGTTTTTCATCGATTTACACACGTTGAAGGTCACTTTATCTTCCTTTGACCGTATTATCCACTCTCAACATCCACCAAAGCTCTTTCGGTTGCCAAGAAAGATCTTCCCAATATCACACGAATCTCAGCATCTATTTCACAATCTAAAATGGAAAAGTCATCCAGGAAGGTAAATTGACCAACCTTTACCAAGATGTCGTACAGTATCCCCACATGATGTTTAATTGATTGATCTACCATCAAAAGTCTTATTTTCGTGGCTTTTGGCACTCACAACCCGAGTTTTTTTTATAAATTGCATACAACACTAACTTGATACTTGCTCCTAAGTCGCATAGGGCTTCAGAGAATTGACGCATGTTGATAGTGCAAAGAATGATGAATGCCTTTGGGACATCTCACTTCTTGACCAACTTATTTTTCACGATCATACTACTATCACGAGAAACTCAATAGTCTAAAAATCCAAGATCATTTCCTTAGTGACCAACTCCTTCATAAATTTGGCGTAAACTGATATATCCATTAATGCTTCAATGAAAAGAAGGTTGATTACTAGAGAATTGAACACATATAGTAATTTCTTGAACTTCTCATCGTCGTTCTTCTTCTTGAGATATTGAGGAAAAAGAGGTTGTATTTTAGGCAAAGATTGCATAACTCTTGGAGTGGTGGAAATCTGTTTCTCAGTTTCTTTTTGTGTCCCCTCTTCTTTTATACTTTTATCTTATTCATGCTATTAATTTTCTTCATTACCTGACACATCCATTATTGTTATTTTTATGCTATGAGTAACCACTCTTAATTGTCCACCATCATATTTTGTTGTCATTCTTGGTTCCAATTGTGCTGCAAGCAAACTCATTTTTCCTTCATGTGTTTTGATTGCATCCGCGGGAGAGTTTAGTTTATTGTTTAATGATGACAAAGAATATTTTATCCTTTCAACAAATCGTCTGACCCTTCTACTTTATCAAGGATGCATAACATCTAATCATTGATTCACATACAACTCTCAATTCCTCTTGATTTTGGGATCTCACTAGAACGAAAGTGATTCTCTTCATCTTCTTCCTCTCTTCACCAATATACACTTTTATCATCTCTTTTTTATAATTCTAACCTTTATTTCCATCCCGCTGTGAATAGCATGGATGAAAACCCTCTTCATATCGCTTGAAGTTCAAACATTGATTCTCTCCCGTCTTTGAGGCACCAAAAGACAAACCCTCTTCAATTGTAAATGCTCCCATGTTTCCTTCATGTGATTTTGTAATGAATCCATTTGAGTTAGCATCTTCTAAATGTTTTCATCTCTCTCTTTCATTGTCAATATTCTTTTCTGTCATTCTAAAGCAAAATGAAGAGACTTGATCCTCTTGGTTGTTACCATGCTTGATTTATTTTGTCAGATCATTGAGATAAAATGTGTCCACCTTAAGTGGTTGTCACATTGTACTCACTCATATTAATTTATCAACCACTTCTTTATTAATTAAATCAAGACTTCTGTAGAAGTATTGGAATAATAAATCACTTGGCAACCCATGAGTCAGGCATTTTCGCAAGAGTTTCTTAAACCTTATCCATGTTTCATGAATTTGTTTGCCCTCCCTTCACTTAAAACCTTTAATGTCATATCTCAGCTTCATTATTTTTTTATGATGGGAAGAATCTTACAGTAAATTCCATAACCAACTCCTCCCATTCCTTGATGGAGTTGTTTGGTAGCACGACCAACTATTAATTTTCCTCCTATATCAATGATAATGGAAATAATGTAAGCCATATGAACTCTTGTGACAAATTCTTGAATGACAAAGGGTTGAATATCTCTGCAAAGCTTCTTATATCATCATACAAATCTTCATGATCCCGCTCTCCATATTAACCTCTCGAATAAAAGAGATGTAGTGTCATGCTACTAACCTCAAACATTGCATTCTCATTAGCTTGTGGCACACAAATTGCACCTCATTTCACCCACTTGAGCAGGGTTATAAACTCTATTAATATCATTGATATCATCCTGATGAAGGGCACAACCTGTTTGGTGGCCAACTTGGCAGTAAATTGCACTATTCTCACTTATATTTCATTTTTTCAATACAACCAATCAAAACAAAACAGAAAATCAAGTTAGTTTGATTATAAGTAACTACAACACAATTCAAGTTAACCAAGAATTCTCCAATAACACCACTCATTGTAGCAGCACCATTTGTATTAATGCGGCAATGACACTTCATTCAATTCTAGGTTTCAACGATCGCTATAGTATAATAATCCAAACAAGGGTTAGGGTAGAGGCCCAAGGGAGCGGTTTCGAGAATTAACAACCAAGTACAAGTTACTTCAAATTATTCATAGCTAATGATTTTCCTTGTTACCTTAAGATGATAGATTGCACCAAGTATCACTATATTGGGAGGTTAATGAGTTAAAAGAAGAAGTTCATTTTAAAGAGGAAAATGTTAATTGTAAAGCACGAGGAGCTCACTGTAAAGTGACCCCAAATGTGGATTAAATTCTATATGTGATGTTTGGACTTTTATTATGCCGATATGAAGTATGTGAATTATATAAATTCTACTGTATAAATGTTTTATGAAGATATTCTCAAAAAGGCATGAAGTATGATTTCAAGAAAATTTCCCTTTCAAATGCATGTTTTTGCATGGTTGTCATACTTAGTGCATTCTTGTACTAACTCCATTATTCTTTACTTTTTACACAAAGTCTAGTTTATGGATCCTTAAAGGATGTCTTTAATGATGAAGGGCTTGATAGATGATTCCCAAGCTTAAGGAAAGGAATTGTTAAGTTCAAGGATTCGTAAGTTATGTCTTTACTGTAAAGGGTATAATGTAGTACTTATGTTTTATTGTTTTAAGGGTCGTATCCCTAATGCACTCTAATTATGTTGAGTCTAAAATGACAAAGAGACTTAGAGTTTATTTATGTATTATGATATTTTTTATATATAAGAAGTAATGTTCTAGCATATGATATGCTAAGAAAGTTTTAAATTTTCCTCTAAATTTACCTATGACAAATGATAACTATGGGATTTTATAACACCTCTGATAGGTCAAGTACGCCATGTTATGTCTAGGGGGTAATCTCCGGATGTGACACCTCTATACTCTTTGCAAGATATATTGGGTCTTCTCAATGGAGCGTACACATAAGACTCCACATTTAGCTTATGTGATTCTATGTCACTTATAAGAGGCCCCTGCAGTCATATTTAAGTGCATTTAACCAGGTTTTCAGTTACATTTCAGTATTCAATTTTAGCATGTTATGTACTTGGTCTTTGCATTCAGTTTATTTCATGTTTAGTATATCTGAGTATCTTTATCATGTTAAGATTATTTTGTTGCTCATTATGTTTTGTACAGTTTTACACTATCATACATGCTTAGTACATTTAAAGTGCTGACATATATGTTGTGATATGTCTTTTCATGATGTATGTTTAGGTCCTCATCATTCAGATCATGTGTTGATCGGTTCTCGATCCGTAATTAATAATATTAGTGGTGTGTTATGACCCTAAAATAAAATAAGGTTATATTGATCCTCTCATGTGTTTATGATCCAATAAATCATTTATAATATGTGTCACAACTTGTAGAGGTTAGGTTGAAATAGTTTGAGGTCAAACGTCAAGGGATAATCGAAACGTTTGGAAACTAGTCTTATATGTGTGCTAGTGTACCTTGGCATATTTCATGCATCGGGTTTGATGTGTCTTTCGGAGTCTTAAGTGATATGGGGAACGCTGTTATGTTGATTTTCATATTTAGGGTCGAAACGCGCTGGTAGGAATCCTCAAGCACCACCCTAATTGTCAATGAGGAAGACCCAAGCATTGGCCAAAAGCTTTCAAAACAGCCCAAAACTACGCCCATGGTCGACGCCCCTTAGATTGAATGATGACTTGTCGTTGTGGGGAGTATCTACACACTTAGTCGTGGGAGATTATCCCCCAAAAAGGAGTCTTTAACCAAAACAACAGACCATCAAGATGGTCCGTTGGTCAAGGAACGGTCTGTCGATTTCCATCATCGTGTGGCACTCAAATTATGCTACTGTCTCAGCCAAGTGTGGGTAATATGGGAAATTCACCCCACATTACAATTAATTAATGGATGGTTATTTTTAATTTTTTTAAAGTTATTTTAAGTGTACTTAAATAATAAAATATCCATTTAGACTTAAGACTCCAAAACAAAAGCTTTCCCTCCCAAAACTCTCTCAAGATCACTAGTGAAGAGGAAGAGAAAAAGGAGGCAGCATCTAGGGCGAATTTCACAAAGGTTTTAAGCTTAGATTTTGAAGGTATGTAAGGCTTTTTCATTCATGTATCCTTCCATATGTGGATTCCCCCTATTTTCCCTCAATTGTGAATCCTAAACACCCCAATCTAGCTAGGGTTGTGATTTCATTGTGGGTAAGGCTTGTCTGTGATCCCAATCAAGTAGGTAGAATAAAATTTTGTGTATATGATGATTTCATAAGGGTTTTACTTGATGAATTGTAGTATTTTATGATGAAGGTGATCACGGTTATTTAGACCATTAAAGGCAAGGTTTAGGGTTCTAGATTGATCTTATTAATTCAATTTGAATGTTAATTGATCATAATTAGGATAATCTAGATATGAATTGGACTAGATCTTATTGATTAGAATTTGTATTCCTTGTTATGTATGAATTGAACCTTAAAGATGAAGTATGGTTAGATTCACCTAATAATGAAGAATATTAGGAGTTATTTGAGAAGAAGCCTATTACATGAATATTCTATAATCTACATATGAATCAAAATAGAATAAAACAAAGAATTGTGAATCTTAGGTTTTTGTGTTGGATGTACATTTAGGAATTCAATAAATGAAAGGGATAGAATCACTTGAACTAGGAGAGATTGTCAAGGACATCCCTCTATGAGAGGAAAGTGTTGAGCTAGGCTTAACAAGTAGATCTTGGAGTATATGCTGGACTCCAAGTGGATATGACAATGAGAAGGAGTTTCAAACAAGGGTCTGAACTCCCAGTATAAAGTAGAGCCACACCTAGTGATTATGATGACTATCCAAGTTTAAGGGGGGAACGCTTACGTAGTAGAGTTTGTGTTTTCCCAAAGTTAGATCTCGTGAGATGAAATTCCTTCACGTAGCAGGGTCAAGGTTTCCTATTAGAGATCTTCATGTCCTAAATAACTAAGACATGCTTGAGAAGCATCTCGTATTGTTCAAAGCATAATGAATCTAAGAATCACTAAATGAAGTAACTCGTAGTGTTCAAGATGTCTGAATGAACTTAGACATACCCAAGGTTGTATCTCATAGTGTTTATAATTATAGATGGATTTAGGCACACTATAGTAAGTATCTCATAGGATCCATGTGAATAAGTAACTTCAATGTACTTGAGAAGTATCTCTTAAGGTTCAAACTGGTATTGAACTAAGACGTGCTTAAGATATAGTACTTCATAATGCTCTAACTAGGTTCCAATGTAAGAGGAAATAGAAAGAGGTACTAAAGGTAATACTTTGCATGATAGTATTATGGGGTGCTATGGGTGCATTGCACAAAGTATAACTTAGGGTCACTAGTGAGGAGTCTTGAAGATAGGATTGGACTAGAGTTTCCTTTCCTAGTTATAGTTTACTAGAGATGAGAGATTCTTAGTCAAGAGAGTTAAATTAATCATGAGGCTAAGGAGGGTGAATAGGTTAAGGATGACTTTAAGATATGCTTCGTATGTGAGGTAGTATGGGAAGCCTCATATGCATTGCACAAGTGTGTTTTGAGGTGATCAAAAGAATATAGTACTCTTATGTATGAAGAACTAAGGTCTTAATTATGAAGGTGGGATATGAGTAAGAATGACAAAAGAGATGTACTTAGCTAGTTAGTAGAATGGGATGCTACCTTGGCCTTGCACAAGTATACTTAAACGTGGCTTGTGAGGTATTTCACTTGAGTAAGGAAGACAAATAAGCAGAAGTATGAACTGATATATACTTTATGATGAATTACGATGCTTATGATATTTATGTTATATTTATGTTATTTTATGCTATGATTATGTCTATTATTGAACAACCCTTTGAGATAACTTATGTTTTGTATGTTAGCTTTCCTACTTGGTACATTTTATACTAACGTATATTTCCTACATTCTAATCTAATGTAGGGTGTCAAGCTAATTGGTTTTCTTTGAAGCCTAGAGTTTCCAAGGCTTTCAAGAAGTGAAGATTTGTGAGTCTCTATAGTATTCTAGGACGACACCCTTATATTTCATTTATGTCATTTACCATGTTTTAGAATTTTGTGGGCTGCATCCACAGACATTATTGCTCATGTAGTATGTAGATGTTTTTGAGACATATGTTAGAAAGTTTTACGTTGCTATGAAATGAGTTTTGTATTATGCTGAAAGAGTTTTTAAATCCATCAATTATTTCATGATGTTGTGTAACGAGGCTAAGTAGCTTGTATAAGACCTTTGAGAGTGGAAGTACGCCAAGGCACGACTAAGGGGTGCTCTACGATCATGACAAACTTTGTATCATAGCATAATGTTATGAAATGGTCTTAGGCCACATCTAATAGAGTCTTATTCATCTGTATTAGTCGTGACACATCTATGAGTAGGAGGCTATGGGATGCTTAGGAAAGTTTCACTACTTTATTCTCTTAGTCGTGTGATAGAGTTTGTCTCTATTAGGCCCTTTTTTAATGTTGTCTTGTGATTTTGTCCAGGTTATGGCGAACACTAGGGCTAATGCTAGAAGAGAAGGATATGGAAATGGGGATCAAGAGATTCCTCCCCAATGAAAAGATCAAGTTCCTCCCCAAGAAGAACAAGTTCCTCCTCAAGTTTTTAATGACCCTCCAATGGGAAATGTTACTCTCGAGGAGTTTAGAACTTCATGAACTTCTTGACTCGAGCGTTAACGGCCCAAGACAATAGGGAGGTCGTGGCTCCGACAAACCCTATAGCGGGAGTGAGTGCTTATAAAATAATGGTATTTTGTAGAATGAACTCTCTGAAATTTAGTTGCTCCAAGGTAGAGTAAGACAAGAATGGTTTAATATATTAGGTTTATAAGACTCTTACTTGTGGGATTAACTTCTAGAGAGAAAGAGAAACTAGCCTCTTACCAATTGAAAGATATATCAAAAGTTTGGTATGAACAATGAAAAGATTCTAGGCAGATGGAGGTGGGTTCTATAGAGTGGGAGACTTTTAAGTCAGCTTTCCTTGATAGGTTCTTTTCTAGGGAATTGAGGGTGGCTAAATTTGAGGAATTCATAAACCTTAAACAAGGAAATTTGAGTGTTGAGAAGTATGCATTGAAGTTAACTCTATTGTCCAAGTATGCTCCAAGCTTGGCAGAAAACCCTAGAGACTTGATAAATATGTTCATAACAAGGGTGTCTGATCTAGTAGAAGAACAATGTTGTATGACAATACTTGTTGATGGAATGGATATATCATGTGCTATGGTGTTTGCCCAACAAATTGAAGAGTCTAAACTATGTAAAGATAGGTTATAGAAATAGGAGGTCCAGGTTTGACAGTGATAAGTCTTTCCATGCTAAGTCCGAGAGACAAGATAGGCGTAGAACTAAACAAAGATATTCCGGCCAACATTCTTCCAACACATCTAAGTTTGATAAGAAAAGGGTACTGGTTCTACATTTTCAAAATATACTTGCTCCAAGTGTGGAAAGAGTCATTTTGGTAAATGCCTAGCCGACAAGGATAGTTGCTTGGGTGTGTGAAGAATGGACACCAGGTGAGAGATTGCTCGGATCTCAAGTCTAAAAAAGTGAGGATAAGAAAGGTACTCCTAGGAATGTGGAATATGGTCCACCAAAGATTAATAGTAGTTTCTATGCTCTAAAATATTGGGAAGTTCAGAAGGAATCTCCTCATGCCCTTTTCCGCTATGTACTTCTCTAATGATTTATGGAAATTTCCAAAATTGCTTGTGTTTATGACTTGCTTTGTCGTGCTTGGTGTTTTCCTATTTATTATGAATTTGATGTTTGAATTACATGTGTATATCTTACTCCCAAGTGGGGGATATTTAAGTCATTCTCAATAAGGTTCTTATATGGTTATGTGTAGCTATGGTTTTTCTTGGAATTGAGTAAGTATGTTTCCTTCATGTTTTTTGAGTTGCATTAGGTATGTCTAGCGTGGAATTAAAGTTTCCTTTATTGTTTGTGTACATTTAGAAGTACTTCATGCACGATGGGCTGCTAGGTTAGAGTTGGTCCTCTAAGAAGTGTTTATGAAGGTGTCATTCGAGGACGAATATTTCCCAAGTGGTAATATTGTTATTACCCTAAAATTAAATAAGGTTAAATAGTTACTCTCATGCCTTTAAAGATTAAATAACTTATTTATAAGATGTATCACAACTTGTAGAAGTTGGGTTGAAGAAGTTTGAAGTCAAACGTCAAGGGACGACCGAGATGTTCAGAAACTAGTCTTATGTGTGTGCTACAGTTCCTTGATAGGTTTCATGGGGTTTTGTGAGTCATTCGGAGTTTAAAATGATAGAGGTACCCTCGTATGTACATGTTGATGTTTAGGGACGAAATGCATGGGCACGACTCCTTAAGGATCCCCCTAAGGGTCCTTGAAGAAGACCCAAGCACTATCCAAAACCTATCAAAACAGCCTAAAACTATGCCCATGGTTGACACCTCTTCAAGTTAAAGACGACCCATCGTTGGGGGATCATAGGTCCACTGTTAGTCATAGGAGCTTATCCCCTAATAGGAGTCTTTGATGAAAACCATGGACCAGCAAGATGGTCCGTTGTTCAAGGAACAGTCCTTCGATGGTCAGCGTCGTTTGGAACATGCAATTCTGCAAGTGTGTCAACCAAGTATGGGGTGATTTAGAAAATTCACCCCACGTTACAATTAAGTCATGGACGGTTATTTTTAGTTTTTTTATAGGTATTTTAAGTGTATATAAACAACAAAATATATATTTAGACTAGAGACTCCAAAACAAAAATCTTTCCCTCCCAAAACTCTCTCAAGTTATTGATAAAGAAGAGAAAAAGGAGGAAGCGTCTACCACAAATTTCACCAAGGTTTCAATCTTAGATTGAGGATTTTATTGAATGTATGTAAGTTGTTTTCGTTCATGGATTATTCCATCCATAGAGTCCCCCTAGTTACCTTCAATTGTGAATCCAAAAATACCCCAATCTAGCTAGAATTGTGATTACATTGTGGATAATGCTTCTTTGTGATCCCAATCAAGTGGGTAGGATCAAATTATGTGTATATAATGATTATATGATGTTTTTTATGAGGTTTCCTTGAAGAATTCTAGTCTTTGATGATGAAGATGATCAAGGTGTTAAGACCATTAAAGACAAGGTCTAGGGTTTTAGATTATTATTCTTAATTCAATCGTCCTGAATGTTGATTGATCATAATTAGGATCATCTATATATGAATTAAACTAGAACTTATTGATTAGAATTGTTGTGGATTTTTTATGTATGAATTAAACCTTAAATATGAATTATGGCTAAATTCACCTGGTAATCAAGAATGTTAGGAGAGACTTGAGAAAAAACCTATTACCTGAATGTCCTATAATCTACATATGCATCAAAATAGAATGAAACCAAGAATTTTGAATCTTAGGTTGTTGTGTTGACTGTAGATTTAGGAATTGAATGAATGAAAGTGATAGAATCACCTAAGCATAGAGAGATTGTCAAGGACATCCCTCCATGAGATAAAAGTGTTAAGAAAGGATTAACAAGTAAATATTGTAGAATATATTTGACTCCAAGTGGATATGCCAATGAGAAGGAGTGTCACACAAGCTTCCGGAATCCATATTGAATGGAGATCCGCACCTACTGATTGTGATGACTATCAAAGTTTAAGTGGGAACTCTTACATAGTAGAGTGTGGGTTTTTCCAAAGTTAGGTCTCATGAGACCGGAGTCCTTCACGTACTGGAGTCAAGGTTTTCTAGTAGATATCTCCATATCATATGAACTAAGACATGCTTGAGAAGCATCTCGTATTGTTCAAAGCATAATGAACTAAGACTTACTAATGAAGTAACTCGTAGTGTTCAAGATTTGTGGATGAACTTAGACATACCCAAGGTTGTATCTTGTAGTGTTCATGATTATAAATGGATTAAGACATACTATAGTAAGTATCTCATACAATCTATATGAAGAAGGAACTTTGACCTGCTTGAGAAGTATATGTTAGGGTTCAAACTAGTAATGAACTAAGATGTGCTTGAAATAGAGTACCTCATAGTGTTCTAAAGTTAAAGAGAGGAACTAGGTTCCGAAGTAACAAGAAATAGAAAGAAGACCTAAAGGCAATACTTTACATGACTAGTAATATGGAGTGGTATGAGTGCATTGCACAAAGTATAACTTAGGGTCACTAAAGAGGAGGCTTGAATATAAGATTGGACTAGAGTTGACTTTCCTAGTTATAGTTGACTAGATATGAGAAATTCTTAGTCAAGAGAATTAAGTTAATGATGAATCTAAAGAGGGTGATTACGTTAAAGATAACTTCAAGATGTTCTTAGTGTGTGAGGTTGTATGAGATGGCTCATATGCATTGCACAAGTGTGTTTTGAGGTGATCAAAAGAGTATAGTAGTCTTATGTATGAAGAACTTAGGTCTTAGTTATGAAGCTCGACTATGAGCAATAACGACCAAAGAGAGGTACTTTACTAGGTAGTAGAATGGAATGCTATCATTAGCTTGGACAAGTATACTTGGAGGTGGCTTGTGTGATAGTTCACTTTAGTAAGGAGGATAGTTATGCGGGAGGACAATTAAGCGGAAGTATGAACTTAAATATTCTTTATAATGAATTATGATGCTTATGATATTTATGTTATTGTCTCTTATGATTATGACTATTATTGAAAACCCTTGAGATATCGTATGTTTTATATTGTAACAATAAGTGAAGATTGGTGAATCCTCATAGAATTCGAGGACAACACCCTTATGTTCCGTTATGTCTTTTACTATGTTCTAGACTTTTGTGGAATGCGTCCCAAGACATTATTACTCATGTTTTATGTAGATGGTTTTGAGATAGATTTAGAAAGTCTTTTGTTGCTATGAGATGATTATTTTATTATGTTGAAAGAAAGTTTTTAATTCCCTCCATTTATCATGATGCTATGTAATGAAGCTAAGTGACATGTATAAAACCTCCGAGAGGTCGAGTACGCCACGTCACGACTAAGGGGTGCTCTCCGGTCATTACATGGTGAGTCCTCATTCTTTGAGGATGATAGACATGTTCTTTATATTTTAGTCTTTCATTTTAGATTTAGTTTTACTAAAGTTAACTGGGGCATGTCCCAACATCTATAGTCAGTTAGAGTCTTATTTCAAACATAGACATATTCAACTTCAGTATTTTAGTTATACTATTGTGTTTTAAACTCTATTCCAGTCTTTATATATTCACACATGGATAAGGTATTCTTATAATTTAGTTTATGTCATGTTATTAGCGTATGCATAATATTTGTTTGAGTATGTTTCTGGTATGCACAATATCATTTAGTTGCAAATTAGGAGTCTCAAAATATTATATGTGTCATATATATTATTTAAAAAATATGGTTAAAATATTTATTTATTAAAATAATAAAATTAATACAAATACGATGATGAATATTAAGAAAGTATAAAGGCTAGAGCCCAGCCTGTCGTCCTTAATGGAAGAGCCTAACAAATTCATTCTCAAGAAATCCATCAAACCAAGAAAAAGAAGAGAGAAAGAATAGACCAAAACCTCTCCAAGAATGCAATAATTTTTTCTCAGTTCGAGCTGTGAAACCGATAAATTTCTCTTTAGAATTTGTCACCTGGTTTGTGGGATTTCACTAATTGATTCCTTTCTTCCACTAGATCCTTAGATTTCATCCAGATTCTTGATTCCCTTCATATTATCTAGATCTAGGGTTTCTTAAAATGATAGAAATTGTTGTGATTTAATCTTTAGAATATTCCTAATCCGATTTTCATGTTGTTGTAACATTATTGCTTAGTTCTTTACGTGAAATTCAGAATCCTAGTTATGTAGATTTGTTTAATTCATGAATTACACTAACTAGGACAGATAAACATATATACATGTCTCAATTTCCAAATGTTCTAGTATCAATCCTTAATGTTGCATTTTCAGTTAGCATGTCAAAATAGTAATTTATCCATTATATTTCAATTATGTTGTATTGTACATATATTTAATTCAGAGTCGACGTAACACCAAGTTGGACTAGGGTCAATCACGCCCATAGGCTTGTGTGTCCCCTGTGTGGGCATCATATTTAGTAATCATGTCAATTAGGCCTTTATACCCTTGGCAAGGTATATTGCGTCCTCTTGATAGGGCGTATATATCGGACTCCACATTTATATTATGTGGTTTTATGTCGGTTATAAGTAGCTCCCATAATTAGATTTAGTGCATTTAACAAGGTTTTCAGTTACATTCAATATTCAATTTTTGCTTGTTATGTACTTGATCATTGCATTCAGTTTCATTCATGTCTAGTCTATCTCAATTATTTATCTTGTTAAGATTATTTTGTTGCTCATTATGTCTTGTTCAGTTATATGTTATCCAACATACTTAGTACCTTTTTTTGTACTGACACATAATCTACACTATGTCTTTTCATGATGTAGGTTCAGGTCCTCATAATTCTTATCATGTATAGATCGGTTCTCGATCCGTAACAGTATGAGTGGTGAGTCCTCATTCTTTTACGGCGATAGACATGTTCTTTATATTTCAGTATTTTATTTAAATTTTAGTTTTACTAAAGATAGATGAGGCATGTCCTAACTTCTATAGTCATATAGAGGCTTATTTATGTTTTTGAGTTATAGTTTAGTGTTTTCAACTCTATTCCAATATTTACATAGTCACACTTAGACAAGATATTCCCATCATTTAGTTTATCTCATGTTTTTAGTTTATGCACAATATTTTAATTAAGTATGTTTATGATATGCACAATATCGGTTAGTTGTATATTAGGAGTCTCATTTCATGTGTCATATATATATAGTAAGTATAAAAGGCACGAGCCTCAGTCTGTCATCCTCATGGTATGAGCCTGACCAATTCATTCTCAAGAAATCGATCAGACCAAGCAAACGAAGAGAGAAAACATAGTGCAAACCCTCTCCAAGAACCCAATAAGTGTTTCTCAGTTCGAGCTTTGAAATTGATAAATTTCTCTGTAGAACTTGACATCGGGTTTGTGGGATTTCACTAGTAGATTCCTTTCTTATACTAGGTTCCCAGAATTCATCCACATTCTTGATTCCCTCCATATTATCTAGACATGGGGTTTCTTGAATGCTAGAAATTGTTGTGATTTAGTTGTTGGAATATTCCTTATCCGATTTTCATGTTGTTGTAACGTTGTTGCTTAGTTCTTTACGTGAAATTCAGAATCCTAGTTGTGTAGATTAGTTTAGTTCATAAACTACACTAACTAGGACAGATAAAAATAGATACATGCCTCCGTTTCCAAATGTTCCATTATTAGTACTTAATGTTGCATTTTTAGTTAGCATGTCAAAATAGTGAGTTATCCATTATATTTCAGTTATGTTGTATTATACATATATTTAGTTGGGAGTCGACATAACACCAAGTTGTACTAGGGTCAATCAACCTCATAGGTTTGTGTCCCTTTTGCGGTCGTCATATTAATTAATCATGTCGGTCATGCTTCTATACCATTGGCAAGGTATTTTGGGTCCTCTAAATGGAGCGTATAATCGAACTCTACATTTAGCCTATGTGGTTTTATGTATGTTGTTTTATGTCGGTTATAACTAGCTCCCATAGTAAGATTTTAGTAATTTAGCAAGGCTTTCAGGTACATTTCTGTATTCAATTTTAGAATGTTATGCATTTGTTCATTGCATTCAATTTAGTTCATGTCTAGTATATCTCAATATCTTTATCTTGTTCAGATTATTTTGTTGCTCATTATGTTTTGTTCAGTCATATGTTATCCTACATGCTTTGTACCTTCAAAGTACTGACATATATTATGTGCTACGTCTTTCCATGATGTAGCTTCAGGTCCTCATCATTCTAATCACGTGTAGATTGGTTCTCAATCCGTATTTTACTGTATCACTGGTGAGTTCCCATTCTTCAAGGACGATAAACATGTTCTTTATATTATAGTATTTCATTTTAGTTTTACAAAAATTAGCTAGGAAATGTCCCAAGATCTATAGGCAGTTAGAGGCTTATTTCAAACATAAACATATTCAGCTTTATTATTTAGTTATAGTTTAGTGTTTTGAATTTTATTCTAGTATTTATATATTCAGACTTAGATTGAGTATTCCCATAATTTAGTTTATCTCATTTTTAGCGTTTGCACAATATTTGATTAAGTATGTTTATGATATGCAAATTCAAGGTTAGCTTAGGACCATTCGTGATCCTAGGTCCCATATTTACGTCAAAGAGGTAGCCTTTGGGTGTGACAAAAATAAAGTAATTTTTATTAGCTTGTGCTTGCACATGCTTATTAGCTCGATTCGGTTCAATTTATCTATTTTTTGTTTTTAAATATGCTTAACCAATGACAAAATCACTAACATATATTTTTATCTGTTTATCTATTTGTGTCCTTAATGGTTCGATTTTCGATTTAACCAATAAGAAAATGCTCATAAAATAAACATATGACTTCTCAAATATTTACTAATATTTATGTATAGGTAAAAATAGTATATTATTATTGTTTTAACTCTTAATAGGTTATCGATTTAACAAATAAATCTATATTGAAAATAATACCAAACAAAAACTCGATAAATCTGCTTATAAGACTATTAAAAAACTTTTAACGCAGTAGCAATAAACAAATAATATAGTTTTTTGCACACCCCAAATGCTTATGGTAGGTATCTAGATAAGAGATTTCATGTTTATTACAAATTAGGAGTCTCAAAATATTACATGTATCATATATATTATTTAAAAAATATGATTAAAATATTTATAAAAATAATTGACAACAAAATTATAAATCTAAAACAAATAAAATGATGAATAGTAAGTAGTATAAGTATATGGGAAGTGACAGAGCAACAACGTCTGTCTTGTTCTTCCTCTAATAATTGCAGGTACTCGTGAATCCTACTCTCAATTTTAGTCATATAAAAAAATTGTGTGTTTTTGTGGTACTTTGCGTTTGTTTTGAGTGTCTAAAGTTCTTTTTATTTATTGTTGTGTTGGAAAAAAAATAAAAAATACTAATACAAACATTATCGCTTATGTAGAGCACATGCACGTGGAGAAAGACTGCGACTTTCAAACAAATTTTCTCTAAAAAGGTGTTTTTCTACACATATTTTTTTCGTTTCTAGTGTTAGAAGGAAGTCTGCATTGCACAAGAAGATCGTATCAGTCAGTTACCTGATGATATTCTGGTATATATATATTGTCTTTCTTTACTGTTAAGGAAGCTGTAGACACAAGTCTCCTCTCAAGGCGTTGGCTAAACTTATGGAAATATATTGATCACCTTGATTTGATGCTATGAAATACTTGGAGCAAGTATCCATGCAACCCAGACTACAAAAAAGGCATATGAAAAAGTATCTGACATGGGTCAACTCTACTTTGCAAAAGATTAAAGGTCACAAAGTTGACCAATCTTGGGTTAACTATGATTTAAAAAAATTTTGTCAGCATCATATTGACAAATGGCTTGAATTTACCTTTTCTAAGAAAGTTTAAATATTAGAATCAAACTTATTAAAATGTGGATTATTCACTCGTAAGTTTTATTCTTGTCATACTTATCCCGAGCGGCTCCTTGGTCTTGGAGGTTCTTCTTCATGCTCAAATAATAACCTCCAAATACTCTCACTTGTCCACCATAATTTCTAGTCTCTAAAAGTGCTTCTATTGAAATCTGTAAATGTGACGGGCCAAGTTCTTGACTTCTTACTTTGAAATTGTCCATTTCTTGAAAGAACGCAAGTTCATGGATCAGGAACATTGAAAAATTTTCAAGTTGTTGGTCCGTCCCTCAAGTTGAGACAGTTGGAGATATATTACTGCTTTAATATAAAATCACTTAAAATTTGTGATACAAATCTCATATCATAAAGGGCTTCAGCAGGAAAAGCAACATTACTGCTTAACAATGCCCCCACTTTTGTTGAAGTAAACATTATGGGTATGCCATACACCCATTTATTGGTTGACATATACTCTCGTCTTTTGTGCGTTCTCTCTCAGCTGGAAGTCCTTACAGTAGATGCTTCTATGTCATTGGTTAGTGAATAATGTTTGTGTCTATGTACTCTTGTTTTATTAGACTAGAACTAACTGGTGCCTTCTATGTAATTGGAGCATAAAAATTTTCCTGAACTTTCAAAAGCTCAAAAAAATTGTTTTTATTACATCTGGATATTCACTTAGAGATTTAGACCAGAGTCTCTTAGGTTGCACATCTATAATAAGGGATTCCCCACAGTTGAAGGAATTTGAACTATAGGTAAGTATCATGCTTTTTACTCTTTGGTGTACGAAAGTGTGATTTATTCATATTATCAATTCTGGTTCATGCAGTTATTATTCTACATCTTTAGTAAACTTAGTTATTTAAGTCATGGAGCTTGAGTTGAACAATTGTATGAAGAGATACACTTGAATACAAATCAAATATCAATGACGAGAGAGCTGTCTACTACCTATCTAAAATGACACCTATGTCAGGGTAGTGACTTTTATATTGGCACAATTAGAAGAGTAAAAATGAAAGAGTAAATAAACCTACTTTCTTGTCATAATTATTCTGGTTTGTTTCAGATGAGAATAACCAATACTAAGAAAATTGAGAAGTAAGTATTTGCCTAGTTAAGTAGACGGGGGAAGGAGGAATGCATTGGGATAGATGTTCCAGAGATGAGGGATTAAAAAATGTTGTTAGAACCGATGGGAACTTCGAATTTCTAATAGTAGGATTTGAAGGTGGAAATCCGTAATCCAAACAAATGACTCCAGGATCAAAGATTCAGAATTCATTTTAGATAGTATTGTAGATGAGGCTTAGGGCTTCACATGGTATCTTATGTTCTCTCTCTTGAATATTTATTTTTTCAAAAATCAAGCAAGGATTATACAAGGGAAAAGAGAAAAAAACCCCGAACTAGTCTCGAAATTCCTATTACACTTATTCGTTGAAGTTGTTCTCTGAATTATTTTGTAGTAGAATAATTCCATACGAAGTATTGATGTGGCTTACTTTGCACCTCCATATATTGCATTAAAACACAAATACAAGCTAAATTATATACACTCTAGACAATGTGTCAAAAAGTTAGAATTTTTCTTCCACTTTTTAGGCCCTTTTTAAATCTTGAGGGTGATCCAGCACTTGTCCCATTAGGCCACCATCAATGACCTCCCCCCCCATGACCCACTCACCCTGTGTCGGAGTCTTCATAGTGTTAATGTATAATTGCAAGTTTGTACCAGAATTTGGATTCAATGCTCACATTAACCGCTACTTGCATAAGTCATTTCTTTTCAAGATACCCCTGTTGAGATTCCACTTCTCCATCAATTTCTTCTCCGTAACTGGAAAAGAGCGAGAAGAAGGACAGAGAAAAGTGAAAGAAAAAACTTAATTTGAAGAAGGATAAGGAAAAACAAGCAAGAAGCCACTGAAAAATCAGTTTCTTTCTCTGATGAAGGAGGATAAAAGAAAATAGTATTGAGAAAGAACTAAGGGATGGGTAGACAAAGTTGTTTTGTTTTGCTTAGCATATACAAGGTTTTGTGTACATCAGAGATTATGGAAAACAATCATCTAGATCCCATGTAATTTGTGGTTCTATTAAATCATATATTTTACTAAAGGAAAAAACTATATTCATGATTGCAACCATTATCTTCAAGATCTTAAGACATCAAATCTTGATATGCAGATCATCCTCTATCATCTAACACTTTCTATAGAGAAACAATTTTTTTAGTGACTTGTTTTAATCAAGGATAAAGAAAGAGTCAAGATGGTATAGAAATTAAAACACCATCATTGTTTAATTTTGTCCATGTCAGTTCTATTAAATCATATATTTTACTAAAGGAAAAAAATATATTCATGATTGCAACCATTATCTTCAAGATCTTAAGACATCAAATCTTGATATGCAGATCATCCTCTATCATCTAACACTTTCTATAGAGAAACAATTTTTTTAGTGACTTGTTTTAATCAAGGATAAAGAAAGACTCAAGATGGTATAGAAATTAAAACACCATCATTGTTTAATTTTGTCCATGTCAGTACTTATGGTGGTACTTATTGCACTACAAAATAGTTTAGGGGTCTTTGGATCATCACAAAGAATAAGTTGAAAAACCGAGATTAGTCCATAGGATTTTTATGCGTTTTCGCACTTTGTTATTTTAAAAAGCAACAAGAGGTCTCGAACATTTACAAGTAAAATATTTTGTTGTTCTATCAACCTATCAGTCAAGCAATCTCATATTTAATCTAATATTAAGAGATAGCCTTTCTTTGTGTTCTTCACTCACATCTTTTTTATGGATAAAGATGTAATTCTAAATAAGTTATTAGAGATTCTTCATCCGGAGTACAAGAAACTTTATCTTTTTCTTGAAACTAAAAGCTTTCACAAGAATAAAAGAATCAATTCCTTAAGTTCTAATATACATCAAAATTGTAACACCATCAGATATATTAAATAGTTGTGCTTTTGGAAATCTCATATCCTTGCCATGCTTTATGTATGTTTAATAGCTTAATCCATAAATTGTTTTTCTCGACCGTGTTTTATCTATACAAATAATTCGACAATGGACACTTTTTTGATACCTAAAGTTTTATCTATGGACTACTCTTCTTAGATAATACAGTTCTATTTATATGCTCTTTGAATCAACTTGCCACTTCTTTCTACTTGCATTATCAAATTGTCTTTACACCTTAAAAAATGATGATAAAGTTTCTTCAGGTTGTCAATCTTCTCCACCTTACGTGTCACTCTCTGCCATGTTATTGCACTTCTATATCCGGCATTTAGCGACTTCCTCATGTATGTCTCGGCCTGGACTCTCAATTTAAACACAGCCAAGTATTGTCTCAAAGTATAATTGTAGAGATGTGAGATGCATGATCTTCCACTCCTCAAGTCCAAATAGAAATAGGGTGTAGTCTGTATAAAGTGTATATAAGAAATTTCCATATTTTCATTTGTACTTTCCCTTACATTTGACTCCTTTTATCTCGTGTTATATTCATGGCATAATGCAGAATCTGTTATGAAGTGAAATATAGAAGTGGTTCTGTGGGGAATCAATCCGTGAAGAGTATAGTAAAAAGATTAGATATTGGTATATTGAAGGGCTGGGATTAAATGCAAGTTGATGAGAATTTGTTATAAGGATGATGCCACGTGGAGTTGGTTAGGTAGATTTATAAAATGGTAGTTAGAGGAGAGACAAGGAACTAACTTTTTGAAATGCAATTTCTTCCCATTTCTGTTTCTGCTTCTCTTCTTCTTTTTCGATCTTCAGTTTCTCTTCTTCTTTGATCTCTTGTTTCACTTCTTCTCGATCTCACTCTTTTTTCTAAACTGTAATACAATAATGTCTACTCAATAGTTACTTAGCTTTGGTTTGTTGTAATCGAGAACTTTAAGAATCAATAAAGTTGCGATTCAATTTATAGATTTTCTTTGAATTGTTGAGACTAAAATTTATGATCTCAGAGTTCATAATACTTGGTATCAAAGCCTTTGAACTTGTGCAGTTTGAGGAGCAATGGCTGAAGAAACACATTGAAAGATCACTAAAGAAAAGCTAGTTAGACATGATTAAATGCTAGCCGATTTGCTGAATTCTCATGAAGAGGTACGCCATGCTCAAGCTAAACTTAAAGGAGCATTGAATTTAATTTTGGAAAGGCTGGGAGTATTAGAAAGAGCACTGGCAGTTCCGAATGTCGGAGCAGGTTTGCTGCCCATTTCGAATCCAGACAATCGCAACTGAGCTCAGGCGAATGCTGTTATGTTACCTAGGTGGGAGTTACCTAGATTTGCTGGTCAGGATCCTGAGTTGTGGATCCGAACGTGTGACCGCTATATTTACACAGTATAGGGTGGGTAATTAACAGAGGGTGGAATTGGTTGTGTTATACTTGAATGATGTTGCCAACGTTTCGTATCAGTTAATGGTATTAAGTGGAAGAATTTCGAATTGGATAGAGAGGAGTTTAATAAACTACAACAGAGTGGTACTTTGGATGAGTTTTTAGGAAGATTTGAAGATCTTAAGGCTAAAATTCTTATCTGTAATCTTGCTTTGAACAACACTCACTTTCTCTCTTGTTTCATCGGAGCCTTAAAAGAGGAGATCAGATTTGAGGTTAAAATGTTCAAGCTGACTAAATTGAAGGAAGTTGTACAGAAGGCGAGGATGAAGGAAATGACTATTGAAGCTGTACATAAGAGAAGGAAAGGAGTTAACCGATTGGTTACTCCTGTTGTACAAGGGATGGGTAACACGGGATCTACTGCGACGGGTAATAGAACTTATCCTTACCAGCTTACTCCTGAGGTTTTCGAGTTTAGCAAGTCCAATTATTTGTGTTTTTATTGTGGGGAGAAATATGGTCTAGAGCATCTATGTAAGGCGAGATAGTTGAATTGACTAACATGAATCATTGAGAATGAAGATGACAATGAACCTGTGTTGGTAAGTGAGGATAATGAAGAGATAACTATCGAAGGAATAGTAGAACAAGAAGTACAACAAGTTGTATGTCTAAATGCACTAACGGGACATAATAAAGGACAAAACACTATCCTTGTTGGAGGGGCTGTTAAGAAGCGAGACTTAGCAACATTAATTGATTCAAAAAGCACTCATAACTTCATCGATAAGCACACAGTTACTGCATCTGGCTATCAAACTCGTCCTTGCTCGCCAGTATGAATTATAGTAGCGGATGGCAACTGCGTTATGTGTAATTATCACTTCAAACATTTTTCATGGAAAATGTAGGAAAGAATTTTCACGGAAAATTTCCTCATAATTCTTTTGGGTGGTTGTTCATTGGTGTTAGTAAATAAATGTATGAAGCAACACAATCCAACTAAGTTTTATTGAACGGAGGTGTGTTACTATAGGCAAAAAGACCAATAAGTTGGTGTTGCTAGGAATTGAAGAGGAGGGAAGTTTAAGAATGTTATCTAGTGAAGCCATGAGGAAAATGTTGAAGAAGGGTCAGGCTATAGTTGCTCCTCTTTTTATGATGAATATGGTGACATGTAATGAGGAGGAGGAGGTAGATGAATGGATTCAATAGGTGCTGGTTAAGTATTTGGATATTTTTGCAGAACCGAAATCACTACCACCAGGTAGAGGCTTCGACCATGCGATTCCTCTCAAACCAAGAGCGATGCAAATTAGTCTTAGATCCTATCGGTACAATTTCCATCAAAAGAATGAGTTGTAAAAGAAGGTAAAGGAGATATTTAGAAGTGGAATAATACAAGCGAGTCAATCTCCTTATTCCTCACCTGCATTATTAGCAAAGAAAAAAGATGGGACATGGAGATTTTGTGTTAACTATCGAGGCTTGAACGACTTCACCATCAAAGACACATATCAAATTCCTATAGTGGATGATTTGTTGGATGAATTACATCGTGCTGTAATCTTTTTGAAGGTGGATTTGTGGGCTGGATATCATCATATTAGAATGAGAGTGGAGTATGTTCATAAGACTACTTTTCGGACTCACATTGGACATTACAAGTTTCGAGTGATGCCTTTCGGACTCACTAATGCGCAAACAACAATTCAATCGTTAATAATGAGGTTCTTCAATCGTTTCTCCGTATTTTGTTTTAGTCTTCTTGATGATATATTGATATATAGCAGAAGCAGAGATGAGCATTTGAGGCATTTACAGATTGCATTTGAGACTTTGAGAGCTAATGTACGATTTTCTAAAAATTATAAGTGTTCTTTTGGTCAAGCTCACGTGGAGTATTTAGGCCATATTACTACTGATGAAGTGGTGTCTACAGATCCTAACAAGATCAAAGCTATGGTGGATTGGCCTAGACCTAAGTCATTATGAGCTTTAAGAGGATTTTTGGGATTAACTAGTTACTATTGTAAGTATGTGCAGAATTATGGAACTATCAGTAGGCCACTCACAAATTTGTTAAAGAAAGAGGATTTTAAATGTAGTATGGATGCCGAGACTGCTTTCAAAAACCTTAAAGTAGCTGTGACGACTACACCTGTATTGGATCTTCCTGATTATAATAGGAATTTGTGGTTGAAACTAATGCTACTCATTGGGTTATTGGAGCTATACTTATATAACACGGAAGGTCGATAACTTTCTTCAGCAATGTTTTGGTTACTAAACATCGGGGCAAGTTGATATACGAGAAGGAATACATGGCTTTACTCAATGCAGTAGATAAAAGGAGACATTATTTGCAGTTCAAACACTTTGTGGTTAAGATTGATCACCATAGTTTGAAGTACTTGTTGGAACAGAGGGTGACTTAGGCTATCCAACAGAATGGGTTAACCAAATTACTCGGTCTTAATTATGAGGTGCAATACAAAAAGGAAACGGAGAATCGAGTTGTAGACGCTCTATATAGACGACAAGAAGGTCTATAGAGCGATGAAAATCAATCCACATGCATGCTTATGGTTGTAAGTGTGATCACACCTACGTGGATACATGAGATTATGCACAGTTATAATGAGGATACATACGTTCAAGAAAGAAAGGCAAGGTTTATGTGGGATCTACAGGACCTTTACAACAACAACTCATATCTACTTTGAATGATACTCCTTTAGGAGGACATCGAGTCAATTGGACACCTTCAAAAGGTTGTATCATTATTTCTATTGGCCTAAGATGAGAGCTATGGTGAATGCATTTGTAGCTCATTGTGAAGTTTTCCATCGTGATGGACGCTAATGTAGCATATCTTGGTCTACTCCAATTATTGTCGATTCCGAATCAATCTTGGAATAATATAAGTACGGACTTTATTGAGTGGTTACCAAAGTCGAAAGCTAAGGATATGATCTTAGTAGTGGTTGAACTAATTATGAAGTATGCTCATATTATAGCCTTGGCTCATCCATGTAGTGCAGTAACCGTGGCTGAATTGTATTGCAGACAAATCCACCAATTACATGGTACTCCTGATTGTATTGTTTCAGATTGACATATGGTCTACTTAAGTCAATTTTGGCAGGACATGTTCAAATTGTTGGGGACGCAATTGCACTATAGTTTGGCCTATCATCCTCAGAGTGACGGTCATAATGAAATAGTCAATAGGTGCCTTGACAATTCTCTTTGATGTATGACTGCAAGTAGGCCTACGCAATGGAAATAGTGGTTATCGACTGCGAAATGGTGGTATAATATAAATTTTCACACAGGTCTATAGTGTACTCAATTCGAAGCATGGTATGGTTATACTACCCCTCATTTTTCCATTGGTCCTCTTTTAGAAACACTGGTAGAAGCTGCAGAGGATATCTTGATGCACAAGCAACGGTTCTTTTAATGGTTGAAGGACAATTTAACTACTGCCCAAGCTAGAATGAAGTTTTTTGCTGATAAGAATAGAACTGAGCGTGAGTTTTATGTCAAAGATCAGGTATACTTAAAACTGCAACCATATCGTTAGACGTCCATTGCATTGAGAAAGAATTTGAAGCTTACTTCTAACTATTATGGTCCCTACTTGTTAACAGAAAGGATTGGGTTAATAGATTTTATATTAAGCCTTCCATCGACTTCAAAGATTCATCTGGTATTTCATGTTTCGTTGTTGAAGAAGAAAGTAGGCAATCGTGTGGTAGTTCAATCTAAATTACCTTATACAAACAATGATGGACAATTTTTCGTTAAGCCGATGACCATTTTGCTGCGCCAAATGGTAATAAGGAACAATGAAGTTGTGGTGCGAGTTTTGGTTCAGTGGTCTAATCTTCTACCGGAAGATTCTATGTGGGAAGATTACAATTTTTGCGTGCTAGGTTCACTTGTTTTGATTCTCATCCTTGAGGTCAAGGATGTTTTCATGGGGAAGGTAATATTATGAATTGAAATATAAAAGTGGTTCTGTGGGGAATCGATCCGTGAAGAGTCTAGTGAAAAGATTAAATATTGGTATATGAAAGGGGTGGGAATAAATGCAACTTGATGAGAATCTGTGATCAGAATGATGCCACGTGGAGTTGGTTCGAAAGTTGTTATAAAATGGTAGTTAGAGGAGAGATAAGGAACTAACTTTTGGAAATGTAATTTCTTCCCATTTCTGTTTCTGCTTCTCTTCTTCTTCTTCGATCTTCTGTTTCTCTTCTCCTTTGATCGCTTGTTTTTCCTCTCCTCGATCTCACTCTTTCTTCTTTACTGTAATTCAATAATGTGTGCTCTGTAGTTACTTAGCTTTGGTTTGTTGTAATCAAGAAATTCTATAATAAATAAAGTTGCGATTCGATTTATAGATTTTCTTTGAATTGTTGAGACTGAAAATTGTGATCTCAGAGAGATCATCACATAATCTTACTGAATGTTCCGTTGCTTATGAAGAGAATGATATGAAGAGGTTTTTCTATTTAACTGCATACATGTACTCAAAATTCTAAACAGACTTCTTCAAAAATTAAGAGATAATTTCGGAAGACTAAACATTGATGCATTAATTCCAATACACCCCCTTAATACATTTGCTTAATAAATCCAATGCTTTCTCGAAGATACCAAAATTTTTCTTTATTAAGTGCTTTGGTGAAGATGTCAGCAAGTTTTTCTCCTGTCTGACAATAATGCAATTGAATTTCGCCTTTCTCTTGTGCTTCTCAGATAAAATTATACTTGATGGAAATATGCTTTGATCTTTAATGGCTGACTGGATTCTTGGCAATTGCAATTGCTGATTTGTTATCAAAATACAGAACAATCCTTTTTTTTCCCAATGTCTTCAAATATTCTCCAAAGCCAAATAGCTAGAGAAGTAGTCTTGGATGCTGAAACATATTCTTCTTTGGCAGTAGATTGAGAAACAACACTTTGCTTTTTTGATAACCCAGAACAAATACTTGATCCAAATAAGAAAGCATAACCAGAAATACTCTTCATGTCATCTGTACTTCCAGCCCCATCACTATCAGAATAACCAATTAAGTTTAAATCTCCATCAAATTTTACATTATCCCATAATCCATTGTTCCTTGCAAGTAGCGTAGAACACGCTTTGCAGCTCCAAAATGCACTTGGCTTTATTCTTGCATGAATCTGGATAGTAAACTAGCACCAAACATAATATCTAGCCTTGTTTAGGTAAGATACAGAAAACATTCAATCAAACTAGTATAAAGTGAGCTATTAACATTCTTTTCACCATCAACTTTTCTAAACTTCTCATTTGCTGCTAATGGTCTGGCCACACACCTGCAATCCATCATTTTAAATTTTTGAAGAATAATTTTAGTACACTTTTTTTGAGAAATGAAAATTCCTTCATTCACTTGAGAAACTTCAATGCCCAAGAAATAATTTAGCAACCCAAGATCACTCATTTCATAAGCTTGCATCATATCTTGTTGAAAATTTTATCATCTGTACATCATTTCCTATAAAGAGCAAATCATCCACATAGAGACAAACAATGATAATGCTTCCATGTTCTTTCTTCATACACAAAGTAGCTTCTCTTTTACTTCTCTGAAAATTATTTTTCAGAAAGTATGTATCAATTTCATTGTACCAGGCTCTTGGAGCTTGCTTCAGCCCGTAAAGTACTGTTTTAGCCTATACACCTTTTCTTCTCCCCCTTGAACGAAAAATCCTTGAGGTTTCTCAACATAAATCTATTCATCAAGTTTTCTATTCAGAAATGTTGATTTAACATCAAGTTAATATATCTTCCATTTCTTTTGTGTAGCAACATCAATTATATTTCTAATTGTCACAAGACGAGAAACTGGAGAGAAACTTCAATAAAAATTAATACATATTTTTTCCGTGAAGCCTCTAGACACCAACCTTGCTTTGTATTTTTGAATATCTCCTACCTGATTGAGTTTGATTTTGTAAATCCATTTTAGACTTACAACTTCTCTTTCTCTAGGAATAGCCACAAGCTCCCAAGTATTTTTCTTTTTAATCATTGGAATTTCTCGTTCCATGGATTTATTCCAAGCATTATGCCTTTTTGCTTCTTCATATTTCTCTGACTCAATTCGACAAAATTACATCTTTAATAAATGTCACTCAACATATTTGTTCCTCTTCGAGGCGGTTCTTCATCATATGATTCTGGGATTTCTCCCTCTTGAGAGACATCTTCATTTTTCTCACCGTCTTCTTGATTTGAAGATATGATAATAATATTCTCTATCTTTTAATCCTCCCAATTCCATGTTGGTTTTTCATAAAAATTGAAATCTCTACTAACAACAAGTTTTTTAGTTTTGACATCGAGAAGCCTATATCATTTTTCACATCACTATAACCAAGAAAGTCACATTTTTTACTTTTTTAAATCCAATTTTATTTTTGTCTCAGTAGGAATATGAGCATAACAAATACACCCAAAAATATTAAAATGACTCACAAAAGGTTTACTTCCACTACAAGCTTCAACTGGTGTCTTGTACTTTAGTGCCTTTGTTGGACAACTGTTAAAGATGTGAACAGCTGTATGCATTGCTTCTGGCTAAAAATATTTTTGCAGCCCATTCTCATTCATCATAATTTTGTCCATTTCAACAATTCTTCTATTTCTTCTTTGAAATACACCATTTTGTTGAGGAGTAACCCTCTTGTAAGTTGCTTCTGAATGCCTTCATTTTTGCAATATTCTTCATATTCTCGACTTGTGTACTCACCTCCTTGATCACTGAGATTGGTTTTGATGCTGCAACCTTTTTGCTTCTCAACAATTTCTTTAAATTTCTTGAATGTATCAAATGCTTATGACTTCTATTTCAAGAAATAAACCCAAGTCATTCTTGAGAAATCATCAATAAAGATTAGCAAATACCTTTGACTTCCAATAGATGGAGTCTTCATTGGTCCATAAATGTCAGTATGAATTAGTTTCAAAATTACACTTGCTCTCCAAGACACCACTTTTGGAAAAGACTTCCTGTGTTGCTTTCCAATTATACAACTTTCACATGTATCCACGTCAATATGTATCTTAGGAAGAACTTTCACCATGTCCTTTTGCTTGAGATACTTTAAACCATGAAAATTCAAGTGACAAAATCTTTTGGGTGAAAGCCATGAATCATCCACAATTTTATTTTTAATGCATTTTAATGAAATCGCGAAGGAAATTATCTTTTTAGCATCTTTACTTCAACAATGACTTGATTGTCTCAATTTTATCATAAATACTGCTATAATTATCTCTAAACACAAGAGAATAATCATTTTCCATGAGTTGACCAACACTATACAAATTTTCTTCTAAGTTAGGAACATAAAGAACATCATGAATTTTCTTACCGCTTCCTTTCATGTTGATGGAAATAAGACCTTTACCTTTCGCATCAACTAAGGCTCAATTCCCCATCTTCACTTTAGTAGTGATGCTATTATTAATTGAGAGGAAAGACTTTTCATCTCCAGTCAGGTGATTACTACAAACACTATCAACATGCCATTCGGAGTTTTTTTTAAGCATCAGATTTAGAAGAAAAGAAAAAGTTTTCTTCCCTTTCTTTCTCCTGTTTTTCACAAAAATTTGTTTGATCCCGTTTTTTGTTCCAGCAATCCTTTTCAACGTGGCCAAACTTTTTACAAAAGTTACATTGGGGCTTGCCTTTGTGCCAACATTTTTCTGCATTGTGTGTAGTCTTTTAGCAAACATTACAAAAAAGACTAGAGTTTTTCTCACCTTTTTCTTCAACCTTTTGGAAGAACCATAATGATACTGTTTTTTTTGGCTTGTGATTCTTCTTCTAATGATTTTTTGAGAAATTTTGAGAATTATCATTTGTTTTAGACAGGAAAGCCGTCTCTTTGGGTTGATCTTCAGGAAACAAATCTTCGCTTCTCGTGTGCACAAAATGATCCAACTAGCTCTTTGATGGAAAGCTTAGAAAGATCTTTCGTCTCCTCAATGATAGCAACGATGTTCTCATATTTTTCTGTGACACTAGTTATAATCTTTTTCACAACTAGTTAGTCAGAAATTGTATCATTATGATTTCTCATTTCATTAATAATATTTATGACTCTTGTGCAATATTCATCAATTTTTTAAGATTCTATCATCTTTAAATTCTGAAACTCTCTTCGAAGAGTTTGAAGATTTATAGTGCGTACCTTTTTGTCACCATACACCTCAGTTTCCATAAAATCCCAAGCTTCCTTTGCAGTCTCACAAGTAGCATCTTTTGCAAAATATGCTTTTGAGACTCCCATTATGATTTTGCTAAAGGCTTTTGCATCTTGACGATACTCAATCTCAAGATTTTTCATCTCTGTTGCTGTAAGATCACCATCGTTGTTGTACTCTTTAAAGACATTCGCATTAATAGTCCACAAACCTTCAACTTTCAAATGTGTTCTCATTCTTATCTTTTGGTATTCAAAATCAATTCCATCAAAAAATGGAGTGAGAATAACTAAAGAATCAACACCTTCATTTATTTGGATGCCATATTTTTTTCATCACCTAACACCAGATTAAGAACGAAAACCTGCTCTTCATACCAATTTGTAGTAAATATGGAAGGAAAATAATATCTTTAGAAAATGCTCAAGTTTATTATAGGCTACTTTAGGTCACTTGAGATCATTACAATCATCAACTACATCACTATTTATACTACTCAAAATATAAAACAAAAAGTCTTGCACAAATAACTAAATACATGTATCACAATTTACTAGATACATGTACTACAAAATTCTAAAGAGACTTCTTGAAAAACTAAGAGACAATTTCGGAAGATTAAACATTGATGCATTAATCAACAAGTCTGGCATGCAGATGGAATATGTCTATATGATAAGTCACTTGTGTATTCTTTTGTTTCCTAATTTCTCCAAGTGGAGTGTAGATCATGGATAATGCATGAGTAGTGGTGATTGAATATTGTTTAATTAATCAACTTGACTAGGAGGCATCTGAACTTTTCATTCAGTCTATCAAGGAGCCAATATCTCGAATCTAAAACTTTAGATCAACACCCAAACATGTCGAAAGAAGTTGCAATTCTCTCATAAATTTGACTTTTTGTTTGCACTCCACGTCCTTACTTTCAAGAAGAAAAAAGTAGTAGGTGAAGTCAATGACATGAGCTATTGATACAATCATCTTTCATCAGTCCAAAGTTTAATGCTTTTCATTTAACATGCATGTGTCTCGAGAAATTTATTGACTATCTTATTATTTTTATTATATTTTAATTATAACTTGTGTTGGCAGTTGATGTCAAGCCCCTTGGAGGAAAAGAAAGAGGGTAAGAAAGCAGCAATAAAATGCCCACACCATCACCTCAAAGTGGTCAAATTGTCGGGGTTTTATACAGGCTTATTTGAACTTGAACTCGTTAGGTACTTTCTCGAAAATGTTGTTGCTCTTGAGAACACAGGCAAACTTCGAGAAATCTTGCCAAGCTCCAGCTTGAACGTGAAGTGCCTCCGGCTATTTAGTTGCTGATGCTTTAATTTGGTCTATTAATAAAAAAAATAGTAGTGTTATCGAGCTAGATGCCTTTTCAGTTAACCGACGCCAAAATGACATCTACTTTATTTTCACTTATGAGATTTTGCTTTTTCGTGTAGATAACTAACTGTATATTATATATTTTTTTACTTCTCGCTCTTTGCTGAACCACTGTTTTTTCTTTTAAGTTTCTTTGCTGGCATCTTTATTTAATCTTTTTTGAAAATCTCTCCACTGGATTTCCAGCCAAATGATCCAAAACAAAATTACTTTTTATAAAAGGAAAACAAGTGAAGCATCAAGAGTCTGAGGCTATAGATGATTTGAGTACAATAACTTATATAGTTGATATAATTTTACACATGAATTTGATGAGCATGATGTAGGTGCATTCTTATTCCTATGAATCAAATAAAATATATAAAAAACTATATGTATGAAACAAATACAGTAGTGAAGAAACTTATATATGTTTTATGTGTGTGAGAACATATAAATGAAACATCCTCTCCTAAACACTCAACTTCAAGACAAACAATATTGGTATAACCATCGAGTGGATAAACTGTAGAAGGGCCAAACTTATGGGTTAGACAAACAATATTGGTATAACCATCGAGTGGATAAACTGTAGAATGGCCAAACTTATGGGTTGTAACTTAAAATTGATATCAATTTCCACTTAGATTTTTTTTGACTAAATTTTGTTCATTTTAAACACTTCATGTAGTGGTCAGTTGTGTCATGTTGTAAGGGAAAACTATACGAATTGGACCAATTAGGCAAAGTATTTACAAAAATTGGACTCAAGCCAATATATTTACTCTAAGTTGACACAATCCAAACTATTTACCTGACTGACCCCTTGTTCTATTCTTAACCACTGCTGATACCATCGAAGTATATAAATATACTCTGATGATATCTATATACTTTGATAGTATCAAACAGTAATTGACCCGTCTTTTCACTAAAATACTGCCTCTTCCTCCTTCATGTCATTAGGTATACATGACCAGGTTGGTTTGAATTTTTCAAATATCAAACCAAACCATTTGTATAAAAAACTTAAATTTATAAATAAACCAAACTAAACTAATAAATTTGGATTTTTTGAGTTTTTCAACCTGCGTTTTGTTGTGTTTTTTCGAATATTAATACAAACCAAACAAAACCATTGTCTCGAATTTTTAAATTTATAAATCAAACCAAATAATAAACCTCAGATTTTTTGGTTTACTCAGTAAAGTTTGCATACAAACATATAACTTGTGCTTCAATAATTTTTTAGTCCAACCAAAATGCAATTATCTAAGGTGTTTCTAAAAAATAACATAAATATGAGATGAATATTAATGACACAAAAATATTCAACTAAAAATAATAATGAAATAATCATATAAAATAAATATTGTAAAGTCATAATGAAAATGATCATAATTTTTAATAGTAATAAATCATGCTAAAATAAGTTTAATAAGTACTAGTTACATTACTAAATATTTAAGAACATTAAAATCAGATTATGTATTTTAATTATCTAAACCAATGTAAAACTAAAGAGCAAATATTCAATATTATTTTCATTCTTTGTGTTGAATTGATTTTCTTTTTGCGTTAATATAAATTTGATTTTTATGTAAGTTTTATTATTATCAACATCTATCTATGAACTATAATCTTTATTGGAACATTTCAAATTCTAAGTTTTAAACTTAAAATAATATATTAAAAGATAAAACTATGAAATAGTATAAGAAATATTTTTAAATTATATCAAAGTAAATATTTTTATGCATAAAATAAATTTTAAAATAACATATATAACTTCGGGTTGGTTTTTTCTTGTTTTTTTTAAGTCTAAACCAAATCAACCAAAATATAGTCGGGTTTTTTTTCTCAATATCAAACCAAGTCAAACAAAATCACTAGTCGGATTCTTTTGTCGTGCTTACTTGATCTGCGGTTTGGTTCGTTTTTCTATTTTATTTTATACAGCCCTAGTATATATATACTGTAATGGTATATAGGAGTAACTGAGTAGTGTTTTCTGTGGAACATTGCTTCTTCCTCTTTGATTCAATCAAAGTATATTTTTATGGAATCAAATAGTAAATACAAGTTAGTAGTTGTAAAAAAAAGGGATATGAAAGTAAAGAAAGTGACATATTTTTCCTTTTTGAAGTACAAGTATGAGTGCTCCACCCGTCAACACCCGAGAGACTATTTATGTACTTTGCCAGTTTTGTGATAATTTACCATTTGTTTCATCTTGATTTAGGAAGATCCTCTTCAAAACATGTTGCCAAGGTTAGATATTTGTGGGTTTAACCTGCTTGTTGAAAGCTCCACCTTTCTATTTTCATATAGTTGACCAAGACAGAGGACATTAATCCTTCTTCCACCTATTAATGCAATATTCTCCGACCGAATTCGTATCCATTTAGCATCACTCAGTTCCGCCTCGTGAATAGTCCTTAAATGTAATATTTCTACTTCAATAGGTATCACAACTTCATTACCATATACCAAAAAATAAGTTGTAGCCCAATACATTTTTTGATGGTAGTATGATATCCCATTAAGGCAAAGGGTAGCTTTTGTCGCGCCCCGAGCTACCCCCGAGACGCGGACACAGAACCTAGGACCACAAGTGATCTGAAGCTACCCCTACTGGCATAATCATGAGCATACTAAAAATAATAAACTGTTTCAGAAGGTAAATCATAATAAAATCTGAAAAGATGGGAAATACCCATATTCTATGACTATGATATTTAAAAATAACGAGTTTAATACAAAGGAAATATTTACTGAATAATAAGTTGAATCTAACTTTATCTGAAAATAGCCTCTACATTGGACTAGAAATACTTGTAAAAGCCCCCATCTAAATCTAGAAAAAACTGAAACTAAATAAATAAGACTGAAAAGACACTCCAAACTGGTGTCGTCGGAGTATGAGAACTCACCACTGAATATGCTGAAACTAGAGATCTAAAATCGATCTATGCGTGATCTAGATGCTGAGAACCTGAACCTACAGCACGAGAAGATGTAGCGCACGCATGCATTAGTACTTAAAAGGTATTGAGAATGTAGGATAGAGTAAAAGCTGAAATAAAACTTAACTGAATAAGCATAATAGCAAGTATAATAATCTGACATGATAAACTGAATTCTGAGCTAACCGGATAAAATGACTAATTTATTACATGCTGAAACTGAATACAAAATATACTGATAAATCATCAATGCAGAGAGTTTGACTGTATTATGGGAGCTACTAATAACAGATAATAAAACCACATAAGCTAAATGTGGAGTCTGATGTATACGTCCCATCGAGAGAACCCAATATACCCTGCCAAAGGTATAAAGGCATGCTGGCATGATCACAAAACTGATTGCCTATAGAGGGGACTTACAACCTACTTGGCTAGTAGTTCTGGGACTATTAGGTATGCTAAACCCTATTCCAACTCAGTTTTATGCTACTCCTAGTGAATTTTATAATTTAACTGATTATGTTTGAGTTTCTGTAAATACTAGATAGCTCAAAACTGAACATGAAAACTAAGAATGCAACAATTAATCTGGTAATTACACATTTATTGGTGATGCATGTACATCTGAAGTGACTGCATTATCTGACCTAGAATGTGTAATTCAAGAACTAAAGAAATACAAAGATAAGGTTCTGAAATTATGCAATAAACTGAATAATAATATGATAATCTGATTTGGTACATAAAACTAATAAATTCATAATATTCTGTTGAATATCTAGAAATCATAGATCTAATTATGATATGGGAATCAAGACTCTGACTGATAACTAGGGACACAATGGGTGAATGGAACCCATTACTGAAATCCCACATACCTGCTGATAAAATTCATGGAAAAATACTTACGTTTTGAAGGTGGAACTGCTGGAACTTTTGGCGTTCTTGAACTAGGGTTATTGAGCTTTTTCTCCTCTATTGCTTCTAATTTTCTAGGTATTGATTTAATGATTTGACTTAGATATGTTTTTAATTTTGTTTCTAAGATTAAACTAACTAAAATATGATGATTTAGGGTAAAAACAACGTAACATAGGGTTTAAATGGAGTGGGAAAGGTCTTAAAGACCCCTGGGATAGTTGCTGTCGGGCCAAACGATTACCACGACTGACAGTCCATCGTCTGCCCGACGCCCCATCGTTGGGTCCGTCGTTAGGGACTATTCGACAAACCTTTACTAAAATGGTCATAACGTTTTACTCATAGGTATGATTTTAGCAAGATCAGTGGATATGAAAAGATAATACAATGATCTATCTGTGGGTAGGTCATGGAACACCTAATTCATTAGGTGCTAAGAGTTATGACCATTTGATGTTTACCCAACTACATTCCCCTTAACAGTCTGCAAATTTTCGCCCTACTGTCAGACCTACGGACCACTTATGGACCGTGCTGGTCATCCGTAGCTCTTGTAAGAGAGTGGGTAAAGGGAGTATTAATCGACGATCACGGACTACAGACCATCATCTTACCTACAGATCATAAATTCGTCTATCATCAAACACTTAACCAACTTTTCTGGGCTGAAATTTTTGTGAGTTCCTGATCCTATCGACAGTTGAGTAGGACGGACCGTGGTTCAGGCTACGGTCCATCGATGCCACCACGGGTAGGACCTACAAATTATTTTGAAAAGCTAATTTTTGGTCTATTTTGGCTACGGTATTTTACAAAATCTCCCCCTTGGGAACCTTCGTTCGTGAATGACGACTAAACTAGCTGAAATAGATGGAGAGAGCTGCAAACCCCACTACTAAACAATGAGAACTCAGTTTCTATCTGAATTGAGTTCTGAGTACATGCAATTACGCTGGAAATGCAAGTACAAACTGAGGGAACATGATTCTAAAACTTAATTTACGCCATGAATAAGTGTAAAACTAAAAAGTAACTATTACCTCAAGCTGGAGTGGAATCGGAAGGAAAGAGGTAATGATACTTGGGTTTCATGGCTGTTTCGACTTCCCAAGTAGCTCCCTCTATGTACTGACCCCTCCACAAAACCTTGACTGAAGCGACTTCTTTGTTTCTCAACCTTCTAACTTGATTGTCAAGAAACTTGTACATCCTCATAAGAAAGACTATCTTTCACCACCACACTCTTTAAAGGCACTACAGAGACTGGATCACCCACACACTTTTTTAGGAGTGAGATAAGGAAGACCGAATGCACTCCTGCTAATTCTGCTGGAAACTCTAACTCATATGACACCTTGCCAATCCTTTTCAGGATCTTGTATAGGCCTACATATCTAGGGTTTAGCTTCCCTTTCTTTCCGAATCTCATCATCCCTTTCATAGGTGAGACTTTCAGAAAAACCCTTCTCCTTACATCTGCATAAGATTTTTAATGACTTTGGGCTGTCTTAAGTCGATCTCTAATGAATTGCACTTTATCCATAGCATAAAGGAATGAATCTGGCCCTATCAAGTCTGCTTCACCTTCTTCAAACCAACCAACAAGAGATCTACATCTACGCCCATATAAAGCATCATAAGGGGCCATCTAAATGTTGGAATGGTAGCTATTAATGTAGGCAAACTCAATCAAAGGAACCAACAACCCTTAAAATCGATCACACAAGATCTCAACATATTCTCTAAGGTATGAATGGTACACATCTACCTGCCCATCCGTCTGTGGATGAAATGTTGTACTAAGGTTAACTTGAGTACCAAGACCATTCTAAAATGACTTCCAGAAATGAGAGGTAAACTAAGGACCTCCATCTGAGATAATAGACAAAGGAACCCCATGCAATGATACACAAATGAACCCCATGCAACCTCACAATTTCATTGATGTAAAGTTTGGAATAGTCCTCTGCCGAATCTCTACTCTTGACCGCTAAAAAGAGAAAAGACTTATTCATCCTATTAACTATCACCCAAATGAAGTCATGTTGTCTGCGAGTACACGATAATTTGTGATAAAGTCCATATTGATCTCATCCCACCTCTAAGTAGAAATATTGATCTCTTGAGACATACCTCCTCATATCTTATGTTCTACCTTGACTTGATGGCAATTGGGGCACTTATAGAATCTACTATATCCCTCTTCTTGACATTCCACCAATAGACTTCTCGCAGATCGTGGTACATCTTAGAGGCACCTGGATGAATAGAATACCTAGATTTATGGGCATCTGCAAGAATATATTGTCTCAACTCGCCCACATTAGGAATACACAATCTACCCTGGTAGCGAAGTACACTATCTCCCCCTTGGGAGAAACCTTCACTCTCTGATTATGGACTGCATGTTTTCCTTAACCTCCACTACGAAATACGATTCTGCCTCATTTTGAACTGTTACACCGCTGTCTGATATTCTCATAAGGCGAACTCCTAAGCAAGCAAGCCTGTGAACATCCTTCACTAGCTCCTTTCTTTCTTCCTCAACATGTGCCACACTACCCATAGATAATCTACTAAGAGCATCTGCTACTATATTCGCCTTACCCGGATGATAACGTACACTCATATCATTATCCGTAAAGAATTCAAGTCATCTCTTCTGGCGAAGATTCAACTCTTTCTAGGTTAACACTTACTTAAGTCTCTTATGGTCAGTGAACATATCTACGTGAACACCATACAAGTAGTGTCTCCAGATCTTGAGTGCAAACACCACTGCTGCAAGCTTGAGGTCATGAGTTAGATAGTTCTTCTCATGAACCTAAGTTGTATAGAGGCAAAAGCTATCACCTTACCTCGTTGCATCATCACACAACCTAGGCCAACTCTAGATGCATCACAATAGATCACCTAACCATCTGAACCAACTGGTATAGTCAAGACAGGAGCTGTAGTCAATCTAATTTTCAAATCTACAAAGCTTTTCTCACAATCATCTGACTATTGAAACATGACCGTCTTCTCAGTTAACCAAGTTAATGGTGAGGCTATGGATGAAAATCCTTCAACAAACCTTCTATAATAACCTTCTAGACCTAAGAAACTTCTAATATCTGTAGCAGAGATAGGTCTAGGCCACTATTTTACTGCTTCTATGTTTTGTAAATACACTCGGATCCCTTTGCTAGATACAATACTACAAAGAAAAGCAATGTATTGCAACAAGAACTCACATTTACTAAACTTAGAGTATAACTGGCGATCCTTGAGAGTCTACAAAATAACTCTCAAATGACTTGAATGGTCTTCCTCACTCGTAGAGTAAATTAGGATAGCATTAATAAAGATGATAACGAACAAGTCCAAGTAATATTTGAAAACTCTATTTATCAAATCCCTGAAAACTGCAGGATCATCAGATAGTCAAAACAACATAACTACAAATTCATAATGACCATACTGAGTTCTGAAAGATGCTTTCGGAATGTTAGTATCTATGACTTTGAGCTGATGATAACTCGATCTAAGGTCTATCTTTGAGAAATGGCTAGCACCCTGATGTTGGTCAAACAAGTCATCAATACTAAAGATGGGAGGCTTATTCTTGATTGTGACCTTGTTCAACTGTCTATAGTCAATGCACATTCTGAGAGAACCATCTTTCTTCCTTATGAACAACACTGGTGCACCCCGTGGTGGAATACTAGGTCTGATGAAGCTTTTATCTAGAAGGACTTTCAACTTCTCTTTCAATTTCTTAAGCTCTGCTTCATCCATTCTGTAATGAGGAATAGAAATAGGCTGGGTATCGTGAAAAAGATCAATTCCTAAGTCGATTTCCTTTTTCAGGAGGGACTTCGAGAAAATTTTCTGGAAACATTTCTACAAATTCACATACTACTGGAACTGACTAAAGAGTTGGGGTTTCCAGGATAGAATACTTAACCTAAACTATATAAAGAGATAACCCTTGGAGATCATCTTTTTGGCCTTAAGGTAAAAAAAAAATCAACCCATAGGCTCTAAGCTACTACCCTTCCATTCTAAGATTGGTTCATCTGGAAACTGAAAACGAAAAATCCTAGTTCTACAATCGACTGGGCATAACATGAGTGTAACCAATCCATGCCTAGAATGACATTTAAGTCTACCATTTCTTAGTCTACTAGATCTGTTGAGGTGACTTTCTGAGAGACTTTGATAGGGATATTTTTGTATACCTGTTTAGCTACTATTGGGTCACCGACTAGAGTAGAGTCTGAGAAAAGTTATGAGAGAGTTTCTGGACTAATGCTAAATAGGACTGCTATACTAAGTTATAAAAGACAAAGTCATGTCTGTTGTCTTTCCACTGAGTGAACCATATGTGAGTCACATCTTTGAGTTTGTAGGATGCCAATCTCACCTATCTCTATGAGTTACTGACATCGCACCAAATATTTTCTTGACCTTATTAATGAACTTCTGTGGGCCCTTACTAATTTACGATCGTAAACTTAGCAGATCCATCCTAATAAAATCACGAACTTTGCATTGTTCTGGTTGGTCATACTCTGAGCAAAAGGTTGAATTGGCGTTCTGAAACTTTACATTTGAATTTCCTTCTCTAGTACTAGAGGAACTGCGTTAGCATTGCGTGCATTAGCATTCCATGCCTAGTATCTATGAGAAGGCATGATCTTAAGCGCACAACTTCAAGTTAGAATGGAATTTGATCATATCTTACTCACTATAAGAGTGACAAGAAAGTAATGTTTTGCCTAAAACACTTCATAGCTTCCCTCTTATTAGATGTGGTGCACTTCACACCCTTGAAACTATACTTAGCGTGGCTTTTTCAGACATCCTAGGTCTCTTGAACCTAATGCTCTGATACAAAGTTTTGTCATACCTCGAGCTACCCCCGAGACGCGAATACGGAACCTAGGACCACAAGTGATCCCAAGCTAACCCTGCTGGCATGATCATGAGCATACTAAAGACAATTAACTGTTGCGGAAGCTAACTCATAATGAAATCTGAAAAGATGGGGAATACCTATATTCTATTACCGAGATATTTGAAAATGATGAGTTTAATACAAAGGAAATATTAATTAAATACTAAGTTGAATCTAACTATGTCTGAGTATAACCTCTAAACTGGACTAGAAACACTGTGACAAGCCCCCGGCTAAATCTTGTAAAAACTGAAACTAAATGACTAAGACACTCATGACTTTTGTCCTATAAAAATTAGAACTCTCCAATAAATTTTTGCTGAAACTAGAGATCAAAAATTGATCTATGAGTGATTTGGATGCTGAGAACCTGGACCTACATCACGAGAAGATGTAGCGCACGTATGTGTCAGTACTTAAAAGGTACTGAGCATGTTGGATAGAGTAAAAGCTGATACAAGAAGAATAGCAAGTATAATAATCTTACATGATAAACTGAATTCTGAGCTAACTGGATGCAATGACTAATTTATAACATGCTGAAACTGAATACTGATTATACTTATAAATGGTCAATGCAGAGAGTCTGACTGAACTATGGGAGCTACTAATAATAGATAATAAAACCACATAAGCTAAATGTGGAGTCCGATGTATACGTCCCATCGAGAGAACCCAATATACCTTGCCAAAGGTATAAAGGCATGCTGGCGTGATCACTAAACTGATTGCCCACAGAGGGGACTTACAACCTACTTGGCTAGTACTTCTGGGACTATTGGGTAGGCTAAACCTTAGTCCAACTAGGTATTATGCTACTCCCAATGAATTTTGTAAATTAATTGATTATGTCTGAGTTTCTGTAAATAGTAGATAGCTCAAAACTCAACATGCAAACTAAGAATTCAACAATTAATCTTATAATTATGCATTTATAAGTTAGGCATGTATATTTGAAGTTTCTGAAATATCTGACCTAACATGTGTAATTAAAAAACTAAAGAAATACAAAGCTAGGTTTCTGAAATTCATGCAATAAACTGAATAATAACAAGATAATTTGATTTGGAACTTAAAACGAATAAGTTCATAAACTTATGTTGTATATCTAGAAACCCTAGATCTAATTATGATATGGGAATCAAGAATCTGACAGAAGACTAGGGACCCAATGGGTGGAAGGAACCCACTAGTGAAATCCCACATACTTGGTGATGAAGTCCACGGAAAAATACTTAGGCTTCGAGGCAGGAACTTTTGGCTTCTTGAACTAGGGTTCTTGATCTTTTTCCCCTCTCTTGCTTCTATTTTCTAAGTTTTGATTTAATGATTTGACTTAGATATATTTTTACTTATGTTTCAAGGCTTAAACTGACTAAAATATGATGATTTAGGGTCAAAACAATGTAACTTAGGGTTGAAACGGAGTGGGAGAGTTCCAAATGACCCCTAGGAAAGTTATTGTGGGGACAAACAACGTCCAGGACTGACGGTCCGTCGTCTGCCCGACGCCTCATCGTTGGGTCCGTCATAAATGCCTATTGGATAGATTTTAACTAAAATGGGCATAATGTTTTATTCGTAGGTTTGATTGTAGCAAGGTCAGTGTCTATAGAAAGATAATTCAATTATTTATCTGTGAGTAGGTCATGGAACACATAATTCATTTTGTGATTATAGTTATGATCATTGAAATTGACCCAACCTGGTCATCCGTAGCTCTTGTATGAGAGTGGGTGAAGGGAGTATTGATCGACCGTCACAGTCTACGGACCGTCGTCTGACCTACAGACCGTAAGTCCGTCCATCGTCCAAGACTTAACCAATTTTTCTAGGATGAAATTTTTGGGAGTTTTTAACCCCATCGAAAGTTATGCAGTTCAGACCGTGGTTGAAGTTACGGTCCGTCGATGCCACCGTTTATAGCACCTGCAAATTTTTCTGAAAAACTAATTTTTGGTCTGTTTTGGCTACGGGATGTTGAACTTTCATGCCAATGCCTGTGATTATTGATCATCTTGTGTAATATCCTCTTGACTTTCTTATTTGTAGCGTCAACCTCTTCATAATTTGTTGTGTATATGTTCTCGAGTTTCGATGAGTAACCTTAAACTTCTCACACAATGATATTATCAAATCACTATTTAGGTTATTATTAGTGATGATTTACTCAAGAAATCCAAACCTACAGATAATAGATCTTTTTACTCAAGAAATCCAAACCTACAGATAATAGATCTTTGACAAAATCATCCACACCTTCTTTGTCACTGATTTGTGATAGGTGATTTTGACCCACTTGGTTGTCACCACCCAGATTCTCGAATCCGAATCGCAACCGGTATGGTTGACCTCTCAGCGGCGTAGACAAGCCTCTTCTTGCATTCATCACATTCATCTAGTTAATTTTGCAAAAAAATTAAAACTTCTTAAACGTATGAAGTATACATAGACTTCATATAATTATTAACTAGTTACATCATATACTAAGCTCAAAGTAAAGAAACAACCATCTATCATAAATAATAAATTCAAACGGAAAATCAATAGATCATAAATAAGTTTGCCAAATACACCATTTTTACAAAAGCTTCGAAAGGAAAGTATCTGAAAGAAATGCTAGGGACAAGATCCACTAGCTATGTCTACTACTAGGCTAGACTAAAACTTTTGCATCCTCGAAATCAAGAGGACCTAAGAAATGGTCTGGAGAATGCTGATGTCCAAACCGCTGCAATGAATCTTCATTTTGCTCTCTGACCTGCACCTAAATAAAATAGTAAATTGTATAGGGTTAGTACACCACTTGTACTAAGTATGGGTGTATGCACACATACACATACGTCTATGCATGATCAAGGAAATATCTCCCCAAACAACATGCCATTTTTGGAAAGTATAGTCACAAGACTTTCCGAATTGGTTAGTTGTGAATTGTGGTACGAATATGATGTATTTTAATGCATTCAAAGCACACAAACATTTTCTATGTGATAACAAGACATTAGAATCATCAACATATTTTTAGAACAACTCGCGTGAAGATGTGAAATTTTATATGCCCAAAACCGAGAGCTCTTCTTTGACACTTAGTTTATTTTTTAGTCTTTTTCTTCTTCTTGTTGTGTAATTCAAAAATCTCCTTTGATCCTATGTTTTACTTACAAGTGCAATGATTCATTCTAGTCCCATACTTACAATGAATGAAGTAATTAATCCAAATGACTAAGGAAATAATTTAATTACAAATTTAGCATGATATCTTATTCAGCCAATCTTTATTGGCTAAGCCTATCATTGTATTATTGGCCTAATATAAGATGTCATTATAAGACAATCTTATTTTGCTATAATCTTTTGCCAATTATATAAAGTCATTAAAATCCAATCTTATTTGTCTTGATCATTTTCATAATATGAGGATTCATAATAGGCTATGACCTTTACTTATTAGAAACTTCATTCTTAACAACATTGGCATTCATAGCTCTTACTTTCTTAGTTCGCCTTGAACTTACATCTCTTCTTTCTTGTTATTTCCTTAAAGAAGTCTAAATCATTAAGATCATGTGAAGTTACATGAAATCCAGTGTCTTCCCCACACCAAAAAGAGGTGATTCACTGGTCAAAGTGAATCTAGATTATGCAAGGTCACATGAAATCCACTGGTTGCCCCACACTGACAATGGGTGATTCACCGGCTAAACTGAATCCATCTCAAGTTTTTACCCTACATCAAAAAGGGGTGTCTCATGGCTAAACTAAACCACGAACATTCTTTTGAGCATTAACCGACATAGATAATGTGAGTTGAACATGAAATCCAGTGTCTTCCCCACATTGAAAAGAGGTGATCTAACTGGTCAAGGTATGATAGAAACATACCTAGCTCTCTTAGGTGGAAAACACAAGCAAGTTCCCATGTTGGCTAGTAATAAAGTCCTATAGTGATCCTATTCCGGGTGTTTGAAACATAGAGCGTTAAAAGCAAGGGCAAGCCTATGGTAGGTTGTTGTTAGTGTTAGAAGTTCTTTGAGAGTGTGAGCCTAAAACATAGTCTCCATTATCATGAGTGAGGGACTTTTTTTGTGCGAGGTCATAGTGATTGTATTTAAGATAGATTGTGTTAGCTTATAGTTGACAGGTATGAACATGGTAAACTATGAGTAGGAGATGTCCTATATATAGTCCTTCCATATTACTTTGATGGTTTTGAATACAAATTGTGTTTGAGATGGAAGTTGCATAGTTTCAAAACTTTTTGAGTGATTTGAGGACTGACTGTATTGTTTTCTCATCACTTGAGGACAAGTAATTGTTCCAAGTTGTGGGTGTTGATATGCCGCAAAATCTTTGCATATTTGATGCTTGAAAACTAAGGATTAATACTAGACTCGGGTGTATTCATGTAGATATAATGTTTGTGGTAGTGTTTGTATAAGTGAAACAAGTTGAAGTAAAAGAAGAAAGAACATAAGAAAGTTCACTGAAAGCTCAAGTAAAGACCATAGATGACTTTACGGGCCGTGATCTTCACTATTGATCATGGAGATGCTGTTAGAGTTGAACTAGTGCTGAGATTTGGAGGAGCTGAAAGAGGATTGAACCAACTGAATACCACAAACAACCTCACGAGCCTTAGTCCTCACAATGATCCGTGATGAGAGTCATGAAGATGATCTAGTGAAGGAGCAATGAGAAGCTGAAAGAGGATTAAACCAAGTGAATACCACGAACAACCTCATGGGTCGTGTTCCTCGAAACGGTCTGTGGTGAGTGTTGTGAATATGATCAAGTGAAGGGTGAATGAGAAGTTGAAGAGGGAATTGGTCATGTGAGAACCACAGAAAATTATACGGACCGTGGTCATAGTCATAAGTCATGGTGGTGTCTGTGGTGATAATCCAGTTCACATGCTTTGAAAACCAAGGTTCAAATGTGCCAATTAAAGACTACGAAGTCCTTGAAGCCCTTGACGAATAGTCAGTGTGCCATTGAAGTGCGCGAAAGTTAAGTCCTACTTCAAGTAGGACTCTTTTAAAAACATATTTTTTTGAATTAATCAGGTAGTTTGTAGTTTTTTTTAATCTTGATTTGCTTAATTTTTTAAGTATTTTCTTGTCATGTTTTCATTATGTACATTTGTATTTTTATGTAAAATCATGAGTGGCTAAATACCACTACTGGGATGGTGGGATCTTTGATGTAAATCTTAATGTAATTTCATAAAACCAGTGAAAGGAGATTTATATTTGCAAATTATAGTTTAGCTTTCTTTATTCATGTATTCTAATGAGTGCGCGCATTGGAATGAGTCTATATTTGTCAAAGCGATAGTTAGGAAACAACTAAATTAACATGAAGAAATGGAGTAATGTCACGAATCCAGAGTATCCCCTAGAAGATAGGGCATTCTCGAATCGCATCACAGCGTACTCGACCTCTCGGAGGTCTTGTACAAGCCCTTTGGCATCGTTCATTACATACATGTATGAAAAAAAGTGCGAAATTGAAACTTTTCACACGAAATAATAATTATTCAAACATCTGTTTTATAGGAAAATATAATAAAATGCTAAGTCTCAAAGTCGTCATCTTAGACATATGAATATATTAGGACACGATCCATAACTCATCATATAGGAAAATAACAAATTCTATTTGAATACTTTCAATAACGAAAACTAAATTTCATGATGTCGTCGAATCTAGTGAGGACATACCAACTCTTGTTTGATTGAATACTAATCCAACCTTCCACTTCGAGACTCCTCTAAAATGTCATCTACACCTTTAGAGATAGACAAAAAGTATGGAATTAGTACAAACATTTGTGCGAAGTATGTCATAATGCACAAAATCATGATACACGGACTTTCTGTATGGAACATGCTATTTTTGAGATATCCCTTTAAGACAAGTATAATAGTCACTTACAAGTCAACATATATGAATATAAGTCACATTCCACAATATAGCATCAACATCACTTCAACCCATATAAATGTATAAACCTCCTACCAAAGGTTATCCTAAGACTTACTTGAGTAAGACAAGAAGAGACCGCCCATACACCCTCTTCAAGCATACCTAAGCAATCCTTAAGACTACCTAAGATAAGGTTGTTCCCTTATCCTTTCATTTACTCCCACCTAAGGTTACTCCAAGATTCACCTAAGTTAAACAAGAAGAGACTGACCGTACACCCTCTTCAGGCTTACCTAAGCAACCCTCAAAGCTACCCATGCTAGAGCACATTCTATTCAACATACATTAGCTAAAATCATAATCATTCATTAAGTCAATTAGAAGACATTTCATTCATTAAGGACTTTACATGATGGTCTTGGAAAGACCTAGGGCACCTAAATTCTATCACCATCAAAGCTAGGGGTGGGAATAAACACCAGAAAACCAAAACACCGAACCGAACTATTTTTTTTTAGTATTTCGGTTTCGGTATTTCAGCTTTTGGTTCGGTATTTGATTTACTTTTTTGTATTTTTTTTATTTTAGTTCGGTTTTTGATACATATTATTTTTGTTTTTGATATTTTTGTTTAAACTGAAATATTATATTATAATTCATATTATATTTATATTATATTTATATTATATTATATTATATAAATAATTATTAATGTTAAATAATCTTTTTTTAAAAAAGACAAAAGAATCTGAAACCCTATGTCCCTATTCCTAATTAAATATTTATCTTGCAACTCTTTCTCTTCCTCTTGCAGCTCTTCCTCTCAGCTCTTCCTCTTCCTCTTGCAGCTCTTCCTCTTCCTTTCAGGCTACAGCAGCCGCCAGCAGCAGCCCAGCGACAACAGCCAGCAGCAGCCCAGCAACAGCAGCAAGCAGCAACCCAGTAGCAGCCGCAACAGCCGCCAGCATCAGCCGCCAGGAGTAGCCCAGCCGGCGAGTTCAGAATCAGCCGGCCAGCGACTTCATAACGGCGTCAAGCCACTAAGCAGGCCCATTCAAAAACCAAAATAAAAAATCGAATCGAATTAATAAAAACCGAACCCAAACAACAAAAATCGAACTGAACAAAAAAAATTCGGTTTGGTCTTTGGTTCACATTTTACAAGAACTAAAAACCGAAAAACAAAAAAAAACTAAAATCGATCGGAAATACCGAATGTCCACCCCTAATTAAAGCCTACTCGTGCAATGTCTAGATAGCGTCCAATTCCACTACCTAAATGTTGTAGAACATATCAAATACTAGAATGTATCCCACATGATGAGAATATACAATAACCAACATAGACCATACTAGCTAGTCATGGAATCCGGAGTCTACCCTACTCCGATGGAGGGTGTTCGACTTGCAAAGGGTGGAACTAGGACATATTCCATGTAGGCACATCGTTAAGGAATATCAAGGTCTTTTATGCACTCTAGTTTCATTCTCAAGTAGAGATGCATTGCACTCTAGTCTCCTTCTTAAGTACAGCTATAAAACATAACATATTCCCTTGGTGCTAGTTTTTGTTCTCATAGAGTAAGTTCAATAAAAAGGGGAATATGAAAAGGTACCATCTCTTAGTCATTATCTAGTCATATTGCAACTATCAAATATGGGTCCACTAGTCATATTTATGTTTTGGTTATTGAATTGTATTGAATTAATATATATGAAAAGGGTCATATTTATATATTTAGGTTAAGACAACTTGTACATTAATTCAATACAATTCTTACATCATTCAATAGCCCATAGAAAACTACACTAGAACTCATAAAACATTAAGGCAAGATCATAACATTCAAAATATAGCCAATTTGAAGAGATTATGTTTTGCATGGGTTCATTAAGAATTTAGGTTTAAATCATCTAATTAGAATCCATTCAATCATAAACCGAGGATCTAAAACGTTTTATGCAAAGACCCATGGCTAGAATTCAATTTAGAATATTTCATGTTTTGGATCATATATGAACTTCATTTTAATTAACTCGTTGAGGAAAGATATTTCAAGTACGAAGAACCATACCTTAATTATGAAGAAAATCTCACAAGATTGAAGGAGAAAAACTTGGAAAATCTATCTTCTTCGTTTGATCTTCAAAGCTTCATTAGTGGAGGTTTTTTTTAAAGAGAAACAATGGAAATGTTTTGTTTTGGACATGAGGGTTATGATTTGAAGGGAAAATTTTGGTTTGTATAGGTCTAATAACCGACAATACTTACCCCCTAAAATGCCCAAAAGACCGCTAAACTTGTAGGACCTTTTAACCAACTCAAACTAACTTAAATTTCCAAAAAAAATTGTAAGGAAATAAGTCCGCGATGCGGATTTGTTCCCGAATCATTTTTGGAATTAATTATTTAACCACTGGAGTCCGCTATGTGTCCGCGTTGCAGAGCAACATTTTTGATCTTGGTTTACCATGTCCACGACGTGGACTTGTTCCCCGAATGATCAAATGTTTCTTCCTTGGGAAGCTTGCTAACCCAAGGCTTGGGTCCTCCTCTAGGACCCTTTCATCGGTCATCAGGGAGTTTTGCCCGAATGCTTCCACCTCAGTTAATCTCATATACATGTTAGTAACCTCTCATATTAATTTTACCTCAAAAAAACACATAAAACTTGACGAAACACACTGAGACACACAAGCACATTTTCAAGGTAAAACTATGGAACATCTTGGACGTTCTTGGGTGTTTGACCTCCAAACTTTAGGAACTGCAGATAAAAATCATTATAAAGCATTTAGGACCTAATAAACTCATATCAAAATGTTAGGATCTAATCACAACTAGCTCAGTTTTAGGGCGTAACATCAATGTTCGAGTTCGAGTGTAAAGAATTTTAACACTATTGTAAGCGAGGGTAATACTTATAACCTTCTAGGAGAGATAGGGCTTAAGTGAAAATCTTATGATTAGACTTAGAAGTATCAGATTTATTTAGCTCACCTGCATTTTACAAATATAAATTGCCTAAAATTTAAGTACGGAATAACATTAGATGCAACGTTATGGGGAACATAGTTCTAGTTTCATTAAATTATCGAAACAACTTTACTATCAATATTTTGTTAATTGTTAAATTAGATCCTAGTCAACAACCTTCGTTACTTAAACTATATGTAAAACCATTTTACTTTTCATAATTGTTTCTTTAGGAAATAATAACAACATTTGAATAAATGTGATAGGGAAATCATTTATGTAAAGAAATTCTCTACGGGATTGGCCTCAACTCACGTGGAGTTCTATAAATTGACTTTGATCATTTATACCTATACTTTGAGGTGTATGTTTTGATAATCAATATCAACACACCTTCATCTTTGGTGTACCGTACCCATTGGTGGGTAAATTACAGTTAACTAAAGTCCTAGATCGGAATTCATGAAACTAAACCAGTAGCGAGAACTGCATGATCTAAAATGGACCTCTTTCATAAAGAAACCTGCCTTTAAAGATTTCAGTGCATCCATGATATATATTAGAGAAGATAAAAGGGAACTAATGTAAGATTTTTACCAGATGTATGAGCAAATGCCAGTCATTTGCATTAGTTGATCATGTTTAAAAAAGAGTCACATTGCAGATGATCACTTAGCCAAATATTTAGAAAAGATATATGTTCTTTCTCTATCATTGTTGTTTCTACCTCTATAAATTGAGAAATTTATGGTAGATCCAGCCATACCAAGCATGACACTGTGTTTCTTCCCATGTAGCCTATGTATTATCAAGACAACAATAATATCAAGTATTGTTGGCCCCATCATACCAAATGTGCATTGTAGTGAGTAGTAGAACAAGCCAACATACATAAGAATTTCGTGCATGGGAACATAATTTTTTGGTAACCGAATGGAATTATGCATATGAGAAAACTTCTAGACTACCCCTTTGGACATCTCAACACTATCTACCCTATCAATAAATATTTTAGTTACATAAGACCATGAATACCGATATTTGCCTTCAAACTAATCAGGTCACATGGAGTGTGGATGTAGATTCTCTCTTTCTGCTTAGGGGTAAGGAGCAGAGATATCCAGAGGAAATTTAGTCTTAAAACATTTACCTAGTGCTGTGATCTAGGAATAGGCAAAACTATTTTGTCAACGGTCAGATCTTTATTCACCCTTTGATTTTCTTGGTTAGATTTTTCTTTGACTAGAAAACTTTATTATCATAGCTTGACTTTGAATTTTTCCATTTCTAGTTTCTACAGTTGGAAAAATCTAAGAAGAAAAAGATTGTAAACACCTCATAAAAAAACCTGCATACATGAATGCATAATTTGAATTCATTCAACTATTAGAATTATTAACTTCTATGCAAAAACAACGAAACATGGGAAATATATAAAACAAGATCACTTTAATTGTATAATGCACTAATCCATTTGTATAGTTCTAATGCTTCGGAGAAGAGAAATGAATTCAACGGTGTTACTTCATTTCTTTAGGGATCTTCATCCGTTTAGTTTTTGTTAAATGGTTATTCCACGTTCCCAAATGAATTAATGGAACAAATGAAGTCTTTTATTAATTAAACAGTAACATTAACAACAATAACATACCCAATTTAATCCCATGTTATATTCTAGTGTTTTAGTTATCCTTACACATACAAGGACCTGGTTCTTTGTAGAGTACTTCCACCTAGATTCAAAGTGGTGCAAAGTTGTAAAGATAGCTTTACAATGTCTTGTAAGGTTGGTTGGTTAGATTTTCAAGGTACTCCACAAACAGAAAAGGTCAGATAAAGTTTTTTGCTTAAGTGGAAAAAGACCCTTGTTGGTAATGTATATATATATATATATATATATATATATATATATATATATATATATATATATATATTGTTAGGTAGTGGATCCTGATTAATATATATAACTGTTTACGCAGTTTAACCTATTTATTCTCTATTTATTCTCTGCAACAAAAAATACTCTGATTTATTAATATAAATATACCTCACCATCATGGAAGTTTACTTACTGGGTGTTACCACGAAATATTGGGTTTTCTCTTTCTCTCTCTAGATCTCTCATCTCTTTCTCTTGAAAGTTCTTGTGTTCTTCATTTATCTAGTGTGTGTGCGTGAATTCGATCCTAACAACTGGTATCCGAGCTAAGGATATTTAACACGATCACAGAAGATGGATAGTTCAAAGCTTGGAATCGAGAAGTTTGATGGATCCGATTTGAGTTTCTAGAAGATGCAGATCGAAAATTATGTGTACCAGAAAGATCTTCACGAACCGTTGACAAGGGTGAAGCCGGAATCCCTGACGGAGGAGAAGTGGAAACTCAAGGATTGCCAGGCTCTAGGGTTGATCCGGTTGACTTTGTCAAGAAACGTGGAGTTCAACATCGTGAAGGAGAAGACTACGTTCGGTCTGTTGAAGGCACTCTCAAACATGTATGAAATAACCATCAGCTATGAACAAGGTATATTTGATGTATAGATTTTTCAATTTACAGATGTCTGAGAATGGATTCATTTCTGATCATATAAACGAGTTCAATATGATTGTGCGTCAACTCAATTCTGTGGATATTAATTTTGAAGATGAAATTAACGCATTGATTTTGATGTCATCTCTACCCGATTCTTGGGATACTGTTGTTACTCTGCAATTAGCAGTTCCTGTGAATCTGAGAAACTCAAGTTTGATGAAATCCATGATGTTGTTCTTAGCGAAAGTATTCGTAAAAGAGAAGTGGGAGATTCATCGGGCAGTGCTTTCAGCGTTGATTGAAGGGGAAGAAGTAAGACGAAAGGCCAAAATCAACATGGTCGATAAAAATCAAAGAATCAAGGAAAATACCTGAACAGATCAAACGTGACTTGTTGGAACTGTGGACCAAAAGAGCACTTTTGGACGAACTGTACAAAGCCAAAAAAGAAATAAAATCAGAAATTTGGAGATGACAATGATTCTGTAAATTCAGCAGAGGACATTGGGGATGCTCTAATCCTTAGTGTAAACAGCCCGGTTGAATCATGGATTTTGGATTCTGGTGCATCTTTCCATTCATCGCCAAGAAAAGAGTTGTTCCAAAATTTCAAATCTGGAAATTTTGGAAAAGTATATCTGGCTGACAATAAAGCCTTAGAGATTGAAGGAAAGGGGGATGTTTGCATAAAGACCACCTCAAGAAACCAATAGATATTGTAGGATGTCAGATATACTCTTGGGATTAAGAAAAATTTGATCTCTGTTGGTCAGTAGGTTAGCACGGGATATGCAGCAGAGTTTGGGAAAGGTTTGTGGAAGATCGTGAAAGGTGCTATGGTAGTAGCTCATGGCACCAAATCTGGAACCTTGTACACCATTGCAGGGTGTATAAACATGGCAGCTGTTGTTGAAGGTGCTTCCGCTTCATATCTGTGGCACAACAGACTTGGACACATGAGTTCTAAAGGAATGAAGATGCTGGTTGCAAAAGGAGATTTTGAGGGTCTGAAGTCTATTGATATGGGTCTTTGCGAGAGCTGTGATATGGGCTAACAGAAAAGAGTAAACTTCACAAAGACTCCTAGAGAACCAAAGAAAGTGCGGTTGGAAATGGTCCATATAGATGTTTGGGACCATCTCCAGTATCATCACTTGGAGGATCCAGATTCTATGTTACCTTCATTGATGATTTCATCAGGAAGGTATGAGTTTACTTCTTGAAGCATAAGTCAGATGTGTTTGCAACTTTCAAGAAGTGGAAAGCTGAAGTTGAGAATCAGACCGGTTTGAAAGTCAAATGCCTAAGGTCTTACAATGGAGGAGAGTATGAAAAATCAGAGTTCAAGGCATTCTGTGCAGCTGACAGAATCAGATTTATGAGAACAGTTCCTGGTAAGGCAAGGCAGAATGGAATTGCTGAGAGGATGAACAGAACATTGAATGAGCGTGTAAGGAGTATGAGGATACACCGTGGGCCGCCCAAAACACTTTTGGCGGATGCTGTGAGCACAGATGCATACTTGATCAACAGGGGACCATCAGTTCCTTTAGGGTTCAAGATTCCAGAAGAGGTGTTGACAGGAAAAGAACTCAAGTACTAACAATTGAGGACTTTTGGTTGCACTGCTTATGTTCATGTTGATCCAGAAAAGGGAGACAAGGTTGATGCCAAGGCTGTGAAGTGTTACTTCATAGGCTATGGTTCTGATTTGTTTGTTTACAGAATTCGGGATGATAAGAACATAAAGATCCTGAGACATTGTGACGTGACATTTGATGGGTCTGTCCTGTACAAGGACAAAGAGCAGAAGGTTCTAGAGATTACAAAGCAAGTGGGAGTTGAGGTTGAGTTGGAGAAGAGTAACCCCAGAGATGTCTAAGCAAATACTCAACCAACTCCTACTGAAGAATCTTAAGTGGAGCAAGTTACACCTGAGCAGGTGTTAAGGAGATCATCTAGATTGATCAGGGCACTAGATAGGTGTTCACCATCATTACACTATCTATTGCTGACTGATGAGGGGGAACCACAGTCTTATGATGAGGCCCTACAGATGGAGGATTCGATCAAGTGGGATCAAGCCATGAATGATGAGATGAGGTCACTTGAGAAGAATGACACGTGGGTTTTGACTGATTTACCTGCAGGGAAAAGAGCTTTGCTGAACAAGCGGGTGTTCAGAATCAAGACTGAACCAGATTGCAAAAGAAGGTTCAAGGCTCGTTTAGTTGTTAAAGGATATTCACAAAGTAAAGGTATTGATTATGTTGAAATATTCTCTCTTATTGTGAAGTTAACCTCTATTCGAATTCTGTTGAGTATTGTTGCATCAGAAAATTTGCATCTAGAGCAAATGGATGTAAAAACAGTGTTTTTACATGGAGATCTGGACAAAGAGATCTATATGCAGCAATGGAAGGATTTGTGGTCAAGGCAAGGAACACATGGTGTGCAAGCTCACCAGGAGCTTGTATGGACTAAAGTAATCACAAAGGCAGTGGTACAAGAAGTTTGACCCCTTCATGACCAAGAGTGGATTCTCCAAAGGTGAAAAGGATCCTTGTTGTTACTTCAAGAAATACATTGATTCATATGTGTTTCTACTCTTGTATGTGGATGATATGTTGATTGCAGGATCTAGTATGAGGGAGATTAACAATTTGAAGACAAGGTTGTTTGCAGCATTTGAGATGAAAGATTTGGGTCCAGTGAAGAAGATTTTGGGGATGATGATTTCTCGGTATAGATCTGCTGGAACTTTAAATCTATCTCAGGAGTTGTACATTGAGAAGGTGTTGAGAAGATTCAAGGTTAATGATGTTAAACCAAGGACTACTCCATTGTCAAATCACTTTAAATTTTTGAAGGAGCAGTCGCCCAAGACTGCCGAGGAGCGTGATCACATGGAACTTGTTCCATATGCTTCAACAGTTGGTAGTTTGATGTATGCTATGGTATGCACTAGACCTGATATAGCACATGCAGTGGGAGTTGTTAGCAGGTGCATGGCAAACCCTTGGAATGAGCATTGGGAAGCTATGAAATGGCTTCTGAGATATCTGAGAGGTACATCCAGTACCTCACTTTGTTTTGGCAAAGGCAATGTGACTCTACAGGGTTTTATGGATGCTTATCTTGGTGGGGATGTTGACTCGACCAAGAGTACATCCGGCTACATTTACACCATAGGTGGAACAACAGTGAGTTGGATTTCCAGGCTTCAGAAGTGTGTTTTTCTTTCATCTACTGAAGCTGAATATGTGGCAGTAGCTGAAGCTGGGAAAGAGATGATATGGCTGGCACATTATCTTGAGGAATTGGGAAAGAAGCAGAGCGAAAAGATTCTTTACTCAGATAGCCAGAGTTGCATACAGTTGGTTAAAAATCCAGTCTATCATTCGAAGACAAAGCACATCAGAACGCGATACCATTTCACTCGCAGGGAAGTGGAGGATGGTGATATGTGCTTGGAGAAGATAGAGGGTGCAAAGAACCCGACAGAGATGTGTTGATGTTGGGAAACTGAGGTTATGTAAAACCTCAATTGGTCTTCTGTAGTTGTTGCTACAGATGTTGCGGTGCAGTAAAGATGTTGATGATGAAGAGATTTTTTTTAGAATGTATTTTTTTGGATGACTGAATCAGTCTCCAAGTGGGAGAATTGTTAGGTAGTGGATCCTGATTAATATATATAACTGTTTACGCGGTTTAACCTATTTATTCTCTATTTATTCTCTATAACAAAAAATACCCTGATTTATTAATATAAATATACCTCACCGTCGTGGAAGTTTACTTACGGGGTGTTACCACAAAATATGGGGTTTTCTCTTTCTCTCTCTAGATCTCTCATCTCTTTCTCTTGAAAGTTCTTGTGTTCTTCATTCATAAAGTATGTATGCGTGAATTCGATCCTAACATATATATATATATATATATATATATATATGTATATAATATATTTCTTTATCTAAGAAAAACATTTTCTAGTTTGCATGGTCAAATTATTGATCGCGAAAATTTCTACAATAAATTGGGTAGGTTGCTAGTATAGTTCCCTAGCCACGATTCTGCTATTTGCTGGAATAATCTAGGGTGAATCTTCCCAATTGTTAGTGATACGCTAAACTTACTTCTCAAATATGAATTAAAGCGGTCTTATCAAGTAAAGAACTCAACTAATAAGGTTGGGATCAATCCCACAAAGAAAATGGTTCAGAGTTAACTTTATTCTGTTATTCCTATTATTTGGTCATTTATTTCACTAGAAAACAAAAGACAAAAAGGGGGTTTTATTGCTAAATGAATGAAAATTATTAAGTAAATTAAAGTAAGCAACTAACAGATTGAAATCTCAGCGCTTAATCAATTAATAAAAGTAACTAGGGCTTAAGTGTTCCCCACAGGTTCCTACCTTGATAATTCTAACTATAACAATTCTTTACTAGTATCTTGCATGTAAAGTGATAAGTTAAGTATCTCTAAATCCTTGATCCGGCATCGAGAAAATTTCACTCCTCACCTTGGTCCGGCTACGTGTGTTGATATAATAACCCTTATCTTTACCTCATATTAAGCATTGTATTCGATATTTGACTAAGTTATTACCTCATACCAATCGACACTAGACTATTAGATAGTGTACATTTAATCTATGTTTGTAATTCTTTCCCTATTATCTACCTCCTTGGTCCGGCAAGTAGCATTTAAGCGAGTTCTAACGTTGGCCATCCGTTAAAAAAACCGCTAAACGAAAAAATTTTCAATACATGCAAGACAGTATTCTAGAATTGCTATTTTAGTTATATTTTACCTCATTATTCACCCATAATTCCCACAACCCTAGTTATGGAATTTAATTACACATGGTCATAATCAAACTATTCATATATTTAATATAAGAACTCATGCACTTACTTTTATGAGAAAGAATAAAATCCAGAAATTTACTTTATTAATAAACAAAACCACCAGAAATCAATTCCAGAAAAAGTATATCAAATACTGAAATTAATTCTTCATTACTTGAACAAGAGAACTAAAAATTATCAAAAAGCCTAACAGCAAAAACGAGGTTTTTTGAACTATTTATAATAAAAAAAAACTTAATAAAAGAAGGATTCTATTTACTGAAAATCTGTCCTAACGCATTTGAGTCGACGGACCTCATGAAGGACCATAGTGGTCACTAGGGGTCGTCATGGCCTCAGCCGTCCCATACTTCAAAAATTCATTTGCTACTTTCTTCATTACCCTCATCGAACATGTATGATTGACCGTTCAAAGAATGACGGTCCGTGGAGGGTCTCCATTCCATAATACATTAACTTCTTGGAATTTCGGTACTTGGACTACTCTCTGATCATTACGATGAAGTAGTAGGACGATCGTCGTGGCTATGACGGTCCGTCATGGACTTTCATAATACCACACTAGGTCAGACTTCCCCATCTTCCTTCAGCAGGTTCTGTTCTCAATACAATGCCACCTACGGACCTTCACAGACTCGACAGACCATCATTAGCTCCGTAGGTGGTCTCTTCTGCATTTCTCTCTCAATAACTTCTGCGTTCATCTTTGGACAGATTTTCTACAAATAAGGATAAACTTACATAAAAATCAATATAAAAAGGCTTTTGGACACACACTAAACTTAAGGAAAAAGCATTATATGGTGAAACCATGGTACATCAGTTAGAAATAGGAAAAGTAAATAAGATCTTCTATACTTTGCTTATGTACAACTAATAAGTACCAAACATCCTAATTAGATTAGACTAATATCAATTGATTCTTCATCAGTCAGTTATTGAATCATAAAGCAGTAAAATTGACAGAGACAGACTAGTTAAATTACAGAAAAGCCAATATTTAAAACATGTATCAAAAATTACAAGAAGGATGCAAACAAGAATTGTTATAGTTTGCTCATTTGCAAAAACTCCGACCTCGTTATAGATAGAGCGTATAATGAATTCTCAACATGGGGGTGAATGATATCCGAGAAAAAAAATCACGTCCTAGAAGAATACGCAAAGCTTTTTGCCGTGTCACTTAAGTTATATCAGAATTCTTGAACCAAAGATTTAAGAATAACAAGTTTTTCTTTACCCAAATTTGAATGCCCGCTTAGAATACCAAACCATATATATATTTACACACATACATACATACATACATATATATATATATATATATATATATATATATATATATATATATATATATATATATATGACTTAAGCTAAATTTGGTTGGTAAATCCGATCCATTCATTGATGGTTGGCAAGTATGATTGTCCTAATAATAAAACTGCATGTATTTCGTGTATATCTCATCGGTGGATTCAAAACACCTCACAAATTGACTCGGGTTAGAGGTGTGGTTCTGGGTGTATGAACCGTATCTTTTGGCTTAAATGTTTATGCCTTACCTTGGGACCAAATTGTCTATTGGACAGCAAAAATAGTAACTGGTGTCTTTGACGCTACTCCTGTAATAGCATCACCCTGGGTCGAATTATTGTGAGAAAGCACTATTGTGGGACAATCTACGTTAGCTTGTTTTTATAATTTACACAGTTTTATATTGCCGCTTCTCACTGCAATATTTATGTTAATGTATTTCCCAATGATACATAAACAAGGTATTTCTGGGCCTTTATAGATAAGAAAATCAAAATATATCCTAACTATTTGTAATCAATCGTTTATCACTTGGCGTAGGAATATATAGTATTATATTTCTACAACTATGGATTATTGAAAATAATAAGACATGGATTTTGACATTTCAATTTAACCATTCATGGCAACTAAACAGGGGGGATTAAAGAGAATTTTGTGGAGAGAAAATGGATTATGGGAGTGTGTGACTTGAACTATTGATTGGCCTGTGTAGATATGTGCCAGCCACATGGGAATTCACAACCAATAAATTAAAAATATAATGTACTCAAAAAGAGATAAACTAGCAAGTTCTTCAAGAACAGAGCAAGGGACCTGGTCTCAAAAAGTCTCCTTAGTGGGAAATAGTGTTATTGCATAGTTGATTTATTTAGTAGATGTGCAACATTGAGGGGGAAGACTGATACGCTCAAACTTACTTCTCAAATAAGAAGTAAAGCGGTCGTGTCAAGTAAATAACCCAACTAGTGAGGTTGGGACCGTTCCCATGAAGAAAATAGTCTAGACTTAACTTCAACTTGTTATTACTATTGTTTGGTCAATGAATTCCTTTGAAAGTAAAACCAATAAAGGGGGGTTCCTATTTCTAATTGAGTGAAAATAAATAACGAACTTGACAGAGACACTTAAACGCTTTTGAATGTTGGATTTTAATCAATTAATCAAAGTAACTAGGGTTTACGTGTTCCCCACTGGTTCATAACTTCATAATTCTAACTATAACAATTTTTTCCTAGTATCTTGCATGCAAAGTGATAAGTTATGTATTTCTAAATCCTTGGTCCGGCATCTAGAAAATCTCACTCCGTACCTTGGTCCGGCTACGTGTGTTGCTATCCTAACCCTTATCCTTACCTCATATTAAGCATCATATTCGATATTTGACTAAGTTATTACCGCGTACCTATCAATACTAGCCTATTAGATAGTATACACTAAATATATGTTAATAATTCTTTTCCTATTATCTACCTCCTTTGTCCGGTAAGTAGCATTAAGGCGAGTTCTAACATTGGCCATCCGTTAAAAAGATTTTTTAGTGAAAGAATTATTAATATATGCAAGACATTAATCTAGAATTGTTATTTTAGTTTGGGTTTATCTCATTATTTGCCTATGGTTCCCACAACCCTAGTTATGGAGTTTAGTTACTCATATCCATAAACACAATATTCAAATATATTAAATACGAATTCATGTACCTACTTCAATGAGAAAGAATAAAATCCAAAGTTTGCTTGATGAATATAAAAAAATCACTTGCAAGAATCACAAAATCCAACACTAATACACAATGTCTAAAAATTTGATGTCTAATCTAATAGAGTCTAACTATCTGGTGTCTAACCTAAAAGAGTCTAACCTCAAAAACGAGGTTTTTCAAACTATTTATAAAAAAACAAAAACCTAAATAAACAAGGATTCTGATTGCTGGAAATCTGCCAAAACGCCGCTGGGTCGACAGACCTCGCGATGGACCGTCATGGTCACGACGGACCATCATGGACTCCGTCGTCTCATACTTGTGCAATTTCTTCTGCTGCTTTCATCATTCCCCTCGACGGCAAGTATTACGGACCGTTATAGGTACAACGGTCCGTCAAGGTTCTTCGTTCTAAAACACATCAACTCTTGAAATCTGGGTACTGGGATCACTTCTTTAAACTTCACGACGAACCTGCAGGACGGACCGTCACAGACACGACGGACTGTCACAAGCTTCAAAATCCCACACTTGGTCAGACTTCCCCATCTTCCTTCAGCAGCTGCACTACGCTGCCACCTACGAACCTTCACAAGCACGACGAACCGTCATATGCTCCGTAGGTGGTCTCTTCTGCATTTCTTCGCTCAAAATCACCGCATTCAACTTTGGACAGATTTCCTACAAAACAACGAGAAACTTATATAAAATTAGCACAAAAAGGATTTAGGACACACTAAACTTAAGGAAAAAGTATTAATAATACAGTTAAACCACGATATATCAACACCCTCAACTTAAATTCGTTGTTTGTCCTCAAGTGACACACTATGACTCACTACACAATCTTAGTACAATAGTATCCATGTTTTATCCTTTGCAATCATTTGGCTATCAATCCCGATTAATCTCATCAAATCTATGCATGATATCACTATTAGGATTGAATTTTGTGGGATCAGAACATGAGACAAACTCCTTTTTCACACCGAGGTGCTAACAATTTTGGTATTGTAACTAGTGTCCTCACTTTAAAATAAAATCCTCCTTTTTCACACAATGATTTCAGTTTGAGTATAACGATTACTTTTCAACACTCACTCTCATAACAAAGTCACACTCATTCATACCTTTTGCCATAAGCTTGCCCTTATTTTCACTGCCTTAAGTTCGCTATACAACCCTTAGGATCACGATAGGAATTTGTTTTAGCTAGTAACATAGGCTCGAGGTCAGGTAAGGTATATTTTAGTATACTTTAGTGACTTTTTACCCTCCTTTACATATCGGTTACACCTTCCACTGTCTCTCGTTTCATCTTGCCCAGTTTCTCATATTCTTTCTCCTTGCAATTTTCTCTTCTTTCTTCATTTGTGTAAGTGACTCTCTTCTTTTCTTGCTTGTATTTCTTGTGTATTTTTCTTTTTCTTTACTTTTCTCTTCATCTAATTCTTGAGTCACTTTACTGTTGTTCTTTCTCTCTCTTTGTTCTTTCAACCCCACTTTCCAGAGCATTCCTCATAGTAGCCACCCTCAACTCATGTCTTTGCCATGAGTCAAGGTACACAATACCCAAAGTTGGGTCAGGGCCATAACGAAGGTTGTTTATGCATTAGCCACCCTCAACTTATGCATTTGGCATAAGCTGAGGTGCACATGTCCAAGGAGGGACTAGGTCCAACACATTGTTCCCAGAAAAGATCAGTTAGGGTGAAAAAGAAAGGTCAAATTTTAAGTTCAGATTATTTGGATCAAAGAAGGATAAAATTTCATTTGGTTTCTTTTCTTTAGGATAGAAATGGTCTATATTGAATAAGGGCCTATGATCCTTTCCGAATTGTCTATTATAACTTACTTTTAGCAGGACTAACAACGCAAGTTCTTGCTCAGTACCAATCGTGGACTATTCAAATTTCCTCACACTCACTTGACATCTCATCACTATACCAGATTATCAGACACCTAATTCGAATATATGACTTAGGGTAATGCAATGGTGTAACTCTATGTCGTGCTTAGAACCACACAATTATCAGTTACTATGCCTAGTCATGTATCATTTTTCAGTTTATCAGGATATCATTTTAGCCATGATGCTCTAGAATTAAACTACGTACAAAAGATATAAACATGCCGGTTCAACAGAAAAAGTAATCTGTCTTTTGGGGAAAAAGAACACAGGCAAGAAAACCCCAAAAGAGAATAGTGAATTGGGCTACTCAGATTTCACCCTATTACTCACTATCCATCTACCCCACCCCCAACAAAAAAGCATGCAATTGTCCCCAATGCATAAAAATGTAAATGCTAGAGTGGTAGGTGAAGCAAACCTGGAGACCCTTAAGAGAGGGGTCTCTGACCGCCATGACGGTTATGCACGACGAACTGTCGAGAGCACGACGGTCCGTCACATGTGTCCGTTGGTGACTGTTTCAGAGTGATCTTCTGCAGAATTTCCTGGTGATGTGCCTACAAATTTAAAAACTCATTAGTAGAAAAATGCTACCATTACTAAAAAGACTATAAGTATTGGGTTGCCTCCCAACAAGCGCCTGATTTAATGTCGCGGCACGACTGGGGATCCTTGATTACACAGACTTCATCAAGATGGTATGCCTCTATCACTTTATTCCCCGATGCTTTATGCCCAAAATAGAGCTTTATTCTATCTCTATTCCCTTAAACCGCACTCCCTCCTTGGCTTTTAACTCAACTTCTCCATGAGGGAATACTTGGGTAATCAAGTAAGGGCCAGTCCATTTAGACTTGAGCTTGCCCGGAAGACAAGGCACCTCAGAACTATCGACAAGCACCAAATCCCCAACCATAAACATTTGTTTTGCATTTTTCTGTTCAGTCTCCTTTTTCATCTTTTCTTTGTGGGATACGGCAGGTACCGATTGGAGCTCAACACTCTGCCTCATGGTCCTACAAATGTTGAAGGTCGCTTCTTCATTATTCAACTGAAATGTCAGTTGTCCCTTCTCCATATAAACTAATGCTTTACCTGTAGCAAGGAATGGACTCCCAAGAATAATAGGCACTTCAAAATTGACCTCACAATCAAGAATAACAAAATCAGCCGGAAAGACGAATAACTCCACTTTTATTAGCACATTATGGAGTATCCCTATGGGCCTTTTCACTGTCCGATCGGCCCTCAGTAGCTGCATCGCAGTGGGTTTTGGATCCCCCAAACCCAACTTCTTTTAAATTGAGAGGGGCATGAGATTTATGCTTGCCCCTTGATGACATAATGATTTCGCAAAATGTAATGACCCAACTTTACAAGGAATAGAGAACGCACCAGGATCTTCTTTCTTTTGTACAAGGGATCTTGAAGCAATAGCACTACAATGCTGCAGTCTATCATCATCCTCAAAAGTGACCGATCTTTTCTTGGTGACCAGATCTTTCATAAATTTTGCATAACCGGGCATTTGTTCTAGAGCTTCTACCAAAAGAACATTGATAGAGAGCTGCTTCAACATTGTTATGAAGCGCCGGTATTTACCATCCTCGGTCTTTTTCACTAATATCGGAGGGAAGGGTGGTGGTGGCCTAGGCATGAGAATTACCTTGATAGGTACTTCTGCATCTTTTCCATTACTTCCCTCTGCTTCACCACTACCCTTTACCACATTATCATTATCCTTTCTCACATTTTCCTCAGTAGATGGCATAGATGGGTCAATGGTTTTCCTACCACCCCGAGTAGTGATTGCCATACAGTGTGCATCATTCTTTGGATTTTGGACAGTGTTGCTAGGAAGAGTGCCTGGTTGCCGTGTGTTCACTGTCGCAGATAATTGGGCCACTTGCAATTTGATCTGTTTAATCGATAATGCATGTGTATCAAATTTTTTCCCAATACTAGCTAAATCACACCTAAACTCTTTAATGTGTTCATCACTAGTGTCGAACCTCCTGGTAGTGCCACAAAGTTGTTCACTTTGTCTTTGTGGTTTAGTTTCTTGGAGACTGGATAGTAGCGTGCTAAGAAGACATCTCTTAATTGGTTCCAAGTGAAGATTGAGTTGTATGTGAGCTCACCTCTCCCGTTAGTGAGAGAGGAAACACTCTGAGACCTATTACATCTATATCCAAATCAGGCCTCCCCACACAACTTTTACACACTGCCCTTACCTTAGCTATATGGGCATGTGGATCCTCAGAAGGTAGCCCTGAAAACAAACCTCTGGCAGTGAGCATTTGCATCAGGTTACTAGTTACCACAAAAGTGTGGCCTGTGGGTAGAGGGGGCAAGACAAGTGGCCCATTTGAGTCTGCTATGTTATCATACCCTCTGCAATATGCTTGGGGCCGTGGAATGGGATTTCGTCCCCACTGTTGATGTGCACCCAGAGCATCGGGTAACATTTGACCATGAACATCAACCGGAGCTGTGATGTTCTGGTTCGGATCCTCATCATTTATTCCCAAGTTTTGATTCATACTGTGCAGTGTACGCTCTAGCTCGTGATCGTAGGGAAACAAGGGTTCTCTTCCTCTCCGTGTATTTGGAATACAAGAAGGATAGTTCTGAAAAGAAATCAAAAACAATAAAACAAAGTAAAATCAAGAAAATATAAACTAAACTATAGTAATAGGTTCAAGTTAATCTAAAAGCTAAAATCCCCGGCAGCGGCGCCAAAATTTGATACGCTCAAACTTACTTCTCAAATAAGAAGTAAAGTGGTCATGTCAAGTAAATAACCCAACTAGTGAGGTTGGGATCGTTCCCACGAGGAAAATACTCTAGACTTAACTTCAAACTGTTATTACTATTGTTTGGTAAATGACTTCCTTGGAAAGTAAAAACAATAAAGGGGGTTTCTATTTCTAATTGAGTGAAAATAAATAACGAACTTGACAGAGACACTTAATAGCTTTTGAATGTTGGGTTTTAATCAATTAATCAAAGTAACTAAGGTTTACGTGTTCCCAACAGGTTCATAGAGTCTAACTATCTGGTGTCTAACCTAACAGAGTCTAACATCAAAAACGAGGTTTTTCAAACTATTTATAGAAAACAAAAACCTATTTAAACAAGGATTCTAATTGCTGGAAATCTGCCAAAATGCGGCTGGGTTGACGTACCTCGCGACGGACCGTCGTGGTCACGACGGACCGTGATGGACTCCGTCGTCCCATACTTGTGCAATTTCTTCTGCTGCCCTCTTCATTCCCCTCGACGGCAAGTATGACAGACCGTCATAGGTACAACGGTCCGTCGAGGGTGTTCGTTCTAAAACACTTCAACTTTTGGAATCTGGGTACTTGGATCACTTCTGTGAACTACACGACGAACCTGCAGGACGGACCGTCAGAGACACGACGGACCGTCACAAGCTTCGTAATCCCATACCTGGTCAGACTTCCGTGTCTTCCTTCAGCAGCTGCACTACGCTGCCACCTACGGACCATCACAAGCACGACGGACCATCATATGCTTCGTAGGTGTTCTCTTCTGCATTTCTTCGCTCAAAATCTCCGCATTCAGCTTTGGACAGATTTCTTGCAAAACAACAAGAAACTTATATAAAAATTAGCACAAAAAGGCTTTTGTACGCACTAAACTTAAGGAAAAAGAATTAATAATACCGTGAAACCACAGTATATCAAATACATTTAGAGGTAAATTCATCGGTTGCAAGTATTTTAATCTGAATTATTGTCAAGTTTGAGTTAAATAGAGGTTGGGTTAAAAATCGTGTGAGGACAGTTCGTGGTTTTCACTGCTCTTGAGCAAGGGGTTTCCACGAAAAATCATTGTGCATATTTCACTTCCAGCCATATACTTTCTGCTTTTATTTTTGTTGAAGTTCTTGTTGAGTGAAAGTACTTATCTATAGACATATAGTGGACACGTACTACTGCGTGCGCTTATATTACTATTCTTACAATGTCAATGGACCTAGTCCATTGACTGTTCGTGGATGCACACATCCCAACAATTTGGTATCAGAGTACGTTCTCTCTAGCCGATTAACACCTAGAGATATTCCCTTAGATGAATGGTTTCTCCACTAATCTTGCAAGAAGGCGGGGGCGGGTCCAACGAAGCCACCTCTATTTCATGGTCTATATTATTGGTGGTGAAATAAGTGCATGTTTGACTTTATAATGGTTGAAGATTTTGAGTTGTGGGATTTTATATTGATGGTCCGTATGTTCCAGCTATCGAAGTAAAATAAATGGATGTCACAAGGATCGTTCTCAAAACATGGCGACAATATAATGACTTTTACAAAAGAGAAGATGAGAAATATCACAATACTAGAAAGCTCTTGATGTGTTGAATAAGAGAAAATGTATATGACCTGATATCTTCGTGTGACATTGCCAAAGAAATTTTGGATCTGCTGAAAACTACCTATGAGTGAACTAAGGAAAAGAAAAATTTCTTTACTACTTACTTTGGTAGTTTCACCATATAATGGAATTTTTCCATTGGACAAATGTTATTTTGGGACAGTCAATAAGACAAGCGAACTTGAAGAAATGACTTTCTGTGCTCTGTTTCAGCATCTTCAAGCTAAAATTTATAAAAAATATGAATACATGAGGACAAAACTAACTGGTGCAGCTGACCATAAAGAAGGAAAAGACAAAGAAGGGACCAGGCCTGTCCTAATATAAGTAGGAGAGAAACCTCTTTCCAGGCGATGAAAATAGATATGACTTCATGGGAAGATTAGTCGAGTGATATAGATGACTTTGAGCACTCTAATGAGGCCTTTATGTCAAAATCTAATGATGAAGAAGATGAAGAATAGGTAATACTGATCTTAATCAAAACTTGCATGTTTACTGTATTGAGAAGTAGAGAAGTTTAGCCGCTATTTTCATTAATTCTTTCATTGATTTAACAACTCAAAAGTATATTATAAGCAAATGCCTAGATAACCTTCATGAAGAAAAGGCAGCCTTGGTTGAACAAATGTCTATTGTGGAATAACAATTGATAGTTCTGGAAGTTCAAAATATAGAATTTAGGGAAAATAAAATATGTTGAGTGAGAAATATGGTAGAGGAAAGGGAGAGGACAACAACTTGAATTGATCTAGAAATTAGAATGAATACTTATGAAACAAAACTTGCTATGGCCTTGTAGTGAAATCATAAGTTATTGAGGGACCTGGTCCGCGTAAAAGGGGAACTTGATTAATTCATCAATTTTACCAATTCGTCTAAGATCTATTCAAATCTAATTAGTCAAGGATACAACAGTAGAAGAAGTATGGACTGTGAGAAGATAGATTTCTCACACAATCATCACCCCAAATTTGTTTCTAAGTTTCTTTTTTTTTTTGAAAAAATATGAAGGATGTTCGTCAAACTATTCCAAATATAGGAAAAGACTAAAGAAGGGACATGGTACTGCACATGGTCTTAAGACGAAGAAACTCAGTTTGCCTCACAGGACAAAAGATTTTCTTATCACTTTGTTATCTTCACACAGGGAATTATGTCTCAAATGGGTTCCCAAGTGTAACAAATGTTTTGCTATTCAAGTGAGATGAAGGAGTATCGGTCAATTTTGGCTTATGATAGTGGATGCTCAAATCACCTGACTGAGAAAACTATAAGGGGAACACACTATTAAGGATTCATACTGTGTAAATGGTTGAAGTACAATCATTCAATAGTTTCACAAATTTGTGATGAATAAATTTAAGTTAAGTTCTTATCATAAAGAACATGTTGTCACAAAATTGCTCTCTCGGGCGATGATCTTAATAGAAAAGATATGCAAGAACTTGTATGTTGCTGATTTTAATATTGCTCGTATAAATAGCCTCACTTGCCTTAGTGCTCGAGGGCAGAATCCCGAGGCATGACACAAGAGTCTTTCTCATGTTAGTGTTTCTCCACTGGACAAACTTGTGTCAGGAAACCTAGTCCGATGTTCGCATAAAATAAAGTTTGTATATGACAAAGTTTGTGATGCTGGTGTAAAGAGAAACAGATCAGCCCATCCTTCAGGTGGAATAAACAAACTTTTAATCTTCCAAAGAACCTTCCGGGCTGAAGTGGTAAATGCTACATGCTTTGTGACCAAAATTAGGGAATTGAGAAGTTTGATATCACTGATGTAAAATGATTATTTGGGGTATATTCTTCCTCCAATAAGGGTTATCCGATATATACAAATGTGTGCATTCAAAAAGATATTCATATGATTTTTTTATTAGTCAGGAAGAATTGAGAAGTTGCAAAATAAAAAAGATTTTGTGATGGAAGAGTCCCGTCAGATTCAAGGAGATTTTCTAATCAGTGAGTTTGCTGAAGAAAATATCATCTTCATAAATCAAACAATCCCAAGGAAGCATATGATGAACCTAATAAAGGACCGGATCCAATAAACAATGTTGAACGAAGATGACGTAGTTCATGCTGATAATGCAAATTATTAAGGTGAAAATGAAGAGGATGATTAATCTCAGTTTGAAAAAAGCAAAGTATATCACAAGGTTCACGAAAAGCTGATAGGTTGTCCTAGTTTCTCTTCAAGAATGGTTTCAAAAGAATGAGGTTCAAAGTGAGCATGATGGAAGTATTAAATTTCTTCATGGATTTTTAAGTCAATAAAACTTCTAAAGCTTTAAAAAATGAAAGATCAAGTGGCTGATATCTTCGCCAAAGTCCATAGCAAGGAGCGACTTTTCTAGAACATGGACCTGGATACAACTCAGAGAAGCTACTAAAAAAGTTTCATATTATGAATGTGAAGTCAACCAATAATCTTAATGGGATCAAATCTGTCACAACCGGGGATCACCCCCTAGAAGTAACATAACGTACTTGACCTCTTGGAGGTCTTATACAAGCCCATAGTTATCATTCATTGCATCGACATAGTAAATTTAGCGGAAAATTTAAAACTTTTCATAGCAGCTCATATGATAGAAACTTTACTTCATATAAATATAAAATATAAGTCGTAATAAAGATATAGACTCTAAGTCTCTTTTCTATCTTAGATTAAACAATATTAGAATACATATGAGACACGGCCCATAACACACATTACACAACTATACAATATTTAAAAACTTTACACTAAATACACATTAGGACATCCTTAAACTTAAGGATTTCTTTCCTTGAGCTTGGGAATCACGTATCAAGATCTTCACCATTCAATACATCCTTTAAGAATCCATAACCTATAATTTGTGTAAAAAGTAGAGAAGAATGGGATTAGTACAAGAATACACTATGCATGGCAACCATGCAAAAACATGCATTTAAAAGGGACCTTTTTCTTGAAAATCATATTTCATGCCTTTTGAGTAAATCCTTTTGAAACCTTTAAACTAAAGAATTTACAGCATTTTCATACTTCATAGAAACACAACCAAAGGACAAACATCCTAGAAAAGCACATATACAATTTCAGTCCAATTGGAGGTCACTTTATAATGAGCTCATTTCTCTTTATAGTGAACTATTTCTTTTAATTCATTAGTCTCCCAAATAATATTTTAGGGATACTTTGTGCAATGTATCACCTTAGCACCACAAGGAAAATTATACATATCATCTATACAAGAAAATATATACTATCATAGACGTATAATACCACATAGACATAGTTAAGTCAAGACCTTTATAATATAGTCAACAAGATCAACATCATACATAAAGACTCATATCATGATTATCTTCATAACAAATAGAGAAATACTACAATGTCATTCATAGGGAACACATACATAGTGACACGCATTACAGCACCTACCTAAAACTTCCTAAGGAGGTACTTGTGCAATGTCTAGATGGCTTAATTATTTCCACTTATCCTAAGTAATCTCCCTTACGACATTCTATTTAGGGTCCTAGTCATTTATCTTCCATGGACAATTTTTCTTTAGGGAAGCTATATCCTTAACCGACATAGACAATGTGATGCTAAACATGGAATACAGTGTCATAGAACTCCAAACCGAAAGGAGGTGGGATACCGGCCAAAGTAGAACCAAATGTAATATAGATTTCTAGGTGGATCCACTAGCTAGTATCCTATGGTTGAAAGATAGTTATGGAACTTGGAGGTACATGTGAAAACCCTCTTTAAGCAAAGATTAGGCATTGTAGTTATTCACTTGTGGAAACCCTATTTATGACAATTGAGGCATTGTGGTTATCCACCTCATGAGATTTATGGTGATATACCTTTCTACCATAGGAAAGGACACACACTCATATTCAAGTTCACTCGGTTCTAAGCTAAGTTCCCTTCCTTGAAAACCTTTATTATACTTTTACTTTATAAATCATAGGTTTAGGAGAGTCACCCCCTCATATGCTTAACTCATAGGTCAAAGATGGAAGTTCATCAACCTAAATCATGTAAAGAATCCCTTCACATGAAAATAGCATATCTAAAGCATCATCTAGTTTAGGGTACACCTAAACACCATTCAATGCCCCTCTCTTGACTAGATTTTCATACATGTGTGTGTGTATACATATATGTGATCAAACCTTTCCCCTAACACATTAAGTCACACAAGTTCATATATACATATTCATACATATAGAAACCAAAATTAGAACTATCCTATCAAGTCATCATAGTAAGGAATACATAACATACTTGACATACATATACTTTACATGCATAGAAGTAGAAATTAGTGAATATGAGAATAACCTTTAATTTAGACACTATAACCTATACTACTTGTAACATGCATGTGAGTGAGTGTATGTGTACATTGGTAAACATGATCACATAATGGACATCAACAACATATGGAGTCAGTGACCCTCTTAGACCATAATAACCCTTCAAAAATAAAGCACCATAACACACGATAGCATTGGAGACAAGCCAACTTCATATTACACTTATGACTCCTAACTGTCATGCATTCACATAGGGGTACATACGTAAGAGATTATTAATTTTTTTAAATCATCAATGGCTGCACGTATACTTCACCCTAACATGGATATATACATGCTTACACTATAGCCATACAACCTAAATCACAACTACAATAGGAATGTAGGCATAAGCTTCACATTGTATCATCATAAGCACATGCTCATACATTCATCAATTTTCCTTGATGGCCATGGTCAAAACATATATAGATTTGACAATAAAGTAAACACCGCCACCATAAGTGGACCATACCACACAATGCCATACAAGTCTTTATCAACTACAATACTATACGGAAAGTAGAAGAGATAAGCATTCTTACAAATTTCCCACCCTTTGATCATCATTGATAAATACACTTTGTTCATCAACAATTCATATATAAGGCATTATCTAAATTCACTTTAATCATAGAAGAAACCATGTACAAATCGCTACAAGATCATACTATATTATAATACAAGGCATCTCACATGTACTAGGAAGTAGAAGAACATAGATCTTTAATCCAATTAACTTGCATTGATCATAAATTCTATTTCATTAAAGGCATGAGTCTACGGAAGTATCTAATCATACACTAAATCATAAAGAAATCATGCTTAAAGTACATCAAGATCAGGCTACAACATAGGCATTAGACTTGAAAATTCATTAGGTTATAGAGGGGAATTAACCAACACTATTGATTCTCTAAGGTATTGATCATGAATAATATTTTACCAATAGTGTACATGTTAGGCAGTATCTAATGAAATCATAGTGTACATGAGAAAATACTACAATTTTCATAAAGGTCGACATAAACATGCTTCATATAAGGAATTCATGGAAGGTAAGTTTACATAGGTTAATCCTATTCAAACTATTATGAATTGAACCATGTTGTGTTCATTTCATATAATTCATCCTCATATTTTGTTAGTGCTATAAGCAATAGACGCTGACCATGATCATATCATACAACAACTAACCTAACGTCCAGATCACAAGTTACAACTCCATAGACTAGCAGAACCTAGATTTATTCATACCAAGCCTTCTTTATTTTGAACATAAAATATTTATATCCACAATTCAACAATAATATTGACCAAAAACAGTAGCAACAATAACCACAACATAATCGAGTTCAACATTTATTCAAAAAATGACCATGTTACAGTGAATTCCTAGAATACAAAGCTAGGCATGTTCAATTCTTCATCCATGGATCCTTCATCATATAATCATGATTATTTAATGTAAATAACAGTATATAGAACCACTTAAACGTAATAGAAGCATAATTCAATTGATAACAAATCAATACCATAAAGCCGATGCAAGGCTAAATCGTTTTGGTGATAGAACATGGATTCATCATGCAATTGGATTGAAAACCACTTCAAAATAATTATATTATAATCAATACATTCATATTATGCCTTTGAAATCAGTTTAAGAAAGAAGCCATGGTACATTTAAGAAGAAAGCAGTTGATTATATTTTTCTCTTTGAAAACATTGAGATTAACTCTCTAGATGGAACGATGAATAAAGATGAAGGATGACTATTTTTCCAGTTTAAAACCTCTAAAAATCGATGATAAATCAATCAAAAATGCAGCTCCAAGAAGTTCTGAGCTTCACCATCAATGGAGGTTTGAAGGGAAATATTTTTGGAGGGAAACGCTTAAATCATGTGAGAGGATTCTATAATGAGGTCATCACGTTTTTGGTGACTTATATACACCCCAAAATAGCTAAATAAACCTATTAGGTTTAGCTTAGGATGTAGGGTGAATTTCTTATTCATCCCTTTAATAAATACAGACGTTGCTGCAAGTTGTACACCACTATCGAACGGAGGCACTGACAGGGTGTTGGTCTATCAATGGACCGTGCCTAGCTTTTGTCGACTGGTACTTAGACAAATTATTGGTTTTATACCTGACAAAAAAAAGTTACATTCGACGAGACCTGAAAAACGGGCCGCTGGTGGACCAACTGGCCGTCGTTGGGTCCGTCAATGGACACTACAAAGGCAGTGTCTCGACAAGCCTTTGGTCCTTCTTTTAAGCCTCTTGTGGGGCCTTTTTAGAAGTCCTACCCAAATGTTTAAAACGTTATTACAAAACTTAACCATATATAGACCTTCCACATCAATTTCATCCAAAACAAATACCTATAAGACGTCCACACAGGCCAAGCCTCATCAAGATACACATTGAACGTCTTAAGGGCTATCTTTCGAACTCTTTGGACGTTCTTGGTTGTTTGACCTCCGAACTTCTCGAAACTTCATATAACATCATTAAAAATCATTATATATCATTTAGAGGCTTCAAAGTTTCATGAAACACAAATATAAACATGCATAGACACATGAGGCACATAGGTGACTAGTCGTCAAACATTTTGGTCGTCCCTTGACGTTCGACATCCAAATCACATCAAACTTTACACAATGACTCTACACAATATTATAAGTAATTTAAAGAATTTATATCCTTACAAAAAACATTTTATGATCTAGACACCCTATATCATTTTGGGATCTTACAATATCCCCCACTTGGGAACATTCGTCCTCGAATTACACTTAGGGCTCTTTAATCACAACAAGGACTTCAAGGCAACATAGAGAAGTTTATAACATTTATAATAACATAAAATAATTTTAGAACTCAATGTACACAATCAAGCAAAACCAATACTCACTCACTCTTTAATGCATCAAGCACAGAGGCTCTTATAATGTTCATATGAGGAACATCTTTCTCCTAATCATAACATGGTCATTACACCTTAACTCATTAAGACATAATCTTTCAAAATATTCTTTAAGTCCCACATAGGAAGATTTCAACAACACTCAAGAAGAAATTTAGGTACTCATGATTAAATGCACATAGACTTGAGTTAATTGAATCAACAAAGATCTTCATTAGTTAGACCTAGTGCCATGAAGGTCATACTCAATCAAACCATGTTTAGTGGTGTTCATGGAGGAATGTCCTCCTCAACACACTAACATGTATTGTTAGTTTACACCTTAGCAAAGTACAAGGTCAATTTCCTCTTAAAACGAAAAATTCTCAACTTTCAACCAAGACATGCTCATGGTTCCTTCGTAGTGAAGTCTAAGTGGTAAGTCACACCAAGCACCTCACAACAAATAGAACGCAATTTCACAAAATGTCAATTTCTAACATAGCACTCACCTTCAAAGTAAGCATATTTTGAGAAGAATCACACTAATCATGGGCACACACATGAGCACTAGGTTAAACATATATTCACTTTTCAAGAATGAGCCTACAATTATGCATTCCAAATTATAAAAGTCACATAGTTTTCAAGAGACTCAACATCTTTCATTTGAAAGAGACAACTTTTTATTATAAGACTAAACATAACACCTCTCAAGTGACTAAAACAAGTGTCTTGTCTTATCTCATGAAGTCAAATGCACAACTAGCATATCAAAATGTAATTTAACATGACAAAACATGGATTTTATCAAAAAAATTCTTTCATGGAATTTGGAATCTTTACAATATCCTTAAGGTAATGTCAATAAAGACATACCAAACACGTAGAGATCATGCAATTCATACTTTATGCAAAACTCTTTTCATGAACAAGCTTACTAAAATTTCAATAGATTCAAGCTGAAGTAAAAATAGAATGTCAATGGTAGAAAATATCTACAACCTTACCACTCAATAACCATCCCCCACTTAGGGTAAAACCAATTAAGAACTTAATCCCAACTCAAGTGGATCTTAACTAAACAATCTTCATTTTTCATCACTTAAAAGTGATTACCATTTAGAAGGAGTTTACGGTAAGTCAAGCAAGGCATTCTAAACTTCATCTCCTAGGCAATTTATCCCCAATTATCAAGTTAGGTCATCTCATTCAACCACATAAGGTTTTTATACAATACAATAGATATCAAGGTCATATATCATTCGGGGGAACAACAAGGAGATTTAGCCAAAAGGACTCTTCCTTTTCTTTCAACATTAATGTAAGGTAACTTCTAGGTCAAAAAATATCACATCATCACCCTACAAGGATAAGAGTACTATCCCCAATTCTAGGGAAAGATCAATTAAAAATCATCAAGGAACTCACAACACAATAAAAAGTTAGAAACAGTTCTACAACTCATCGTGCCATAAGACTCTTATTTTTTATTTCAAATAGCAAAAATAATTTTTATATTCATTATTATGTTCATATACATCAATTCTATACACATTTAGACAACATCTAATCAAAAATAAATTTAGTTTATTTTTCAAAAATCCTATAGTAAGCTATTTAGCTTTATAGTTAGCATACTTTCAAATTCCAAAAATACAATATTTAGGAAATCGATGGGAAAAGCATGACAATATGGGATACAAAACTTTACCAAGACAAGCATACTATCATCTTACCAAGGATCAAGTCAATACAAAGGACTCCAATCGACAGTAGGCAACTTATCAAGGACCACATGTATACAAAGGGAAACATTGCACACCGATAAGCACAAAATCTTAGGGTGGCATGCTTCCATATGTAGTCACCACGAATTTTAAGTTCAAATTGTAGCATAAGGCTACCATCATAAAAAACCATTTAGGAACATATCATTCCAAAAGAAATCATTTTATCCTTAATAACTTCTAACAGATTTTAACTATATCATGACACATATTTTACAACATAGCATGTTATTTTACATAGTTTTTGTACATAGCCAAAATTGGCATCACATCATAAAAACATAAATGAATTCACCTTCACGCATACTCATTCAACGCATAAAACAAAGATAAGCATTTAAACTCACCTTTTCTCTCTCAAGCATAGAGAACAGTCTCATCCAAACAATCATATCTAATAGACCACCGGAAAAGAAAACATAGGAGAGAGATCTTATAGAGTTCAGTTCTATGGCACAATATGAGAATGATGAAGAAGGGAAACGCTATCGTTCTATAGTCTCTCACATAATTTGATGTGTGGAGATTCACCAACAATGATATAGACTCTACTAGACATATCAATATGAGACTTTTTGGATCCTAAACCACTTTTAGAAAACCTACTGCTCTGATACAATGTTTGTCACAACCAAGGAGCACCCTCTAGAAGTAACATGGCGTACTTGACCTCTCGGAGGTCTTATACAAGCCATAATTATCATTCATAGCATCGACATAGAAAATTTAGCGGAATATTTAATACTTTTCATAGCACCTCATACGCTAGAAACTTTATGTCATGTACATATAAAATATAAGTCTTAATAGACATATATACTCTAAGACTCTTTGCCAACTTAGAATCAATAACATTAGAATACATTAGGGACACGACACATAATACACATTACATAACTATACAATATTTAAAGACTTTACATTAAATACACATTAGAACATTCTTGGACTTAAGGATTCCTTTCCTTGAGATTGGGAATCACCTACCAAGCTCTTCACAACTAAAGACATCCTTTTAGTATCCATAACTTACACTTTGTATTAAAAGTATAGAAGAATGTGATTAGTACAAGAATGCACTAAGTGTAACAACCATGCAAAAACATGCATTTAAAAGAGACCTCTTTCTTGAAAATCATATTTCATGTCTTTTAAGTAAATCCTTATGAAACCTTAAAACAATAGCATTAAATCATTTACATATTTCATAGAAACACATACAAAAGGCAAACATCATAGAAAATCACATATAAAATTTAAGTCCAATTTAAGGTCACTTTACACTGAGCTCATTTATCTTTACAGTGAACTATTTCTTTTAATTCATTAGTATCCTATGTAATCCAATAGGGATACTAGGTGCAATGTATCACCTTAGGACCACGAGGAAAATCATACGTATCATCTACACCAGACAACACATACCATCATAGAAGAATAATACCACATAGACATAGTTAAGTCAAGACCTTTATAATATAGTCAACAAGATCAACATCATGCCTAAAGACTCATATCATGCACATCTTCATAAAAAGTAGACAAATACTACAATGTCATGCATAGGGAACACGTTAATAGTGACATGCATTAGAAAACCTTCCTAGAATTTCCTAAGGAGCTACTTAAGCAATGTCTAGACGTGTTAATTACTTCCACCTATCCTAAGTAGCCTCCCTTAAGTCATTCTATTTAGGGTCCAAGTTATGGAAGCTATAGCCTTAACCGAAATAAACCATGTGATTCTAAACATGGAATTCGTTGTCATAGAATTCCAAAACAAAAGGAGGTGGTCTACCGGCCAAAGTAGAACCAAATGTGAACAGCTTTGTAGGTGGATTCACTAGATAGTATCCTATGGTGGCAACATAGTTATGGAACTTGGAGGTACATGTGAAAACACTCTTTATACCAAGATTAGGCATTGTACTTATTCACTTATGGAAACCCTATTTATGCACATTGTTGCAGTGGGGTTATCCACTTCATGAGATTTATGGTGACCTACCTTCCTACCATAGGAAGGGACACACACTTATATTCAAGTTCACTCGGTGCTAAACTAAGTTCCTTTCCTTGAAAACCTTCATTATACTTTACTTTATAAATTATAGGCTTAGGAGAGTCATCATGTGCTTAACTCATAGATCATACATGGAAGTTCATCTACCTAAATCATGTAAAGAATCCCTTCACAGGAACATAGCATATCTAAAACATCATCTAGTTTAGGGTATACCTTATCACACCATTCAAGGCCTCTCTCTTGACTAGATCTTTGTACATGTGTGTGTGTATGAATATATGTTAGCAAGCCTTTCACATAACAAATTAAGTCACTGAAGTTAATATATACATATTCGTAAATATAGATACGAAAAATAGAACTATCCTATCAAGGTACACATGTGCAATGTATAGGTTAAGTCCCATAGCCTTGCCCATACTATTACGCCTATCAAGTGATCCTAGAAAGGAATACATAACATACTTCACATATATATACTTTACATGCATAGTAGTAGACATAAGTCAATATGAGCACAACATTTCATTTAGACACCATGACCTATACTACTTTTAAAATGAATGTGAGTGAGTATGTGTACATTGGTAAACATGATCACATAATGACTCTCAACCACAAATTGACGCCGCCACCCTCTTATACCATAATATACATTCAAACATAAATCACACAACACACAATAGCATATGAGACAAGCCAACTTCATATTACACTTAAGACTCCTAACTTGAGCTACTCATGCATTCACATAGGGGTACATAGGTAAGGGATTATTAACCATTATTAATTCATCAATGGAAGAACCTATACTTCACCCTAACATGGATATACACATGCTTACACAATAGCAATACAACCTAAATCATAACTACAATATGAAAGTAGGCATAAGCCTCACATAGTATCATCATAAGCACATGCTCATACATTCATCAACATGCCTTCATGTCCATGGTCAACACATATATAGATTTGAGAATAAAGTAAACACTGCCACCATAAATGGACCATACCACACAATGCAATACAGGGCTTTATCAACAACAATACTATATGGAATTTAGAAGATAAGCATTCTTACATATTTCTCACCCTTTGATCATCATTAACCAATACAGCTTGTTCATAAACAATTCATATATAGGAAAGTACGTAAATTTACTTTAATCATAGAAGAAATCATGTACAAATCTCGACAAGATCATACCATTACATAATACAAGTCATCTCACATGTACTAGGAAGTAGAAGAACATAGATCTTTAATCCAATTCATTTAAATTGATCATCAATTATATTTCATTAATGGCATAAGTCTAGGGCAATATATAATCATACGCTTAAATGATAAAGAAATCATGCTTAAAGAACTTCAAGATCATGCTACAACATAGGCATTAGACTTGTCAATCCGTTAGGGTATAGAGGGGAATTTTATACCACTATTAATTCTCTAAGGTCTAGATCATAAATAATATTTTAGAAATAATGTAAATGTTATGTAGTATCTAATGAAATCATAATCTAGAGAAGACACTACTACAATTTCCATTAAGGTCGACAGAAACATGAATCATATAAGGAGTTCATGGAAGGTATGTTTACATAAGCTAATCCTATTTAAACTATCATGAATTGACCCATATTTTGTTCATTACGTATAATTTATCCTCATATTTCGTTATAGGCAGCACCTATAGACATTAACATGATCAATTCATATAACAACTAACCTAACGTCAACAAAAGTTACAACTCCATAGACTAGATGAACCTACAATAATTCAAACCAAGCCTTTTTTATTTTGATCATACAAGATTTATATCCACAATTAAACCATAATTTTGACCTAAAACAGTATCTACAAGAAACACAACATAATCGAGTTCAACATTTATTCATAAAAAGGGCCATGTTTAAGTAAATTCCTAGAATACTAAACATGGCATGTTCAATTCTTCATCCATGGATCCACATATATAATTCATCATAAAATCATGATCAATTTATGTAAATAACAGTAGATAGAACCACCTCAACATAATAGAATCATAAGTCAATAAATAACAAATCAAGATCTTAAAGCCCATGCAAGGCTAAATCATTTTTGTGATAGAGCATGGGTTCCTCATGTAATTGGATTGAAAATCACTTCAAAATAAGTATATAATCATCAATACATTAATATTATTCCTTTCAAATTATTTTAAGAAAGAATCCATGGTAGATTTAATAAGAAAGCACTTGATCATATTTTTCTCTTTGAAAACTTTGAGATCAACTCTCTAGATTGAAGGATAACTACAGATGAAGGATCACCATACCATAGTTGAAAACCTCTAAAACTTGAATATTCATCCATAGAACACCCAGAGCCAATAAGTTATTGAGCTTCACCAACAATGAGGTTTGAAGGGAAATAGTTTTGGAAGGAACGACTTCAATTGCGTGAGAGGATTCTGGAATGGGGTCATCACATTTTTGATGACTTATATACACCTAAAAAATATCAAAATAGACCTACTAGGGTTATATTAGGACGTGTGGTGAATTTCCAATTCACCCCTTTAATTAAAATAGACGTTGCTTGCAGTTGCACGCTATCATCGACGGAGGCACTAACAGGGCATTGGTCTGTCAACGGACCATTCCTAGCTTCCGTCGACTGGTACTTAGACAAATTCTAGGCTTTATACCTTAAAAATTAAATTTCCAATTGGCTAGACCTGATTAACGGGCCGTTGGTAGACCAACTCGCCGTCGTTGGGTCCGTCAATGGACACTGACAAGGATATGTCTCGATAAGCCTTGGGTCCTTCTTTTAGGCCGCTTGTGGGGAGCTTTTAGAAGTCGTACCCAAAATTTTCCTATTTTATTACATCCATTAACCATTTGTGTACCTTCCAAATAAATTTCATCCAAAACAAACACCTACAATATATCCAAGAAGGCGAAGCCCCATCAGCAGACATGTTGAACATCTTTAGGGCTATCTTTCGAACGCCTTGGACATTCTTGGTTGTTTGATATCCGAACTTCTCAAAACTTCATATAGCATCATTAAAAATAATTATAACTAATTTATAGGCTACACAAGCTCATTAAAAGCAAATATAATCATGCATAGACATATGAGGAACATGGGTGACTAGTCGTCGAACGTTTTGCTCGTCCCTTGATTTTCGACTTCCAAATAACTTTAAAATTTACACACTGACTCTAAACCATATTATTAGTAATATAAGGAAATTAAAACATTAATAAAAACATGTTATACTTTAGACACCATATCTCATTTAAGGGTCTTGCAAACTCGGTGTTGTATAATAATAGATATGGTCCTGATATAAATGATACAATTATTAGGATGTTACACCCCATATTCTACGTGTATTAGCTCTATATATATCATACTTATAAATTTAATTGTGGTATAGTTATGAACTCGGTTTCCTATTCAACTAGTGACAATAGAATAGGTTTAAAGTGAACTGCCCATAGATTTTTATGCGATACGATTAAGTTGATGTCGATGTATGTATTTAAACTTGATATCAAAAGGTGGTATTTGAGTATAGAGTTTAAACCGAAATAATGTATATAAGTTTTAAGTTAAGTTAAAGGTAATAAGGTCTAGAAATGGAATTAAATATTGAGGTTTTTTCTTGACTTCAATAAGCTAGTAGGTGACAATTAGGTTAATCACTTACTTTGACTTATTGACCAGCCAAAGGACCAAATAGGATCATTACCTGCTTAGACTGTTTTTACCATGTTATTGGACAAGGTACACCACCTATATCTGGACCAAGTTGAAAAGGAAGATAAGGGACGAATGGACATCCAAGGCACAATATTTCCACGCCCAAAATAAATAATTTGAATGGAAAAGTAGGTGCATCATCTACTTAAATGTGTGGCCTAAATTTAAAACAAAAGTTGGCTGCAAATGAAGTACATCCAAGGTGGAAAGAGAGATCCTATTATGGTAAAAAATCTGATGCAAATATCTCACTTTCTTCTTATCCAAATTTTAAGCTCTCAAGTTAATATATTTCTCTCTCTCAAGATGAAACAACGACCAAATATTCCACGGGGGTTCTAACTATTTTTCACCTTGTTTATTCAGAAGGAGGCACAAGATCACCTTCTCTCCTCTATTGTTTAATGTATATTGGAGAGTTCTTCAAGGGAGTGAACTAGAGAAAGCTATAAGTGTTGGAAGCCAAGGTTTCACCACTCTCTTTCAAAAATTAAGAGAAGGTTAAAAAAACAATAACTGAAAGAGAATAACAGATTTAGATTGTGAAGGTAAGGGAGCTTCCATAACCTTTAATTATTAGTTTATTTGAGAATTCCAGACTTACTTATTTATTGAAACTCGTAGGATGATGATTTAAAACCACAAATTCAAGTGTTCTAATTATATTTGAGTGATGACGACCACTATTGTGTTGATTTATTTATGGGACATGAAGGTACTTAAAGAATGAATGCAGAAGCTCTATGGGGAAGATTTATAAGCTATGGTGATGCACCATTGAATTAAAGTTTTAGTAAACTCATTGTCTATTCCATGGGAAGGTTGTTTAGTGTAAATAACTATAAAGGAAAAAATTTGTGAATGAAAACAAACAATTAGAAATATTATGGGCTAGCTACTTTTTGATTAGTTGAAATATCCTGAGTTGGTTGGTAGGCTGCTAATATTAGCCTTGATGATTGGTTTTTGTAGATGAAGACGTTGACATTAAAGGACAGGTTGACACTTCGTAAGGTATAGGAATTAGGAATCGAGATATGTAAGGCTATTTTATTTCCTATTTCTTTTGCATGAATATGAAATATGTATTACAACAAGTAAGCTTTCTAAGTGCCTTTTGTAGTGACTGATCCATAGATATAATTCCTACTCTCTAGAGCATTAAAGTAAACACTCTAATATGATTTGTTACTAGATGTATGTGTTTACTCTACCAAGTGTTAGCATGCAAGGTTTAAAATTGTTTAATCTCAAATGTACCCCTAACAGGTATTTCCCTTATATAAGTAAAAGTGATCCTAGATTACACATGGTACATATGTTTATATGTTAGATATATATTCTTCTCATGTCTTGGAACTTGCTACAATTGTCGATCCATCGTATATGTCATATTTTCACATGTTCATGTGTTCCCTTTATTGGTTATTACCTCCATTGTGTTGAACCATAATGTTACTCCAGAAGATCCCTACTTGATATATTGTACATTTATATTTAGTTACTTGAAATATGTATCCATCCTTAAGTTGAATCTGCCCACGTTCTCCCATGGTTCCTCATTCATGAACACCTAGTATTTACTATTAGTTAGTGAGTATTAAAAAAAATTCAAATCTCTTTCTTAATGTTAAATATCTTCACTATATGTGCTTCGATTTGATATGTTTAAAATGCGTACCGAGTCATATAAGCTCCTAAATATTATGTTGATGTAACATTTGCTTCTCGTGTCATTGTTATTATCATTAGTTGATATTCATATGTCTTCTACTACTGGACTATAGTTCCAAATCTCAACAACGATTATGACCACCAAAAATGCAATCTCAAAAGAGTTACAATTATCACCAAAAGAACAATCTGATAAGAGGTATGGTTATTCAAAGAACAATGTCAAAAGAGTTATGAACATCAAATAAAGAATACCAATGATTAAAGAAACTATGTAAAACAATATGTATGATTATGGGTGGCAGCCCAGGGGAAACTGCCTAGCATGGTTCGATCCCAATTGGTATAGATGTGTGGCCACTCATGGGCAAAAACCTATCATGGGCCTATCCCAATTAATATAAGAGGGTGCAAGCTCATGGGGAAAAGCCTAACATGGGTCGATACCAATATTTGAAGTTCTGAGGAAAATATCAAGGGGTTAAAATGCCTAGCATGGGTCATCATTTCCTACCATTGATCAGCTAGCCATTTGAATCATATGTCTTATAAAAAATGTAACGCACTGAAAAGTAAGAAAAGAATATAACATACATGTTTCCACAAGTATAAACAAAGGTGGTCTCGAATTCTTATCTGTTGGTATTTGGTTTCACTTGAGCTCTACTTTTACATATGGATGTGTTATTCCTTACATATTTAGTACACTCTTTTGTACTGACGTTCCTTATTCAGACGCTGCATTCCAGGCTGTAGGTACAAGTACTCAATTAGTAGATCTCCCCAATAGAAGAACATGATACTCAACGTTTGTTGGTGAGCTCCAGGTTTATTCGGGGCTTTGCGGAGTCTTTATTATGTGTACTTCATAGTGGTACAATCATGGATCTAAGTAGAGTCCTTATACACATTGTAAATCTATTATTTGTATTCATACTTTAACTTGTCACATGTATCAGTTCTTGCAGTAAACATGAGTTGTATATGATGTTTCTCATTAGTATATAAATCAGCATAGTAGCAGTTTACCTTCTAATCATAGGTGGCTTGTAAAACATGTATTCATATAGTTATTGTCCACCTCATCTACGGTTGGGTTGTGACAAAAGTTTGTTTGATAGAAAAGTTAATTTGTATCGATTCAAGTCTTTATATTTGGTCCTGAAAACAACAAGAATAAGTGGGGAATGGAAAGGTTACATATATAGAACATACATGGACCTAGTTCATCTACATCATTAGTACAAATGTGAAGTAGAGAATTACTCACACTTATAGAGATCCTACAAGGTTCATTTGATATTTTCCTGTTGTAAGTCGTCATCCATAGTCCAATTTAGGGATTGAAAAAATTTATCATATTATATTTATAATTATTTTGCTCTGTTGCACCCAGAGTTGTTTAAAAAAATATATTAGTATGGCCAAACGTATCTAGTTATGCCAAAAGGGAATAACTATAAGACTTTATGAATAATGATATAACTTTATAGGTACCCAACATTTACATGTTATTAGAGTTTATGTTTTATGGTACGTTCAAGATTCACTCTATTATGAACTTCAAAAGAAACCAGACATTGAGTGTGGTGTGACACAAGCTAGTAATGAAGACATAGTTGACCTCGACCTCCTACTCCAAAGGATGAACTATAAAGGATTTTCTTTTCTATCTTCACTGTACTATTTATATTGACCTAGATGGAAGCCAGGTATCTATAGCATAACACCTATAAGGATTCTTAGGAGATTAAACAGAGTAGATGGGGAAATAATTATATGTGCTTTGAGATGAGAGCGGAATATGAGCAGAAGCATCCCACGCGTGACTTAACTCTCATAACAATGTGTTTTCCTTTATTATGGTGTAGTGGTTCTATAGAATATCTCATTGTTTCCAAAGATGGTTTAACATAGAATTATAGATGCTGCATATACTATAATTTATCTATTTGTATGTCATTTTCCCTTTGTGGATTACCTTCTCACAGGTTACTAATGTCATAGAGTACTTCCATATAAGTGTTGTCCTCTTTGGAGTACGCTTATTTATTGTTATATGGTTTCGTAGGACCTTTTCCCTACATGTTATTTATGGCATTGACTACTTTTCTCATTGTCACATCAAGGAGTACTCCCTAGATATAACTAGCATCGTCGCCATCTTTGACGACTAAGACTAGCATATTAGCTTACATCATTACATTCATTGGTCAAAAATAAGAAAAACTCAAAAAAAATTCATTATTTCTACATTGAGGTTTACATAGACCTCTACATACAGATACTATTTATATCGAGTATACATAGACCCTTCGTATAGGAAGATTACATAGTCTTCTAGTTTTATTGCACATAGATATATAAAATATAATATAGTCTCAAATGGATGTCTCATCTCATAACAATCTAAAAAAAGTGTAAAAATTTTGGCCTAGCCGAAACATCAATATAATTAAGCCACATAAAGACTATACATAGTTTAGTACAGAAAAATGAAAAGGAAAGAACATAATAGTCTTCAAACTAGTACAACTTCATAAGCTTGATATTGGCATTACCCTTAAAAATGGAGGACTTACCCAACTTGGATGAATGAAAGTTCAAAGTCTTCCTTCAAAGTCGTCTCAAGGCCCTTCAACAACTGGAACCTAAAATGTTGGAAAAAGGGAGAAAATGGGTTAGTACACCACTTGAACTAAGTATGAGACCATATGCACGCATATCATGAAATCATGCTAAAAAGAGACTATTCATTAAAGTATGCAATTTAATATGAAAAGTCTTATGCACATTCAAGAAGACCATACCAATCATTAAGGCATATTCATTAAGTAATAAGTATGTACATCACAAGACCCACAATGCTAAGTCTAGTTAATTCAACATGCCTATCATATAATTTAACATTTAGTGAAATAAACATTATCATCAACTTATAATAGCTAAAAGCATGAATAAGATTTCATTACAACATAACGAAAGCAACACAATTACCCATGAAACCTCATTAAGTCAACAAGTTCAATAACCAAACAAAGCTCCATAACCCTACTCAATCAAGTAAACCTAATAAGAACCATAACTAATATCCATATTCACATAACATATCATTTAAAAGTATAAACGTAGCTATCTAGGCTGGATCCACTAGATAGTCTTCTTATGGAGACAACATAGTTCAAAAACTAAGAGATAGGTATGAAATCTCCACATGCCACTTGGAAATTGGAGCCTCATCTCATGGGAATCCATAGGATGAGTATCCCGCAGAGGGGAGTCAACACCATATGTGTAACTATATGGCTAATCTTCCTCTATTGAAAGTCAACATCTCCCATTATCAAGTTCACTCGGCGCTAAGCTCAGTCCCTCTTTGAAATGTGTATAATGTTTTAATTAATCATTATAACCTAATATAGGTCATAGGTTCTATCTTATATAATAATAATAATCATAGATCAATAAGAATTGCATGAGTATAGTCCTTTCGTTATAATTCATATAAGTGAGATCAACACATTTATATCATCACATCATGATAAGGCATATTGGTAAATACCAGCATCCTTTTAACATTAACATCTTAATCAACCCCTCACAAAACATACTCAAGATATTTCAATTCAACATCATACCAAACCTATCAATCCTGATACAAGGTATACATCAATGCAACATCATCATTCAATCTCAAGTAACCACAATTTCTAGTAGAGAATATGGATCACAAGACTTACAAAGTCTCCTTCATAATTCATCATCAAGGTCTTACCATCAACCCTTAACTAAACCCCATAATGGTGTAACATCATCACATATCAATAACTAACATGACAACAAATCCACTTGAATCACTACATCACAATCCATCATTATTTCATAGATTAAGATAAGAGACGTACGTCAAAGTCACAATCTAGACCAATTACTCAAGAAATAGCATCATATGAATATTATTCATTATAATTAATGATATAATAAAATTATATAGTATTAATTCAAGAAATAACCAATTCAATTGAACCAACATTACACAAATCATAACTATATCCCAACCTAGGGTTAGGAGGAATAGGTCATCTTCAACAAACTAGACAAATCCATCAATAAGTAGTATAATATAGTTATTGTTCATAATAATATGCTCAATTAAATTTAAATAAAACACAACAAATCAATTTTGATACTGGAAAAGACCCACTTGAATTTCATACTTCTGAAATGAATTTGATGGAACCCTTTGGGGGAAAAAGTCATAAAGGTGAAAGGAATATCATACCTTATTGTTTGATCAAGATTTATGAAGAAACTTTGGTGACTTGATCCCTATAACCCACCATGACCTTGACTACTATGGAGTTCTTCACCTTGAAAGTGAAAGAGGAGAGAAGGCAGAGAGTTTGGGTTTTGGAATTTCTGAGAGCTTAGGTTAGTCTAATTAGGTTAGGATCTTTATATAGGTTGTTAATTAACTTGATTATACCTCACCTAAACCCTAAATAACCTAATAACTAATCCAACTAATAAAATGTATAAAATGAAAATGTGTAACAGACTAGTATCTCCACAAATGAGACCACGATCGACGGATCATGTGCCCATCGACGAGCACTGTTCACTACGTGATGCACACTCGTCTATAAGTTCAGATACCATTAAAAAGAGGAACTTGGTAAATATTCTAAGTGTCCATCGACAGAGGCATTAACGCCCCATCGATTCACCAACAGCCCGTTGGTGGCATTCGTTGGTGACACTGTCTATTGACAGCCTTTAACCACTTTTGCAAGGGTCCTCTTCAAGGGCCTTTAGATGGTCCTTGGAGAGTATTATCCATAATTTTTTACTATGAATCAACCCTATTGAATATTAGAGACCCTTTCCCCGAAATTCATCCATTTCCGACTCCGAAAAGCTAGTCAAATAAGCTAAGGCACACTAGTACCTCATTGAACTAGTTTCCGAACGTCATGGACATTCTTTGACATTTTGATTTATAAACTTCATAAATCAATTATATACATTAAAACTGACCTTAAACAGTTTTTAAACCTTTTTACACTCACATTAGGCTCTACAACACATCCTAGACTTTTGAAGTATTACACTCATGTTACTTGTTCAAATTGTGTGGGTACTGCAAGATAATTCATCATACGACCACTTCTATATGTTTTACTTGTCTCGGAGACTACATGATTATGAATTAGACTTTAAAGATTTTTTTCCCATGTGTCATATTCTCACTTGTTTATATTTCATATATGTACTCATTGACATGTTAGTCCACCTATGTGATATAACACATTTCCTCAATGTGATTTATGTTCTGTAGTTCATTTTCTTTTATGTAGACACATGTATTATAGTATACTTGTTTAAATATTATATTTTTTTATCTTTAGTACTCATGTATAATGTGCTCATATAGTCCCTTTCCTACATTCCTTTAAGCTCATTCTCTCACACGCTACCCTAGTTTATATGTGCGCGTACACCACATATATCTATAGCTTAATGCCCATATATTATGTGTTAGTCTGCGTATGTGTAATACTCACTGTGACTTATTTATAAGTATTCTATGCCCAAGGTGCTTATAGACATGAATTTTGAAAAAATATTTCCTTGTATCATGTAGTGATGACTTTGACTAGAAAACGTTTGGCATATATGTAAATTTTGTCACAATCATGGATAATAACTTACCATATTGCCTTATTTGAAGGTGAAACATAAAACATTAGTTTATATTATCAACTACGTGTCTTATAAGACTCACCTTTGAAAAGCGTCAGGAGATAAAAGAGAAGGGAAAGTAATACCCCGATAAGTTAGGCCTACGATTATATGTGTTCGTTCCATATACAAAAATTTTGGCAATTACTATAGTTATTCTTGATTGTTAAGGCATGGAATATAAGCTCAAAATCTGTAACCTCCATTGAAGCATTGTGAAAGGAATATAATATAACATAAGATCCTTGGAACAGAAGATGGTAAAGATCCTAAATACCCCTACTCATCCTAAATAGCAAGGTTCTGAGATCATGTGGTCCCCTTATATGATCATAAATCCTACTAACATTTGTTCATTTGATATGTCATTTTCATGTATTTTGTTTAGGCATATTGAATTTATTATTTTTATGAGTTCTAATTCTGTATATTCAATGAATGACATGATCAAGAAAGGGGTTTAATTTATCATATTATTTTTGTATGAACGATTTTTGTTGAGGCTTCGTGCTATACTCGTCTATACGTTTTTAGGTTAGTATATGGATTATGGATAGTATTATTTAGAGTGGGAACTCTCGCAAATCTCCAAATGAAATTACAAGGTTAAAAAAACTATCAGTTTCACCCATCATTCGAGGACGAATGTTCACAAGGGAGGATTTAACAACCTATATTATATGTGTACTAGTTCTATTTATATGACGCATATAAATTGCCTTGTGGTATAGTTATGAACTCGACTTTCTATTGGAGTAGTGCTAATAGAGTAGGTTTAAAGTGAATTTCCCTTAGATTCTGATGCGACACAATTAAGTTGACGTCGATGGAAGTTTTTACACTTGAGATCATAAGGTGGTATTAGAGTCTAGAGATGAAATAGACAAAGTATATGTAAGTCTTAAGTTAAGATAACAGTATTAAGGTATAGAAATGGAATACAATATTGGGGTGCTTTCTTGACTTCACTAAGCTAGTAGGTGCATCACCTACTTTTACTTATTGATCATCCGTAGGACCAAGTAGGTGCATCACCTACTAAAACTCTTTTGACTATGTTATTGGGAAAAGTACACCAGCTATATCTCGCCCAAGTTGAATAGAAAGATAAGTAACTAATGGACAACCAAGGCTCAACCTTTCAAAGCCCGCAAGAAATAATTTAAATTGATAAGGAGGTGGATAACCTACTTAAATGTGTGGCTTAAATTAAAGACACATGGTGTCTTCAAATAAAGTAAAATAAAGGTTGTGAAAGAAAACCTTCTAAGGTAAAAAATATAATACAAATATCTCATTAAGATAACCTTGTAAGGTAAAAAATATAATACAAATATCTCATTTTTCTCGTATCCAAATTTTAAGCTCTCAAGTTCATATATTTCTCTCTCTCTCATGATGAAACGACCACCCAATTTTCTCACTAGAGTTCTAACTATTTTTTACCTTTTTTCTTCTAAAGCATCCACAAGATCACCTTCTATTCTCTATTGTTTCAAGTATATTGGAAAATTCTTCAAAGGGAGTAAACTGAATACCACACTCTTCCAAAGATTAAGAGAAGGTTATAAAAATAGTAATTGAAGGAGAATAATGGATTTAGATACCCAAGGTAAGGGAACTGCCATAACCTTAAATTATTAGTTTATTGAGAATTATATACTTACTTTTTTGTTGGAACTCATTGGATGGTAATTTAAAACCATTAATTCAAGTATTTTGATTATTTTTTTTAGTGTTGATGACTTTTATGGTACTAATTTGTGTATGTGTCATGAAGGTACTTGGAGAATGACTGCGGAAAGGTGTAGTGGGACGTTTTATAATCTATGGTGATGCGCAATTAATTTAAAGCCTTGGTAAACTCATTTCTTGTTCCATGGGAAGGTTGTTTTGTGGAAATTACAATAACAAACAGAAATTGTGAAAGAAAATAATTAATATGAAAGATTATTGGCTGGGTACTATTTTGATGAGTTGAAATATCCCGAGTTGGTTGGTAAGCTGTTACTGTTAGCCTTAATGATTAGTTGTTATACATGAAGACAATGACGTTAAAGGAAAGGCTAACAGTCTGTGAACTATAAGAATTGCTTGAGGTATGTAAGGTTATTAGATATCCTGTTTCTTTGGCATGAATTGAAAACTTGCATTACAAAAAATAATCTTTCTAAGTGCCCTTGGTAGTGACTGATTCATAGTCACAGTTCCTACTCCCTAGACCATTAAACTGAACACTCTAATATGAGTTTGTTACTAAATTTACTTGTTTACTCTAGCTTGTGATCATTGTCAAAATACCCTTGGAATATATTTCTCTTATATAAATCAACATAATTCTATATTACACATGTTACATGTGTTTATATCATATGTTCCCTTTATTGGTTGTTACTCCCATTTCGTTAGACTATAATGTTACCTCCCAAGATCCCTATTTTCTCTTTTGTACACTTAATATTCACTTACTTGGGATATGTATCCGTCCTTAAGTTGAATCTACACACGTTCCCCCTTGTTTCCACTTTCATGAACACCTAGTATTTGATATTAGTAAGTATCAAATAGAGTTAAAATCTATTGATTGTTTCTTAAATGTCCTCACTTGATATGCTTCAACTTGAGATGTAAAAATGCTTATCGAGTCATATAAGCTCCTAAGTATTACTGTGGTGTCATATTTGCTTCCCATGTCATTTTTATTATCGTAAGTTCATAGTAATGTATTTTCTACTACTCGTCCAAAGGTCCAATTCTAATAATGATTATGACCGTGAAAATGACAATCTCAAAAAGAGTTACGATTATCAATAATAGAACAATCTCAAAAAAGTTATAAACATCAAAACAGCAATTTCAAAGATTAAATAATCTAAGAGAAGAAATCTATGAACTTGTGGGTTGCAACCCAGGGGGAAATGCCCAGCATGGGTCGATCCAAATAAGTATTGAAGGGTGGGAGATCTGGAGAAAAAGCCTAGAATGGTCTGATCACAATTGGTATAAGAGGGTGGCAGCTCAAGGGAGAAAGCCTAGCATAGGTCGATCCTAATTTGTAGAATTACGAGGAAAACATGTCAAAGGTTAAAATGCCTAGAATGAGTCATCCTATATTACCACTTATTTGAATCATATGTCTTATAAAAATTATAACCCATAGAATAGTAAAGAAAATAATGTAATATATATGATTCCACAAGTATAACCAAAGGTGGTCTCAAATCCTTATCTATTGGTAGTTGGTTCCACTTGAGATCTAATTTTACATATGGTTGTGTTATGTCTTACATATACATTACTTTCTTTCATACTGACATTCCTTATTAGGGACACTGCATTTCATGATTAAAGTACAAGTACTCAACTAGTAAATCTTCCAAATAGAAGCACATTATACTCCACGGTTGTTGATGAGCTCCAGGTTGATGCAGGGCTTTGCCGAGTCTTTATTATGCATATTTCACAGTCTTACAATTATGGATCCAAGTAGAGGCTTTCTAGGCATTGTAAATTGTTATTTGTATTCATAGCTTCACTTGTCACATGTATCGATTCAGCTAGTCAACATGCGTTGTATATTAAGTTTCTCATTAGTAAATATATCTCCATAGTAGTAGTTTACTTTCTGATCATAGGTTACTCATTAAATATTTATTCATATATTAATGGTCAGCCTCACCTAGGGTTGGTGGATGACATAGTATTTGGCAAGATTCCAAGCTTGTCCAACAGGATCACTTTTGAAGGATACTAAGAGAATACTAAGACACTTGATGACGACATCGACATGACTCTACTCTATCCATCAGAAGTTTTTTTGTTTTTTTTTTGGAGGACTATGGTGATGTTTATTATTCTAGGTATCAGGCTAATACAAATAATAGAAATGACTCATTTTTTAGGCTAACAACTCTTTCACGGGGAACTAAAAGGAAAGATTCAGTTGTTTTTTCAACACCTGAGGGATAATATGTAGAAGATGCAGCCTGATTTGCCAATATTGTGGATCAAGCCATATCTTTAAAATATTAGAAGACCTGGTCAAGATAAACAAATTTATGTTGGGATATTGAAACTGAACTAAATGGATCCTTCCTAAAGAAATCAACCATCTCTTGACTATTCAAAGGGAGTAGGTATCCTTGTTTTTGAGTTATGATTTAGAAAATTCATTCCTAAAACTTTTGTAGGTATACACACATGGTACACTTTCTCAAGCAAACATGAGTTCAAGATAGATCTAGGCAATTAAACTCAACCTACAGAGACGGACATGGTCTGTTCTCGAACGTTAGAACTCTTGATATTGCAGATATTGCATTTTCATTAATACATGAAAACTGTTGCAATTGTCACATGTCTGGTCGTTGTGCAATTTTAGAATAACAAGATGATACTTGTTTCCTATCGATACACCCTTCATCTTCCCCTATTGCTCCATGTCTTTTTCCTTATCCCTGGAAAACTCAATTTCACATCCAATAAGAAATTTTAAAAACCCTCTTTCTTCTTCTCTTAAAAAAAACTTCAAATTCTTATTGATTTTTCTTGAGAATTTTTCGATTAAGAAATTCGTTAGTGTGAAGAGTGACTAGCTCCAACAATAAAAAGAATAAGGTGCAAAAGATGATGTTCAAAAAGGTGAAGGGTTGATACTATGAGAAATCAAAGTATTCTTAATAGGAGGGTGTTATATATATATATATATATATATATAATGAATGAAATGGTCCCTTAGTTATTAACCTATTAATCTTGGAGGTCTGAAGTAAGTTTGAGGTTACAAATCCTTCTATTACAATGCGAGAATACATGCACAAGATCATTTCTACTAATGATGGTAAATATGGCATGAGATATGAGTACTTTCTGACCTAGAATGTGAACGTGTTGATGGGAAGAGAAAAAATATATTTCTATGTTTTTGGTGGAACAGGAGAAACTCAAGCTTGCTTTTGAAGCTATGACAGCTTGTGTTGCTAACAACGATACTTAAAGATTGTGTGTGAAGGCTCAACTTCTGTAAATCACAATCAGAGAGACCAGGTTGAGAAGAATAGACAACCTGAATAATTATCATGAAGCCGAGGCAGCGAAGAATGTTGAACTTTTTGTGAGAAATTATGATGAGGAAAATGCTCTCCTAATCTTACATTGTCCATCTCTTGTTCCTAAGTCCTTCACTCTTGCTGAATTCCCATGTTCCTAAGCCCCTCACTCCTCCTAAACTCCCGTGTTAGTCCTCTTCGTTTTCTATTGAAATTCAGTGAGCATTGTCTTAGTTCTCAGTCATAATGATGTCTGCAATGATTTGATGGTTGATTTTTTGTTTTTGAATGAAAAAAAATTATATTATTTCTTTTGACATGTCTCATAACTCTATTAATTTTTAGTCATGCTAAGTGTTGCCGAAGTGGCCATGAATTTCCTTAATCTACATTTCTGGCAACATGGTTTACTGCTTAAACTCTTTTTATGACGTCAAAAGGGAGAATATTTTTAGGGTATGAGATCAATGATCACATTGTCATGCCGACAAGGGAAGCAGGGGTACTTTAAGAGTAAATGGTCATTCATATAGGAAGAATAAGTGGTATTTGAAGAGGATATGGTCATGCTGATAGGGGGAGAAGTTGAAAAAAAATTGACATTATCAAAAGGTAGAAAATGTTTTTTGATTATCGATGTGATGTTTTGGTGATTTGAAAAACTTTGGCAATGTTGTATAAAGGGGACCAATCTAGTTATCTGAAGAGGCACGCTGATAAGGGAACATGTGAAAGAGGGAAAAAAGGTGAATAAGTTTGTTATCATCAAAAAGAGGGAAAATGTTACCTTTGAGCTGATGGTAATTTTTGATTATTTCACAAACTTAGAGATTTAACAAAGAACTGTATCAAAGAAAGGGTCCTCTGGTATTGGACTGAGCAACGAGAAATGAATGAATAAACTCAGCATGAGAAATATTTGTGTCTTCATAATAAAGGGGGGAAATATTATATTCTTGCATTTTGATGACCCTCTCAAGTGCTGGCTCCTGGTCTTTGGCAGAGGACTTCCGTATAGTTTTAAAGTTGTGCAAAGCTGTAAAGTTAGCTTTACAGCGGTATTGTAAGGTTTGTTGGTGAGATGTATAGCATAGTTCACTAATAGGAAGAGTGGATGAACTTGTTTGTTTTAGTGGTAAAAACCATTGTGGGTAATGGATATATATATACAAACATAAACAAACAACAACATTCATTTAAAAAGGGAGAAAGTTAGTAAGTCTTTTTCAAGAACTCAGACATCAAAGAACGCAACAAGAGACTTTGTCCTGAAAAGTCTGCGAATGAGGAAAGGACGAAAAGACAGTTTGTGAATAGGCTATGAACTTTGATGTGGTTGATTCACAACCTTTCATGACAGCAGGCTTTCCGCCAATGACCATGTCCCAACGGTTTGTGTCAACTATGATAATAGTCTCTTGTCAAAAACACAAGCCCTTGTTTTGGTAAATAAAGATGTGTATTTTTTGAAAATTCACAAGCTTAAACGAAAAGTCCATTTTCAAAAAGTATTATCCTCAAGAGAAACAGGGACTTGATAGAGCTCCAAGTTGTCTAGTTGTCTTAGGATTATATCTTTCATTCTACATTGTACATCTATTCCTAGTCTATTAATGAATTAGATCGTTGTTTAGTTTGTCTAAAAGTTTAAGTCAATTAAGGTAAATTGATTTAGCGGGCAACATTACTGCTGCTTAATCAAATTCAAAGTCATCTCGTGGTAGTTGATTTAGTGGGAAAAGTGGTTGTTGCTTAATAAAAATACTAAGTCATATAGGTGGAATGGTTTAGTGTGCAACACAGTCATCTAGGTGGAATGGTTTAGTGCGCAACACAGTTGTTTTTTAATAAAATTCTAAGTTATATAGAGGTGGGTAGGCTGGTGGGTAGGTCAGTGGGCAATATGTCATTTCTTAGTTAATTTCTTTATAGTAGATGTGCTACATTGAGGGGGAAGAGATTTAGAGGTAAATTTCTAGGTTGAAAGCATTGTAATTTGAATGAGTTCTCGGTTTGAGTTATATGAGGTTGTGTTAAAAATCATGTGAGAACAGGTCGTGGTTTTAACCTCCCTATAGCAATAGTGTTTCCATGTAAAATCATTGTGTAGATTTTACTTCCAACTATATACTTTCTGCATTTATTTCAATTGATGTTCTTTTTGATTCAGGGGACCTGTTCCATTGATGTCAGTGGGCCGTACTACTATGTGTGATTATATTACAATTCTTACCCTATAAAAGCACATGGTCCATTGACTATGAGTTGATGCACACATCCTAATATCCCACAAGAGGATCAGGGGAGGATAGGATTCACTCTTACCTTTTAGGGGTACAGACATTTCTTGTGACAGACCATCGACTCAAAAGAAGTAAGATAAAAGCATAATTGAAAGGAAAATAAAGAGAATACTAGTGAAAATTGAAGAATAAGATACTACTAACTACAAACTAAACTGAATCATCAACATAATTATAGGGTTGCGCTACCATTGAAGAGGTGGAAGAAGTTTTTTTAGGGTTACCCCAATACTAAAATTGCTTATTCTTCCCAACAAGTGTGATTCTTCTTTTTCACAAGAGGGTTTTTGTTAGAAACATGAGGAAAATGAAATGAAAGGTGTAAATCAAGTCTTGCTTTTGTTTTTGGTGACACTTTGACCAAAAAGTGGTCCACTTTAAAATGTAATAAAGTAAATCTAGAACCAAATTAACATTTTCAAAACTTTCTTATTTTTTATTATATAAAATAAAAAAAACAGTTTAGTTTTAAAATTGTATAATTCCATCCTAACCATAATACAAAAGTAAAAGAAAATAGAATTTTCTCTTTTTCTTTATCTCCCAACTCCCTCTCTTCTTCATCCTTCGAAAATTCGACCATCAACAAATATATTCCCATTATCTTCCTTATCATCTCAAACGGTCCGTCTCTCTTTATTAGTTGAAGATCATTTTCACTTGAAAATGGGTAGGTCTTTTTTTGAAATATTTACAATTTTGTAACAATACATTCTTGATCATAAGTTTTTTTCTTGGGTTAATGAACAATAAATCGTTCTGTCAATGTGAAAATTTATTATTGATGTATTATAGCTATTATTTACTCCCTCCTTTTTAAAATGAATGACCCTATTTCCTTTAAGAATGACACCTTTCCTTTTTTGGTAACACCTTAATTTTAACTTTTCACGTGACATTTTTAAGACCATAAAATAAAAGAGTATTTTGGTACATTTGACATACCTTGTATTTATAACCACAAGAATAAAAAGTCTTCTTTCTTTTCTTAAACTCCGTTGCAAGTCAAACGAGTTCATTTTTTTGAAACGGAGGGAGTTCTGTTTTTCAAAAAAAATTAACAAACCCAAAAAACCCTGATTTTAAGAAAATGTATATCTATTATTGTTGTTCACTGAAAATTTGTTGTTTTTTGTTTTTGTTATTCCTTTTTTTGACATATTATATTCATATGAGTTTACAAAAATAATCTTGTTGTGTTGTCCAACATATATTTCATTTGTTGAAAGATGTATCGTATGTTGAAACATGTTAGTGATATGTTTGTACATATTCCAAAAGAGTTGTCATATGTTGGAAGATGTCACCTATGTGTTAGAGTAACAAAATGGTTATCTGTAACAACATGTTACACATTGTGACAACAAAAGATTCATCTACATCAATAAAGGTACATATGTGGCAACAAAATGTCCATATGTGTTAACATAAGTATAAATTGCCACCAATTATTATTTTAGGGATAATGCCCAAGTACCCCCTCAACCTATGCCCGAAATCTCAGAGACACACTTATACTATACTAAGGTCCTATTACCCCCCTGAACTTATTTTATTGATAATTTTTTACCCCTTTTTAGCTTACGTGACACTATCTTGTGGGTCCAACGATGATTGACTTTTTTTTCGAACTAGTGCCACGTAGGCTAAAAAGGGGTAGAAAATTACATATAAAATAAGTTCAGGGGGGTAATAGGACCTTAGTATAGTATAAGTGTGTCTCTGGGATTTCGGGCATAGGTTGAGGGGGTACTTGAGTATTTTCCCATTATTTTATAATAAGTTGTAAACTCTAAACATTTTTTTATTTACCTTGTAGATCAAATGACACCCGAAGATTCATCTATGACAACAACTCAATCTTTTGTTGGTGATGAATCATCTTTTAATATTAAATGCTCTTTTATGATTTGAAGAATGTGAGCAACGATATGATTTTTTTATTACTTGTGTTAAAGAACTCTCTAATATTTTAAGGAAATGACTTATAATATTAATATTATAAAAACAGCGGATGTTTTTTTTTATCTTTTTATCCTTCCAACTTTATTAAGATTTTTTAAGTGCCTATAATTTGGCCTCCTTGGTATGTCAAGTAATGAAGAACTCGCTAATGGCATCAACAAACTCAAAATTGATATAATATTGTTAATTAATAAATATTTAACTTATTTATATCATTTTATTTCGTTATTCTATTTTAAATATGATAAAATTTATTTACATACATCCATGAAGATTTCACAGTCTTTGAAGTATACGAGGTTGAAAAAATATATTTCTCAATTACTATTTATAATTTGTAAACGAAAACAAATCAACGAATATTGATCCAGTTTCTTGCTTAATCCCAAAAGAAAAGGAGAAAAAGAAGGAGAAGGAGAAATATAAAGGCAAAGCTAATAAGAAAGAGAAAGAGAAAGAGAAAGAGAAAAAGAAGGGAAGAAAGTCTTCAGTTGTGATGTGAAGCAACACTATTCATTTGTAGGTTTTAACATTATCGGCGAGGGTGCAACTCAACTAATGTTATACTTCTCGCAATGGATAAACAAGGGTCTTTACAAGAATCATGCAAAACAGTAAAGTTTTTCAAATATTATTAGTATTTCTTATTGATGACCACTAAATAATTATTTATAATGTTTACCAAATTACACAAGAGACAAGGATGGTCACCACTTAGTAAATTAATCGAAACTTGAATTCAAACAACATGATTTTATTATTGAATTTACAAAAAAAATAAAGGATTGGTTCTACATAATGTCTCAACCCAATAGATTTTGGACTGATGAGGCAAATCCATTCCACTTATGTGTTGATTAAGACATGAATACATACTAATAATTGAAAATAGAATACACTTGTTGATGCATTTGTGAACCATGTGGATGTCATTTTATAGTATTTTCCGAAGAAGTGAAAACAACAGTCATTTTAAATATACATATACCACTACTAATTGTCTTTTAAAAACATATATTGACAATGTCAGTGTTGTTCTTGAAATTGAGAATAAAATCGTTGACACTGTCAAAGGGTTTGTTATACCAGTTGGACTGCCTTGGCATCTCCCATACGAGGTTTATATCCCAGTAAATTGTAATTGGGAGTTTCATTGGGTCTTGGTTGTCGTTGTATTGAAGGAAGAATCCATAAAGGTGTATGATCCAATGTCCTCATATAGGACTTACAAAAAATTGTCCGTCGAGATGCAAAAGTTGTCTACAATGTTGTCAATTTACCTTCAATCTAGCGGAATTTTTAAGCGAAAAACACCGAACAACATGTCACCCATTCCAAGTCATAAGTATTATGATATTTACCAAGAAAGCAATAGTATTTAAGTATCAAATAATTTTTTTGTATTATCATTAACGAAATCTTATTATATTAGGTTTAGTATATTTTCTAATTTATTATATACCATACAAAGATTGTAAACTTTTTGTTGTTGCATACGCCAAGTTTTTGAGTGATGGACTACTAGTACCATCTGATGGAATTATTTCTCAATCCATTTGCATGAGATATGCTTCAATCGTTTAAAATTATGAGATTTTAAATCCTCAGAGTGAATATATTAGTAACAATGACGACCCATAGAGGCCTAGACGTGAAAAAGCAAAGTTTATATCTCCAAATGAAAATTTTGTTGTTACCACCACTGATATGATATAGTTTTAATGGTTATGTATACCATTGTAAATTAACTTATTGTTGATAAGTTGTATGAAAAATTTGATGAAGTATTCGTTTTTGTTGATAATATTAATGATTATTATTATATTTATTTTGTTAGAAGAAATGTCAATCACATTGGAAAGGAAGAAATGTTGTATATGTAGCAACATATATGTCACTCACCTAGACCACACCCTAGAAGATATGTCACTCTCGGAGCACGATACGGCATACTTGACCTCTCGGAGGTCTTGTACAACCCCTTTGACATCATTAAATGCATACATGTATGAAAAGTAGTGCCTTTTTACACGAAAACATCTTAAAATATCTTTCATATTAAAATCATAGAAAACTTCAAGTCTCAATATATGCCATCCTTAGACTTAAAGAAATATTGGGACACGGCCAATAGAATCGAAATATAACAATCTAATATATATTACAATACAATGAAATAAAGAAGTCTAAATACTATGATGCCCTCGAGTAAAGTGAGGAAACACTTCAACTATGCTTGAACGATAACTAGTTTCCAAGCTTTGCTTCAAGATCCTTCTCAACTTCCACCTAAACCTTTAGATATAACAAAATGTTGGTAATTAGTACAAACACATGTACTGAGTATGACTTAATGCATAAAATCATGGGAAACAAATATTTATGAGAAACGTTCTCTTTTTTATTAAAACTTCATAGTATAAGCATAAAAATCACATTTAAACACCAAACAACACAATTAGTAGACATTACAATTTATACATAATGTCCATGCATGTTACAGTGAAGCTTATAGTGACTTCACTATAAATTCATCCAATATTCACATATCACACTATAGCATCAAAGTATATCCAAAACACATAAATATGAGATCCTCTTACCAAAGGTAATTCTATTATTCACTTGAATGAGCTATGAAGCGACCGCCCATAAAATTCCTTCATACACACCTAAGAGATCCTTTAGAGTAGCTAGGATAAGATCATTATCACTTCATACAATAACATATATAATATTAAATTCTCCTCCCAAAGGTTATCAAAAGACTTACTAAATTAACTCAACAAGAGAACGCACATACACCTTCTCCAATATTACCTATATAATCCTTAAGACTACCTAAGTTTAGATCAAGTATAATGTATCAAAAACTTTCCTATCTAGAGTTATTGTTAACACTTCCCTAGGTAATACATGAAGTGACCATTCATATTCCCCCTTCACACCTTAACTAGGCAACCTTTAAACTACTCTATATAAGAACTAATTCATTTACATGCTTTCTAACTTAAGTCATTATCTTCATTAGTTCACTTAAGAGAGATTCATCACACAAGGACATTCAAATAATGCTCTTGGAGAAGAACTAGGAACTCACTCACTAACATCGTAAAAGTCTAATCATGCAATGTCTAGATAGCATCTCATACCACCACCTAAACATCATAGAACTACTCCAACACTAGTGTGTATCCAATATGATGAGAATAGGCAATAACTGACATAGACTATGGTAGCTAATCATGGAATCCCAAGTCAACCCTAATACGGTAAAGGGTAGAACTTCGACAGATCTCATGTAGGCACATGGTTAAGGAATATGAAGGGTTTCTTTGTACTCTAGCCTCATCCTTAACTAGCTACTTTCCAAATAATACTTACTCGGTGCTAACCTTTGTTCTCATGGAGAATTTCAATAAAGGAGTACATAAAGAGGTTCCATATCAAGTTCATAACCCAATCACAACACCTTACCGAAGAGGTCCCCTAGGGTTTCCTTACAATGGTCAAGAGGATAGCTGCATGACATTCCAAAGGATGATTTCATGTTTCTCCTAAAAATCAATCTTAAGTCCACCATTCACACAAGAAGGATATTGTTACGGCTTTTGACTTCGAGGATATAATAACCTTAAATCTAAGATGAAGGCTCCACATAAGGACTTTCTTTTCAATGTTCAAGGTCAAATTTCAATCACACATACAAGACTAAGAATAGTTAGCATACTAATCCTAGAACATATATTAACAGTATACATGTATCAAATAAGGGAAACAAGTCTACGAAAATGAGACACACACTTACTTCACATATAACATATCATTCTAGAAGAACATAGGCATAACAAACATCATATATAGGTCACCCTATTCAGTAACATAATATCATCAATATAAATATCATAAGACTCATATAACAAAATAGGAAGAATCATGCATCAACTCTAAAACTACACACATAAGGACATAGTCATTGTCTAAAATTATCACCTAATGTTAATAGAAGGAACACATACTTTCACGTTGGATATAATCATACATCACATAAATCACTACACAAATCATCATAATATATCAAGTAATGCCGACAAGGTCGTGACCTTCAAAATTCATAAAGTAAAACAAGCAAGGCCACATAATTCCCAAGTAAAGCATATAGATTCGCCACCATAAGTAATACTAATCCAAACATAATTCAAGACCTAATTTGCATAAAATAAAGAAAATGAGAGCAGCGTACCACCAATCCACTATCACCTATTCAATCCATAGCAAAATCATCCAACACAATACTCAATGGCCCTTACCCATGACCATGATCACCAATTCAATCCAATACTTACAATAGACAATGAATCAAAGATAATTCAACATAGACTTATGAATTTAGGGAATCATATTACAATTGTAACATGATTCTATCATAATTCAATAGCCTTAATAAAACTACATGAGAATTAATAGAATTAAGAAATAATCAAGTCCCCCACCAATGAGCCAAAAACTAGGGTTCATGAATTAAATGGGTTCATAGAGTAATTAGTTTTAAACCATCAAATTAACATCAATTCAATCAATTTATTATGATTCAAAACGTTTTATGCAAGAACCCATGGGTACATATCAAAATTGGACAAGTTCATCTTTGAAAGACTTTAGAAATCACTTTGAAGTTCTACTCCTTATAGAAAATAGATTCAGTATGAAGGATCATAACATTATTGATGCTAGACCACGAATTTGATAAATAATCTATGAATAATCACCAAAGAAATCTTCAATCCAAGATCTATCTTAAGTTTTGGCTCCAATGGAGTTCTATAGAATTTGAGTTTTGATTTTGCAAAGTGAATTCATATAGGTGTTTACGACATATAAAATTTGTATAATACCCAAATATCTTTAGGAAACCTCCCTTTTAATAATTTGTACGTGGGGTTAACTTACCAATTCAAGCCTTCACTTAACTGTGAAGCTCCAAAATTGCAGACGCAAACGACGCCTGCCTCACCTACGGAACGTCCTTCTTGTCCACGGTTTGGGTCTGAGTCTGGTACAAAGGGAGGACAACCTCCGACGCCTAATTTTTAAACTACTCCCCTCACTTACGTGGCGTTGACCAGCCTACTTTGCGTCGTCTCCCTTCAGTAGGTTGGGCTGGTTTGACAACGTTTTGCTCAAATGATGGGTCCTTCCTCGAGGACCCTTGGTTGATGCTTGGGGACTTTTTCTTCGACGTTTCAAACCCAAATATGTTTGTATATGAGTTTAGGAACTCTCACATCAATTTCATAAAAAACGAACATGTAAAACTCAATGAAACATACTAACACACACAAGGTTGTTTCAAGGCAAACCTTTCGAACGCCATGGACGTTCTTGGATGTTTGACCGCCAAATATGAAACTTTAACCACTGCCTCCTAACCTCATTTTAACCAATTTTATGACTTCAAAACATTTAGAAACAAATGTCAGGATCTAGTTCCACCTAAGTCGTCATAGAGGTATTACAATCTCCCCCACTAGGACAACATTCGTCCTCGAATGACACTTGTTTCTTTTGAAAAACTTTCAAGAGACAAGACACTAATGACTATCATAACATAGCCATACCACACCATTCACAATATAAAATTAGAAAGAACACCAACTTCACATAATCAAGAGATTCACAACACAACAAGAAGCTGGAAACTAATCTACAACTCATTATGCAATAAGAGTCATATCCTTCATGTCAAATATCAAGAACTCTTTTTATATTAATTATCATGCTAATATAAATCATTTATATACGCATTACAAAAATTTTCAACCAAATAAATTTAGTCAATTTCCCAATAATTTTACAGAAAGTTGCCATGCATTACAATGAACATTCTTCAAAATTCCAAAAATGCAAGTTTTAAGCCATTAATGTTGACAGCATGACAATACGAAGACAAAACCATATAAAATCATTTTAAAACATAATCATAACTTCATAAAATAAACAAATCAAGGAATCAATGAAATTTAATTTCAAGAAGACTTTAAAACATAATGCAACAATGTATTATAAGAAATGAGACAATCACTCAAAACTCCACTAATCACCATACTCCCCCACATAGAAGGAACTCATCACAACTAAAAGAAGAAGCTATGACTTATGAATATCATCTTCATCATCTTTCTTTGATCCTCTAGACCGGAATGCATAGAAGCAATTCTTCCTTGGACCATCATCACTCGAAACACTTAGAGGAACTTGTTTAGCTTCCCTTCCTCTAGCCGCAATAGTAGGACAATCTATCACCTTTTGTCCATCCTTAACACAACCAAAGCAATTTCATGTACTAATTAGACATTTCCCTTAGTGTTTCTTCCCACAAGTTGCACAAGTAGGCTTACCACCTTGAGAACCACTTACCTTCTCAAGTTTGACCTTAGGATCTCAAGGTTCATCTTGAGTTTGAGCCCTCTTCTTGAACCAAGGTTGGTTTTGATCACTTGGTCCACTCCTATTCAAGTTTATAGAATTCCTACTAATCTTTGATTCCTCTATGGATTGAGCATATACCATGAGTCTATAAAAGTTCATGTCACCCTGGAGCATGGTTGTATGAAATTCTTCTTTCACAAGGATGACAACATCGGTCAGAAAGCTACTCATCTCATCCCTAGGGTGAGACACCAAGTATTGATCATACCTAAATAACCTAGTGAACTTCAAGTAACACTCGTCAAAACTCATATTGTCTTGCTTGAGATTAATGAACTCTTAAACCTTGACCTACCTCATATCATGGGGAAATTACTTTCCTAAGAAAGCCTCCTTAAAATCTTCCTACTATATAGGACCCGACTCAACCGGCCTATTATCTTTCCATTGACTGTACCACACTTGAGAAACCTCCCTCAATTGGAACGAAGCTAACTCCGCCTTCTCTCTAGAAGTCTTCCCATGATAATCAACATCTTAAACACATCATTCAGATACTCTTAGGGATCCTCTCCCAGCTTAGAGACAAGAAATGTATGAGGATTCATCCTCACAAAATCTCTCAAACTAGTTGTCATGGTGCTCTCCACAACATTCACTCTATGTTCAATACCCCTATTAACATGGGTAGTCATGGATCAGGCAAAAGTAAGTAAAGCATCTCTAATTTCCTTATTAGTCATTTACGGGGAAACAACCATAACTTCATTACCTTGACCTCTAATAGGGATTTGAACACCTTGAGCACCTTGAGCCCCTTGAGTACCTTGAAGAACTTGCTTAACTTGAGGAGGAACTTCCTCATTCACCCTTCCCTCTTCCAACCTTCTAGAGGCCATCCTTTTAGTATTCATCTCCTATAAACACAAAAGAAAATATTAGGAATAGACACTTACAACCTCAACTATATAGGAACGACACAAGATTTATCAAGAAAGTGAAACTCTATCATCCTATAACCTCTCGCCCATAGATGTGTCGTGAATCACAGTGATGGCCAATACTCTACTAAACGTGACATTATACAATAACATATATACAATATGACATTCTCCTCCCAAAGGTTATCAAAAGACTTACAGAAGTAACTCAACAAGAGAACGCCCATACACCTTCACCAATATTACCTATATAAACCTTAAGACTACCTATGTTTAGATCAAGTCTAATGTATCCACAATATTCCTATCTAGATTCATTATTAAGACTTCCCTAGGTAAGACATGAAGTGACCATTGATATGCCCCCTTCACACCTTAACTAGGAAAACTTTATACTACTCTAGATAAGAACTTATTCATTTACATACTTTCTAACTTAAGTCATTATCGTTATAAGTTCACTTAAGAGATATTCATCACACAAGGACATTCAAATAATGGTCTTGGAGAATACCTAGGGGACTCACTAACATCTTAAAAGTGTAATTGTGTAATGTCTAGATATCGTCCCATACCACCACCTAAACTTCATAGTACTAATCAAACACTAATGGGTATCCCATATGATGACAATAGGCAATAACTGATATAGACCATGGTAGCTAAGCATGGAATCCGTAGTTAACCCTACTTAGATAAAGGGTAGAACTTGGACAGACCCCTTCTAGGCACATGGTTAAGGAATATGATTGATTTCATTGTACTCTAGCCTCATCCTTAACTAGAGCTACTTCCCAAACCATAGTCACTTGGTGCTAGCCTTTTTTCTCATGGAATATTTCAACAAAGGAGTACATGAAAAGGTTCCATATAAAGTTCATAACCCAATCACAACACCTTACCAAAGAAGTCCCCTAGGGTTGCCTTACAATGTCAAGAGGATAGCTCAATGACATAGCTAAGGATAATTTCATTCCGTTCAAGCCAATCAACCTTAAGCCCACCATTCACACAAGAACGATACCACTACGACTTTCAACTTCAAGTATATCATAACCTTACATCTAGGATGAAGGCTCCACATAAAGGACGTTCGTAGCAATGTTCAAGGTCATATGTCAATCACACATACACGACAAAGAATGTTTATCATACTAATTCAAGAACGCATATTAACATTATACATGTATAAAATAAGGGAAACAAGTCTACCAAAATGAGACACACACATATTTCGCATATAGCATATCATTGTAGAAGCACATAGGCATAACCAACAACATCTATACGTCACCCTATTCACTACTTTAATATCATCTATATAACTATCATGAGACTCACATAACCAAATAGTAAGAATCGTGCATCAATTCTAAGAATACACACATAAGGACATAGTCATTGTCTAACATGATCACCTAATGTTGATAGAAGGAACACATACTTTCAGAGTACTCACAAGTAGATGGATATGATCATACTTCACATAAGTCACTACACAAATCATCATCATATATCAAATAATTCTGACAAGGACATGATCATCATAATTCATAAAGTAACGTCTATGAGGCCACAAAGTTCACAAGTAAAGCACAGTGGACCATTAAAATCACAACATAATTCAAGACCTAATTTACATAAAATAAAGAGAATGAGGGCAGTGCCCACCAATACACTCTCACCACTTCAATTCATAGCTAAATCATCCAACACAATACTCAAAGGCCCTTACCCATGGCCATGATCACCAATTCAATAAAATACTTACAATAGACAATTAATCAAAGATAAAAAAAAATTTACATTTATGAATTTAGGGCAGAATATTAACAATTCTAACATGATTCTATAATAATTCAATAGGCTAATCAAACTACATAAGGATTCAATAGCATTAAGACATAATCAAATCACCTACAGAGTAGTAAAAAAACTAGGGTTTATGAATTACATAGGTTCATAGAGTAATTAGGTTAAAACCATCAAATTAGCATCAATTCAATCAATCTATTATGATTCGAAATATTTTATGCAAGAACCCATGGATATATATTAAAATTGGAAAGTTCATCTTTGAATGACTATAGAAATCACTTTGAAGTTTGACTCCTTGAAGAAAAGAAATTCAAGGATGAAGCACCTAGATGAAAGACTATAGAAATCACTTTGAAGTTTGACTCCTTGAAGAGAAGAGATTTAAGGATGAAGGACCATACCTTGATTGAGGATAGACCACGAGTTTAATTAAGAATTGATGAATATTTACCATAGAAAGCTTCAATCCAAACTCTATCTTGAGTTTTGGCTCCAATGGAGTTCTAGAGAATTTGTTAGAGAATTTGGGTTTTGATTTTGCGAAGTGAATCCATCTAGGTGTTTAAGACATATAAAAATATTTATAATACCCAAAATATCCTTAGGAGGTATCCATTTTAGATATTTGCATGTGGGGTGAATATACCAATTCACCCTTTCACTTAACAATCAAGCAGCGAAATTGGAGACTCAAACGTCGCCTGCCTCGCCTACGGACTATTATCCAACCAACGGACCCTCCTGTTGGTCCACCGTTTCGATTAGAGGCTGTTCCAAAGGGAGGAAAACCTCCCACATTTAAGTGCCAACCTACTCCCCTCACCTACGAGGTGTCGATTGCCTTTCGTAGGCTGTGCTGCTTTAACAGCTTTTGGCTTAAATGATGGGTACTTTCTCAAGGACCCGTGGTTGGTCCTTGGGGACTTTTGCATGGACGTTTCCAACCCGAATATGTTCATATACGATTTAGAACCTATCACATAAATTTAATCCATGAGGAACACGTAAAACTCAACGTAACATACTAAGACACACAAGGTCGTTTCAAGGCAAACCTTTCAAACGTCATCGATGTTCTTGGACGTTTGATCTCCAAACTTCATGAAACTTGAACCACTACCTCCTAAAATCATCTTAACCCTTTTTAGGACTTCAAAACATTATGACACATGCGTTAGAGTCTAGTTCCATCTAAGTAGTTTTAGAGGTATTACAATATATAACCTTTGTTGTAAAAAATCACACAATTATATGCATGTGCCCAAGCATAAAGGTGATGTGTAACAACATATATAGCCTCTTTTATAAAAAATCAACATAATTATTTGCATGTGCCCCAACATAAAGGAGCTATGTGGAAACAAATAAAACAAATGACACAAAGATCTAGAAGAGGCTTAGGTCTAAACATTTAGAACGAAGAATGAAAATTCCAGTTCCACTCTTTTAGAAGAACTTGCATCTAAAGCAATTTCTTCTTCTCAAGTAGAGTACGGAGTTTCTTTTTCTAAAGTAGAACCATAATTTTATCTAAATTATCTTGAAATTGTCCATAAATTTTTTGTAGAGTAAGAAGGACAAGAAAAAAATCAAGTGGATAGTGATAGAAAAGATAAAAATGAACTTGATTATGATGAAGAAAGTGAAGAAGAAACGTATGAAGAATAAAAATAAAAGTTCAGAAACAAAAAAGAGAAAAAAAAATTGAGGAAGAATAAGGAAAAAAAGTGTTGAGGAAGAAAAAGAAAGAAAGAAGAAGTTGAGGATGAGGAGATCAAAATATTCGATGTACACACATTCCCTTAGCATATCAAACCTAATTCTATTGTTGATAGCATCATAAGGTAAGTCATTGTAAAATCTCAACTCATTTGGGACCATACTCCAAAAAAATGATATAGAAGAATTTTTTAAGGAATAGTTATTTTTGTCAATATTCTAATTTGCAATTACTAATAATGCACCTTTTCAAATGAATATTGTCTATGATTTTCTGAAGAGAAGATTTATTTCTTAGAATGATGAGGAGTAGATTAATTATTATGGAAAGCCACTCTTCTTTGGCAAAAAAAGAGTTTTTCATATTTACAATGTTAAAATGTCATTCTCCTTATGAGTAAATCTCTCTTTTGACGACAAAAAATAACCACACAGTGGAAAGAATGGAGGAGAAGCACAAAAAGGTAAGGAACAACCAACTAAGGAGAATGACTTGGTGTCCTTTGATGGCCCAAGGTTTATGAACCCCAAATTTGTAGGTTTGTTAATGACAAGGATACATCAAAGAAGCACAAGGAGTCGTTGTACTTACTTTTATTTATTCATAATTTACTTATGTCCAAATATGTTAACAACAACATACCTCATAATTATGTAAAGTTATTCCAGGATATTGAGTCTTGCAACAACTATCCTTGGGGTCATGACAACCACGAATTTACTTTCAAATACTTGTTGACTCCTAAAACTTTAGAGACCAACAACTTATTTTTCTTTCCATTTTATTTCATGGTAAATATAAATGTTCTTAATCTTATATTTTATTTAGTAATTCAACATTTCATTTGTGACATGTTTTCCTTTTTTTATAGGGTTGGGCATTTGAAGTCGTTCCTCATTTGGGGCATCAAGTCACTACAAAGAAGAAATTTTATCTCAAAGGATATTAAGATGGCTGAAAGCATAAAATGTCAAAAATTCTCGAGATATTTTTAACCACCGTGATGATTCAGTAAGTTTTTATTTTACGAAGTTCAAATTGTCATATGTGTCAAATGTTGTTATAGATGAGACATGTGTTGCAATATATGAGTCATTTGTTGATGCAGATGCCCCATATGTTGCAACATATCACCCATATGTAGTAACATGTTGCCCATCTATAACCAACATGTTATCCAAATGTTGCTTTAGATGATTTATATGTTGCTACATATGATCAATCTATTGCAACATGTGACAAAAATGTCGATACAGATGCCCATGCAACATATCACCAATCTGTAGCAATATATGACACATTTGTTACAACGTCTGACCCAAATATTACTACATATTATTCATTTTTATAATTTTCGATTGTGCAACCATGGCTTGTGCCAACATAAAAGGAATTGTAAATGCCATTTGTGATTACTCTAGGGTTGGTTGAAACCTTACTTGATCCAGTAATAGATAGGGTTAAAAGGGAAATGACTAGAGCAACAACTTTTAAAAGATAAAGATTTGATGATTACTTAGTTGTTTTTAATGAGGATATGGTTAATACAGTTATAAGGATTGGTGTTTATAATGGTGACGGTGTTGGTGTTGGTGTAGATATTGCTGGTCGTATTTGTGCTAGTGGTGTTGTTGGTTATGGTGGACATAGTTTTGGGGCTACCTCTTGTAGTTGTTTATCTAGATTTATATTTGAGAAGTTCAAGAAACATGATGATGTTTTCATTATGTATGTTCAAACATTGAGTGAGGTTGCTAAATAATTTAAATATAAGATAAGGGTCAGGGTCACTCCATCAAACAAGGTTGGGGATCCTAATATTCCATAGGGCTAGTAGATAAAAAAATCCTTTATCAAGGTTGTATATAATTTGAAGAAGAAAATATTTGGAGAATTGCCCATGGTCATAGGATAAAAGCTAGAGCTCAAGCAAGTTAATAGTTATAATTAGGTGTCTGTACCTAAAAATTACCAAACTGTTGGAACTTATGAAACTAAAGGAAATGTGTGCATAATACAACATGCATTATTCTAGTTGAAATGATTTCAGGTCCATGACAAGCATAAATATTTAATTGGAAGAATAGGTAACAAGCGCATAATGTCCACTGGAACGGCCATGGATATTTCTCTCTATGAACCTTCTTCTATTTATAAAGTTTGTTTGTCTTTATCTTTTAAATCATTAGTCTTATTTAGGATTTAATATTAATTTTTATTTAAGTAATATTGATGAAATTCTTAACTTCATGATGGAGAGGTATTTGAGATACTATTAGCACTATGATTTCATAGATAGAATCATGGATATCAACATCTATACCAACTTCAAACAAAGGTATGACATATAGGAGGCAAAATCACTTGGTGGTAGAAGCTTTACACAGTTAATTAATGAGTTTGTATGGAATGTCGTTATGGTTGACTACGTCAGGGGTTGTTGATCATATCTTTGAGGCATAGATTTAATTGGTTCGAAAAGAATTTTTGCAGTCATGAACATGAACAAAAATGATTTTTGGATTTTGATATCCTCTTGCAGAAGGGAAACATGAATGTTTATGGAGGCAACATGATGAGTATGGAACATGACAAGTTTTTGACATTCATACAACTTGTGTTTGAGTTTCTGCCAAGCTTGTTGAGGAAAGGTGGAATAATTGAGTATTTTCCAGATAAGGTCCTCAATGAACTGTGGAAATTTAAAGGTGGATTGGAACCCATGGTAAAAAAATAACACTTATTCCACGTTCGGTCATATTTGCTTCCATTAAATTGAGCATTTGATTACCAACACATCAATTCAACATGCCAACACCAAGTTATGTGACAATATAGTTGATCGAATGTGATGGAGTTGGGCTGTTGGGATAGTATCTAGCATCTTGGATCTTTGGCAATGTGTTTTTAATTAATGACAATGTTTTATTTTATCTGTTATGTTATGTTATCTCACATTGACAGAAAGTACATAGAATGTGATGTTATGTTTCTCATACCATTTTCCTTTTTAACTCTATCAATCCACAACATAATCAAATTTTGCTATAGATAGCTGAATGTTGCTACATTCGAGGCATCGGTAGCAAGAAATAAGTCATTTTTCATAAGAAAACAATAAAATCTACAATGTAGTCATTTAGAGAGTTTTGTTTATGTGGATATTTTCTCCCAACATGTTTGTTTATTTATTTTTGCATATAAGCTTTATCATACATAGGTCATTTGGCCAGACGATATTAACAATACTTTGTTTTAATATAGTTTGGTTTGAGATCTTATTTATAATCGTCTTGATTAAATTGTAAGCTTCCGCGTGACGCCCCAATCACTTTTGAACCCAACAAGTAGTATAAGAGCACATGGTTCAATAATTTAATGGTTGAGTGATATTGAAGACATGTTCAAGTGGTTTCAAATCAATTTGTAATCGACATGATGATAATAAAAAAATTTGTGCTATTACATGTGCTGAAATTTGTTAAATATGTTTTGAACAATTCTGTTGCTCTACCTTTATAAAAATCAACATCTAACCCCAACAAAACTTTAACGTTCGGACTCCACTTAACTCATTCATCTTACGCATGGCTCCACTTTCAACTCGTGCATATTACTTTTGATGCATGATCTCCACATTCAACCCTGCTCATTTCTTTTAACACATGACTCCAATTTCTAACCCATATAAATTTTCGATCATGGTAAGTTGTATGATACATAATGATTTTGTGAAGACCAAAATTATCAGGCATATGAAGATTCAACCAAAAAGGGATATTTGTTAGGGTATTGTCCTGATTTTCTTAAGTTATTTGACTTTTATTTTTATTTTCAAAAAAAAGACAAAAGATTAATGTAAATATTTTTACTTTTCATGAAAGGAAACATATTTTTCTTCTATATGTGGTTTACTCTTTCCTTAGAATAAAAGTTTTGAAATCTATAAATTGGATATTTATCTTCTCATATCAACAAAACAAGCATCCACAATGTAGTCATTTCAAGAGTTTTGTTTTTAGAGGATTTTCTCCCAACATGTTAGTATTTTTTAATATTAATTTATCATATGTAGGTTGTTACAAATATTATCAATAATATTATGTTTTAGGATAACTTCATTCATCATCTAATTTTTCATCGTTTTGATTGCAATCATAAGCTTCTACATGATGCCCTAATAACTTTCATACCCAACAAGTAGTATTAATCCACATGGTTCAATGATCCAATGGTTTTCCAAGATTATAGATAAATTCAAATGGTTTCAAATCAATTTTGAATCAACGTGATGATAATGAAGATTTTTGTGCTACTTCATGTGCATAAAATTTTTAAATATAATTTCAACTATCCAGTTGCTCTATAAATAAAAACAAAATCAATTTTCAACCCAGAATTTTTTTATGTTCGGACTCCACTTCTAACTCATGCATCTTATTTTTAACGCATGAGTTCTACTTTCAACTCAACATATAACTTTTAAAGCATGAGCTTCACTTTTAATCTTGCTCATAACTTTTAACACAAGGCTCAAAATTTTAGCCCATATCAATTCTTAATTCATGGTAAGAAGCATTGATACATGAATAATTTTTTAAGAACAAATTCATCAAACATATCAAGAAGGCGGATCAAGTTTTGTCAAGAAAATTCAGTCAAAAGGGGAGATTTGTTTAGGTTTTGCCTTGATTTTCTTACCTTATTTAAACTTTATTTTTTTTCTCAAAAAAGACAAAACATTATAATAAATGATTTTACTTTTCATGAAATAAAATATATTTTTCTTTCATATTTGGAGATCAATATATTGAAGATCTATCTTCTCATATCCAAAAAATAATAACATCTACAATGTAGTCGTTTAAAGAGTCTTGATCATGAGGAGATTACGTATAAAAATGTTTTGTTTTTCATATTAGTATTATCATATGCAGTTTATCTGGACAAACCATAGTAATAATAATATGTTTTAGTATAACTTTATTTGTCATTTAAGTTACCGTTGTTTTGATTGCAATTGTAGACTTTCGCATGACGTCCTAATCACTTTGAACCCAACAAATTGTTGACATTTTCTCCTCTTCCATGTTTTGAAATTTTTAGGATTTGAATTTCTGAATAATTTGTAGAATAATCAGAAATTGTATTAGTCTTGTAGGATAAATGAGTTTTTTTCCAAAATTGTTTTTGATGCATTTTGATTTGCTTTTTCTTTTTGTACTCTAATAAAAATATGTAGAAGTGAACTCATTTGATTTTTTGTTCAAGTGATTCTTCTCCGTCAATGATAACAACAAAGATGATACTGATGATGGTGGTATGATGCTAAGCTAAAAGATTGAAGGATTATATGGAAAAGAGGTGTATCAAGAGATGGTGGCGAATCAATTTGCCTAATGAGGTTCTAGGTAATCCTGGATTGAGAAGTTCAACTGGGAAAGACAAAATTAGGCAGATGACTTGTAGTGATTTAATTTTTTTATATGTTCAATTTTATCATTTTTCTACGGTTGAGGGAAAACTTTTTATAAGGAAACAATTAAAAATATTATGGAAAAAATAAAATATTAAAATTCATGAATATATTAGGGAAAACATTACATATCATTATGAAAGAAAGGAACAATAATAACAAAGTTTAAAACAATATGTTGAGAATATCCAGTAGTTCACAAGAAACAATATCTTGTAAACTTCTGTTTCCACACTACACGCTTGAACTAAGTTGGAATGTTATATATTCATGCTCTTACTACCCAGAAAATTCACATGAAGAACGGTTTATGCAACCAATTACTCGATTATCTTACTCTTGAAGTCTGTCAAGAAAATTCACATGAAAAACCTACAAAAATGATGAATCTGCCTAATCAACTGATAACTAATTATCTATGAAAACAAAACCACAAAAATTAAATACAACACAAAGTAGCCTGTTTTTGTGTTCCTATTAGCAAAAGAAGCATCCCTTACAAGACAACTTAATGAGAGCCCTCTTCTAAGGGATGAATACTGAGAAGAGGGCTCTCATTAAGTTGTCTTGTAAGGGATGCTTATTTTGCTAATAGCCACACAAAAACAAGCTACTTTGTGTGATATTTTAGTTATATAGATTTTTTTCATGGATAATTAGCTATACGTTGTTTAGGCAGATTCATCTTTTTTGTAAGTTTTTCATGTGAATTTTCTTGACGGACTTCAAGAGTAATATAATCCAGTGTTGCTTGCAAAAACTGCTTTTCATTTGAATTTTCTTGGTAGTAAGAGCGTGTATATAATACATACCAAGGTAGTCCAAACATGTAGTGTGGAAGTAGAAGTGTACAAGTTATGGTTTCTTGTGAACTACAGGATATTCGAGCGTATTGTTTGCAACTTTGTTGTTATTGTTGCTTTATATCAGAATGCTATGCAATGTTTTCCCTGATTTCGTCATGAACTTTAAAAAATCATTATTCCTTGAACTGTTTTGAATTGTTTCATTGATAAATGTTTTCCCTCAACATCAAGAAAAATGATAATTTGAACATATAAAAAAAGAAAAATATCGATGTCTGGCATCTACCCAACTTTGTCTTCCTTAATTGAACTTCTCAATCCAAGATTACCTAGAACCTCATCAGGCAACCTCAAACCTTGCCTTAAAAATTACTTTTTTAGTTTGGTGTTATCCCCCTTATTAATTCAATGGCTCTCTCATTTTAGCATCGATTGAAAAATTCTTTAGTTTGTTAGATGTATTCTTGTTATTTCTTCTTTTCTCTTGGAGTGGAGAGAAATCTCAATCTTAGTTACGCAGTCTCCTTACTTTTGATGCCACATCTATGTCGGACTCTTTAATAATACACTACTTTCGTCCAATCCAACAAACACTCATTGACATTTCAGATGAGTCCGAGCAACATAGCTCTCAAGGTTGTGGTCTAGCGGTATAGACATTTAAGTGCCTACATTGGAGTTTGTAGGTGAATAGTTGAGGTGTACTGAAACTAGTTAATGACATTAGTTTTATGCCTTAAAAATAGGGTGTAAGAGGAAGAGAAAGTTGAAAGATAAATTTAGTTTATATTTGTTTGGTTTGCAAACAAATAAAATTATGAATGCAAAAGAGACATTTATTTTCTGCCTTTCTTTTCTTTTGAACGAGCAGAGAATTTACTGAGTAGTTTTTTCTTTCAGGTTAAAGGAATTATTTTCTAATATTTTCCTTTTGTTTTTCTTTTCTTCCTTAACCTATTTTGATTTTAAAAAACATGATTAATATATCGAATGTACTTTGTATAGGATCCCCTTCGTTTTTAGGATTTCTTCCTTTATTCAAGTAAATAAAAGGTTAATGGCGGTTTGCAGATAATGAATTCTCTTCATTATTATTAAACTCCTTATAGTTTATTAGTAACAATGATATTTGATCGGTCCGTAGGAATGTAACTATGGTCAGTGAACTAAAATCATAAGGAAGGAAGTGGACTCAAAAGACTTAGACATGGCTGGTATCAATGTAGAGTTAGATAAATATAGGATAAAAAGGAAGAAAAGATTCATACAACTGATAGCTATGAGTAGAAAATAGGTGTTCGGCTCATATGGAATTTTTTTTAAAAAAAAAATTGATAATTGTATACCTATGCCTATGTTAAATTCAAAACACTTATCATAGAAACAATGTCATTTGAGTTGATTAGATTAAAACACTAGAGCAACATTAACTTTCGTTTGATCTTCTAAGCTTTATTCTCAACATTCTAAACCGTCTGGAATTCCCTTTCTTCCAGATTGTCCCACCATATCAATGCAGGGACAAATTCTCAGTCTACTTTTGTGAACACACATTCAAATGTGCAATACAAACATTTTATTCATTCTTCAGGTACTCGATGAGAACAAATAATAGTTTTAGTGTCTACACAAAATTTACTGACAAACAAGGAATTAACGATGAACAACAACAAACAACCTACTGTAATCCCATCGGTAGGGTATGAGGAGGGCTATCTTTGAGAAGGTAAAGGTTGTTTCTTATAGTTCCTTGCCTGAACAAAAAAATTAAAGAAAAAGGCAGTAGCGACAAGCAGAAACAAGAAGAAGATAATAATATATCGAGGCTATCCAAACAACCGGTAATGATACAAGTCTATAATTATAGGAGAACATTAAGAATGATATTAATACTATGAGAAAGGGTACTTACGCCTACTAAATTTCTACCTTTATTCTCGACCTCCAGGACATCTTATCAAGGGTTAAATCTTTGGTGAGCCGAAGATGAGATTTAATCTTCCTTTTACTAGGAATTTTAATTATCAAATGTCAAAATAACTTTAGAAAAATGCACTTTATTTTAAAAATAACTAAAATATATGACAATTTAGTTATGATAAACATATATAAATATACTACAAATCATTTAAAGAATCCTACATAGGTTAGAAAAAAAATTTAGAAACCTCTTTACAGTAATTTGTTATAATGTAAAAATATCTTCCTTGATTAATTCCGATAATCTTTTCCTTTTCACTAGCCAAATACAAAAACAACAACATAACTAGATGCTCGACTAAAAAGAAATGTTCATTAGCCAAACACTCCTATAAAACTTATGTACAATAAATGTGCATACACATCCTCTTCAGGCTATGGGAAGTATTTTCTTCCCATGCTAGTGGTTCATGAAAATTATTGCTATTTTGATACATACATGATCCATCAACCGGTGCAACCAGAAACTTTAAGTGGAAATACACTTCTGGTTTCACTTACCATGTTTGTACTAACTTATCTATACTAAGGTATGCCATTTAGAAGATAAAAGTTAGTGTATACCAAAAACATATTTATACACTCTTAGAAGAATATATATGACATATGGGAAATAAATATAGAGAATATGCTCACTTTAATTGTGTATTTGACATTTCGGAGTGTGATAACTGATCAATCCTTTGAACTGCTATGCTGGGAGCAAAAATGCAGCAACAATAATTACCGGATACTCACAAACTTATTATTTAAGTACAATAATACAAGAACTGCTATGCTGGGAGAAGAAATGCAGCAACAATAATTACCAGATACTCACACACTTATTATTTAAGTACAATAACACAAGAACTGCTATGTTGGGAGCAATAATGTAGCAAATGTGATACAATTAACACTAATATAAAGATTGTGATACAACAAAAATAGTAAATGGGATACTTATGAAGGGATTGTCTTCATTAATGGCATTTTTGTGTTTAAAAGTTTTATCCTACCATCTATCACACATGTATTAACATGAATTCTCACAAAATTGTGCAATGTTTAATATCAAAAATAGATATCAAGATTATCATATATGAATCTTAGAGACATGTAAAGAAACCTAAGAGGTTGTTTGGTTACTGGTTAGAGTTATGCAGGTATTACCTATACATGATTTAGTTATGCAGGGTTTAGTTATACAGGTATTAGTTATGCAGGGTTTAACTACGCAAGTATTAGATATGCAGGGTTTAATTATGTAGATATTAGTTATGCAGGGCTTAGAGATTATTGTACATGAACTATTAACAAATGAATGTTAAACTTGTTGTAAATTATTAATATTTATTATTTACAAAAAAATAATACATGTTAATAAAATGTGAAATATATTGAATAATATATAATATTATTATTTGATTAGCATATGTACCGTTAAAATATATACAATCAATTTCTAATATTGAAAAAATAATGTATATTTGCATAAATCAATCAAAACGGTAAGTATATAAAAAGAAATAAAAATAATCTATATATAGTAAAAAAATAAAAACAGTACACGTTGATAGGAAACAATAAAGTTTCAAATAAAAAAAATTAAAAGAAATAAAATTGGTGTAAATATAAATTAAAAAAATGACTTATATACAGGAAAACAATAAAGTTTCCCACTAAAAACAATAAAATAAATTAATATGATAAATATGTAATTTATAACTTTAGTACATTTATGACTAATAAATTATGTTGGTATTAATTATGTAGGACTAAAAAGATGCAACAAAAAATGGTATAAGTTATGTTGATTTTTCTACCTAAAAGAAAAATTCTACCAAACATAATATAACTTAATAAACTATTTTATACATGAACAAAATGTAAGTTATAACATAACCAAACGATCCTTAACTGTATAAATCCATATAAGAAATTAATTATATTAGAAAGTAGAAGCAATTGAAGATGGCTAAGAGTTACATACTATACCAGTCCGCTACTGATGTTTCATGGTTTGGCTTCACTAGCATCAACCTCCTCGTGTCTCCAGGAACTAAGTATTCTCCCAACCGTAATATCCAAACAATTTGCCGCATCTGTAATCTTTCGCGGCTTAGTCTCATAATACTCCTTAACTAATTCCCACAAGAATTATTTTCTAGTACAGATATATTTGATGGTGTCATACAGTAGAAATTGAAGTATAATTTTGTAGTCTGAGTTTCCATCCTCTAATCCGTGTTGAGCTAACGAATCTGCATCATCCTTATCGGAGAAAGTAAGTCAATTATGTAAATTCTAATTATCTTAATGAATGATTCATGAGGAAAAAGTTCAAGTAGCTAGGGTTATCTCTTACTCACACACAAATACAACGTTACAGAGAGAAATGAGTAAAGGGGAAAGGCTGACTAGTGTTTGAATCACTTCACAATGAGGGTTTGGGAGAAGAGGAATGGTTTTGGGTGAAAATAATTATGATTGGGCTTTATCCTTTGTATGGAAAATTCTAACAACCAGATATTGGGGCTTTTAGGAACCTGAATACTATTAGGTTGCTATTGTTAAAAAAAAAACTAACATTTACCATGTAAAATTTTTTCTCCGTTATATATAATTTAGAACAACTTGAATCAAAATATATCGTTACAAAATGGTCGTTAAAAGTCAGATTTCTTGTATTTATAGCCATCCAAACCCAAGAAACTCCTTATATTGTCTGGAGATGTGGGTCTAGGCCGATTTTCCACCACCTCTAGCTTTTGAGTATCAACTTTTATTCCCTCTCCAAACACAATGTAGCCTAAGAATTCCACAAACTGAAGACGAAACTCGCACTTAGAGAACTTGGCATATAATTATCTATTTTTTATAGTCTAGAGAACTATTTTGAGATGCCTAGTAGGTTCTTCTTCATTCATTGAATAGATTTGTATGTCATCAATGAAGATCATAGAAAAAAATATTGAATTAAGGCTTGATCACCCTATTCATAAGATATATGAATGTTGCATGCGCATTACAAAACCCAAAGGACATGACCAGAAACTCATAACGATCACAACGAGTTCTGAAAGTTCTCTTTTGTATATCACATTCTCTTAATAGTTGTTGATGGTAGCAAGATCTGAGGTCTATTTTTGATAAAAAGGTAACATCCTAAGGCTGGTAGAAAATATAATCAATTCTAAGAAGAGGATACTTATCTTGATGGTAACCTTGTGTAACTAGTGGTAATATATACACATCCTAAGGGAACCATCTTTCATTCTCACAAACAAGATCAGAGCACCCCAAGAAGTGACACTTTGTCAAATAAAACCCTTATCAAGGATATCATTCACCTGATCTTTAAGCTCTTTCAACTTTGATGGTTCCATTCCATATGGTGAAATAGATATAGGACGAATATCAGGAAAAATGTCTATGACAATGACTTTTTCCCTTAGGAGGGACTCTGAGTAGATCATCTAGAAAGACATCAGGAAACTCTCTTACAACTAAAACTGACTGAATAAAAGGTATCTAACACTAGAGTAATTAACTTGGACCAAGTGATAGACACACCCCTAAGAAGCTAACTTTCTTGCCTAAATGAAACAACTGTTAGGCACTACTGTACTACTTTCCTTTTCTAAGACTTGCTCATTGGGAATTCCGAACATAACAACTTGAATTATACAATCAATGAAGGCATAACAAGAATGAAGCAAGTCCATACCTAGAATGACATCGAAATATACCATGTTTAACTCAATTAAATTAGCCATGGTGTCTTTGTGATTGATGAAAATGACACAATAACAATATCGCCACTCAACTAGAATAGATTCCCCAAAATGTGTATAAACACAAGAGGGTTCACAGAGTTTGTCAGGAAGAACATCAAACTTATTTGAAACATAAGGAGTCAGAAAATCTCTTGGGTCTAGCAAAGCATAAACATTATGAGAAAATACTTTAATTATACCAGTGACAACTTCTACAGAGTGCTTCTGCTCTAGGAAACTAGTGATCGCATAAATGCGGTTTCCTTCTATGCCAGTACCGTAAGTAGCTTCCCTAGGTGCATCTATGTACGGTGGAGAAACTAATGAAGATTAGGCTATATTGACCTGATTCAGATTAATTTTCTAGTTTTTGGGGCGCTCTTTCATAAACTGACCCTAATTTGAACACTGGAAACAACTTGACTGGTAATCACGATACTTACTTGGGTATGTTCTATCACACCTAGCATGTGCGTGAGCTTAGTTACCTCCTTGTGCCACACTACCCTGAGATTGGGAATTTGTAGCATTGAGGTTTCTGAGAATGTTAACCATTATACTAACCTTTGCTTAAGGGTGCAGGTGCACTAGCATATGATGTAGTTAGTCCATTTTTCTTTCACTTAAAGGATGAATAGTTCACATTACTTTTCTACTGTCCAGACTCATTTCTTGTCTTAGCCTTTTAATTTTTGAATTCCTCCCTATCCCTCTAATTCTCTTCCTCAACCTGTTGGACATAAACCATTAACCTAGATATATCCATATCCCCAATTAGCATCGCTTCCCCGCCCTCATTTATTGATAGACGGGACAACCCAACCACTAATAGACATCCTACTCATCATATCTGCATCCATCTCCGAAACATAACAAGATAGTTGGGTGAACTTCAACCCCTATTCATGAACACTCAATAACTCTATCTATCCTGCTTAAGAGTGAGGAATTCTCGTACATTGGCTTCTTAGTTCTTGGAGAAAGAAACACCCCAAGAAGGCCTGCTAAAAAAATACCAAAATCACAGGTGGTGCAAGATGCATCCATGAATTTAACTCATTTAAGACTATATTTTTGTAGATTTAATGTCCTTAATTGAATATGTTTTCTCAATAAATGATTAAAAACCTTAAGTTTTAGGCATTTAAACTTGAAAACACAACATGGACGTAATAGAGCAACAAGGAACAAGGTAGTTGAAAGAATGAAGAAAAGGCTACCTAAGGATTGCTTAACCCATTAGAATAGTCGCTAATTGTCCTTATTCTAGCCTAATGTTCCATTCTGTTAAGCATAAATGGAAAGCATCAAGCCGGAGGTGAAAAAAAGCAGGCGGCATTTTGCGAAGTAGTTCCGCGAAGCAGTACTAGATCACCCAATCATCTAGAAATCAAAGATCCCAAAGGCTAAAGGAAGAAAGTTATGAAATAAACAAAATGGCAGACCACTTAGTTAACCGATGATCCCGATTAACAACGCCAATTGATCCTTCATAGTACATATTTTTTATAACTTTAAATACTCATTGTGACTTATAACTTAATATCAAAATTTTATCATTTAGACCTTGTGTTTTAAGATAATTCTAGGTTTAGTTTTTAGAGATTTTGTGATACATTGCTCTTGATCTTTGATGATTGGGTTTCCAACTCAAAGAAATGTGTAGTGGATATCGAAGAATCTTAATTGTAGACTCGTCTAAAGACATTTTTCTATCATACACAGTTTATAGAAATACAAGTGGGCAATTATTTATATCTCTTTACTATGTCTATCTAAAACCCCAATTCTCCAGGTGTGATTATGTGAATATAGGTTGAATTTACTTTTGGGTCTTTCTTATTAATAGTTTATTTGTTGTTTAAATTTTATTTCATTAAGTAGTTGTGTATGAACTTAATGGGATTATATTTGCAAATATAATTTCATCTTCGTGTCTTTGTCTTGCTCCTGAAAGAGGTTTTAAAAACAAAACTACTTAATTGATAGATATAGTTATTGGGTTGACATGGGTTCAACTCAAGAGAGTAAATCTTAAACCTTCTCCCATACATTCAACTCGAGAGAGTGAACGGTCTAGGGCAAAGGCTGAGCATAATTGTGACTTATCGATGCGTGAGAGAAACTGATTTGATTCAGGTTAACTTGCGCAAAAAAGAATTTACCCCACCAATAGTCTAGCTTAGTCACAAATTTAGAGAGATTTACTATAAATAACATGTCCATGATTGTTTATTTGAGCCCACATTCTATCAAATCCCAAGAATACTATTTGCATATTCGTATCTCTATTTAGTTTTAGTTTATAATTGCTTATAGACCCTCCAAGATAATTGACACTTCTGTCACACTTTGAATTTATTATTTTTTCATTAATAAATAATTTTACTATGACTAACATGAACGGACATATAATTGTTTATTAAGTATCATAACCACTCTCTATGGGATTCAACACTTAGAATTGGATGAAGTGTCTTGATACGTCAAGTCAAAATAGCGCCCCTTGCAGGGAGTGGTGCTATTTGAGAATTTTTAGTGAAGTTGAATTTTGTTCTTATTAGTTATAGTGATACTTAACTTATTTTTAGTTTCGCTATTCTTTATGTTGTTGTTTTTAACCATGTGTTTAAGCATGGGTATTGGAAATAATGGCTAATTAATTGAGATTGATAATAAAATGGAAAGGGGCCTCTCTTTAGTCCTAATAATAACCCATCTTGAAGAATTGGCCAAGAAAATACTAGAAGTAGAAATAGGATGCAAAAGAAAAGGGATCTACATACCTCCTCAGGAGTACGAATCATGAGAGTAGACGTGTCGATGATACGTTATTACTCATTATTCAAAACGTCATTGAGTAAGATAGAGTGATGCAAGAGATGACTGAGAGTGTTGAAATGCTAATTCAGATTGTTGGCTCTCACTCTAAATCAGCTGCTTGAGATCCTAGGGACTAATAAGTTTCCTCTTCTGTCCCGACTATGCAATATGGTTCACCTAATTTTACTAAGGTTAACCCCAAAAATTGAACGTAAATTATGACTTGCATCGTGCCACGATGTTAACTAAGACACTTCTTGGACGCAAACCAAGGTTTTATTGATTTAAATTGTTATGTTAGAATAACGGTGTGCTAACTTAGCATGTTAAAGTGTGAAAAGTGTTGAAAAGGAAGAATGGCAAGCTAAAGATCTAGTTGCTGAATATGTGAAATGGTTGGCAATTCAGAATGCAATTGGTTATATCGTGTTGCCCGTTTGCTAGGCCTCTTTTATTTGAATAGAATATTTTATTACCTTTTCGCATTTATGATCACGTCACCTTTCTCTGTTTTAAATTTGGTTATATTTTGTTGGGTGGTGCTTACTTGTCGTGTAGTGTGGTGCGTTGAAGTTTGAGTAGCATGTATTTGTCCCAAAAGATGTATTTTGCTATGTGATAGAAAGAATGAAATCATTTTGAATTTTTATATCGTCAATAGGCCTAAAATAGAAAAACAAGGAGAAATCATAGTATCCCGGGGTATTTGGTGTTATGGGTCTTGTTTGAATTTGACTAGTGTTTTGTTTGATTTTGTGTTTAGGGCTTGCGTGGTTGAATTAAAGAAGATGTGTTGAGAATGGGAACATTGGGTCTTTTGGCAGGTAGGACCAGCTCCTCGAACCACTCAGGTGTTCGCCTAGTGCCATCATCTAATCGTGAATTTCATGTTGTATGTGTTATTATTCTCTATTACTTTCGGTAAAAGACTTGGTGTCGGTGAAGACAATAAGCGACACACCGTAAGACTTCTTGATCGCCCTTTGATACACTCCTGAATATTTTTGCATTGTAACTTTTGGTGGTCTAGACCTTGCTCGTCGAAGGGTGTCGATGATTAGCCGCAAGGACCTTCACATTGACAAATTTCAAAAATATTTGAGACAATCCTTTTGGTGAGACCAGTTCATCTAGACAAAGGGATTTCTCGACTAGAACTTTTCTACGAAATCTAATTAAGTTATTCTTAACATTTTCTCAATGTTTGCATAGTTGGCTAGACCAATATCGTAGAAAGAAAAATACCACCCTAAAGAAAAGCAAAAGGGATTACAATCAGCTGGGATGCAATTGAATATAGGGTGTGGCGAAATTTATGCTACAAACGTCACCGGTTCTAATAGTGAGGGTGAGCACCAAGAGCCTCATATTGCATTATCTGACGATGAGCGAGAAGCAGCACAAAGGGCAAAGCAACGATTCAGAAGGATGAATGATCCATCTAGCATCAGGAATCCTCAGCATACTACTTCTCCTTTTCTATTTTTCAGTACTAGCAGTGTTCCTTGCACCAATGGTTCAGGGGGCCCCTGCTACGTGAATGAAAAATGAAATTGAGGGGTTAAGGACAATTCTTGAGGAAAAGCTTCTATCCACAGATGAAGTGATTGATAGGTATCCAGAGATCATGAGTTGCCTCATGTACCATGATTTTTAGATTTTCACAATGCCTCCTGGTCCATATATTCCTAATTGGTTTCAGGAGTTTTATGCCTCTTATGGGGCTTTGATAGGAAAGAGGAAAAAGCATGCAACAACATTCAAATCGGTTGACTATATAGTCGTCTGGGAAAAACGGGTCAAGTGAAACGATGATATTATTGATGCTATCCTTGATCATTCTACAGACATTGGTGATTAGTGCAAATACATGATTAAGACTAAAAGACTAGACAAAATGAAAGGTTTGTTAGACCCGCTGATCTCATTAGTCGACACTCCCAAGCTACTCGAAGATGGTATTGTTAATGAAAAGAAACACCTTAATGTGGCAACACATTATTGGTTTTGTTTTTTCAGTATTACAATCATGCTATCTCAAAACGAATATATTTTCCAGCATGCCAGAGCACCCTTTTAGGATATACTATTGATAGCACTCAAATAATTTTAGAAATGACAAGAATGATGTGTAAATAAGGCCCATATCCCCCACTAATATTTGGAAGATTGAAAATGAATATCTTAAGGATCATGCAGAGAAGAAGTAGAAAGAAGCTCATGTGGATCCTTCCTCACTGGTGGAGCAGACTCCATAATTGCAGAGGCAATTCTACCCACTCCGACCATTGGACCTTTAGGAACATCGACTGCTACTACTATTCCTTCTAACAACCCACGTTTTTCTTCTGTTGCATTGACAAACTCCGATCACACAGGCATCATTACTTCGGATCGGAAAACTTTCCTATTATGCCAATTATTAGGCTTACACAATTGAGGACTCCATTTGGAGCAAGATTAAGACCACCCTAGCTGATGCCATCTAACCATTGAGCGAGGTTATTTATGTCCTTGCGTCAAGAATAGAGGTGTGCGAGTGTGGACAAGGGGCCATCCTGGAATTTACAACGTAAAGGCCACTATAGTTGTGTTTCATAAGGATGTATATCAGCTGGAATCCACCGATATGTCCATGGTGTTTGGAACGGTAGAAATCCCAGATGTGCTACAAATGCCTCGGGCTACCACTAGAGATGAGGTTAGAGTTATGTAGAAAGATGAGGAGATAATTAAGGTAGCTGAAGAACTTGCAAATGAAGGTTTGACGGAGTCTGAAGAGATCATGGTAGAGTTGCAGTGCAGGATTCCCGTCTAGTTCGTTTGGTGGTTCTGAGGCTACACTGGGCACTGATTACCAAATCTAGACTGATGCACAGAACACTAATACCCGAATCATTCGCATTTAAGGACAAATGATAATTATTTATTGTGGGGTGAGGCCCACCTTTTTTGTGAATATTGATGTTCTATGTTTTGTTGCTACATTTGGGTCGGTATGCTTAAATTTTTGTTTAATACTACTTTTTGTGGATGTTGAGCTTGTGGCTCCTATTTTCAATTGCAAATGATTTTGACCCTTCAAAAATAAATTTTGCCACCTCTTGTATGTACTCGAATCCGGGTGTTCATTGGCAAATTTGACGCTCAGTTTTGATCAATAACGATGACTTGAATAATACCTGTCCACCAATGGGAAATAAAAGTCCTATCTCGCCTCACAATCAAATAAACATGAATGTGCTCTATGATGAGGCCAAATGAATTGCATAAACAATATATGAAATTTTTGCATCTTGTTGTGATTAGCAAAGTATTAAATTGAGTTTCTTGCGAAGAACATTGCGCACTAGCGGAAGTACGGAGTGTTTTTTGACTTTGATGTTGATGCCTTATGTGATAAGCTTATTATAAACCATCCATGTTGACACCATGAATTTTCCCCTTTGGTCCGGTTGACAAGTGATATGATCTTATGATATGATCTTAGGCAACTTTGAAAAAGTGTTAACCACTTTGACATATAGTTCTTTGGTGGCCTAGCTTGTGAGTGTGTGAACTTCTTTTGAACAACACTTGATCCTTATTGATTTGTAATCCTCTTGATTTGTGGTTAATTGAATAGCTAACTCAGGCCAAAATCCTAAGTTGGAGGTGTGGTGAAAGGAGAAGGCCTGCCTAGAACTACAAGAAAAGTATCCTTTAACACATGGTGTTTAAAATAATGTAACCCATACATATATTAAAAAAATGAAAAAGAGAATTAAAAAGACGTGGAATGAAGTTATGAAAATGTAAGAAGAAATGGTGTTTGCGAACAATCCATGAAAATTGAACAATGGGATGACTTATGAAGATGAAAGAAAATGATGAAAGATGAGGAAAAGAAATGTTGGGAGCACTACATTTCATGAGAATAAAGTTACCTAAGCAAAATGACCATACCTTAACACTCAACCCCATTACCAGCCTTGAAAAGACCTTGTTGATCTTGAGTGAGATGAAACAAAGGTTGAGTGGAAAATACATGCAAAGCTATTGGTAAAATCATACATTGTGTTCATCTCTGTGAATGAGATCATTTTGTTTAAAATGCTTGAACCATTGTTTGTAGAAATACATAATTTTTTGTGTAAGGGAATTTGATCACTTTCGTTCAGTTTGAACTTGTATAAAAAGCAAGTATTGTGAGCTTGAAAATCTTTGATAATAGTCTATCACAACTTGAGTCTTTGAGTATACAATTCATCCTTGCATGATTAAGTTTAGTCTTGTTGTGTACACTCATGATTGTGTTTTGTGTAGCGTTGTTTGAGATATCATTTTTGATCAATTGAACTTGAGTTTTACTTGAGCACAAACAAAAGTTTATGTTAGGGGGTGTTGACGAGTCCACGATTTTTACTCATTTAAGGATATATATTTGTAGAATTAATTACCTCAAATGCATATTTTGTCTCAACAACTAATAAAAAACCTAAATTTTCAAGTATTTAGACATGGAGATAAAGCAATTACGCAATTGAGAAAAAAGGAACAATGTAGTTGATAGAATGAAGAAAAGATGACATGAGGATCACCTAACCCATGAGGCGAGTCTCCAAATGGCCTTATCCTCGCCTAACATTCTAGTATGCTAAGCACTAATTAAAAGGATCATGTAGGAGGGGAAAAGGAGCACTCCACGTTAGACCGAGCAGTTCGGCAAAGAAGTACTAGAATGCTGAATGATTCAGAACACGAAGAGGTTGAAGGTTAAGGCAAGACGACGATGGAATGTACTAAAGGGCGGATTGCCGAGTCGGTGATCCTGACTAACTACACCAAAGATTCTTCGCAACTTAAATTTTTGAAAACAATAAATAATCATTGATACTTATAGCTTAGTATAAGATTTCTTTTATCGAGACTTTGTGTATTGAGGTAATTCTAGTTTTAGTACTTAGAGCGTTTTTGAGACATTGCTCTTAAGCTTTGAAGACTTGAAGGTTTCCGACTCTAAGAAACTGGAGGTGTGTATTGAAGTATCTTAATGGTAGACTTGTGTAAAGACATTTTCTATCGTACCCAATTGATGCAAACACCAGTTTGTATCAATTTCTATATCTTTACTATGTCTAAACCCAATTCTTGGGGTGTCATTATGTGGATATGGGTTGAATTTACTATTGAGTCTTGCTTATTAACAATTATTTTATTGTTTAATGTGATTTCAGTTAGTAGTTGTGAATGAACATAACGAGATTATAGTTGCTAGTATGATTTCATCTTTGCGTCTTTGAGTTGCTCGAGAGAGGGTTTTTTAAACCAAAACTATTGAATCAATAGGGTGTGGTTATTGTGTTTATGTGGGTTTAGCTTGAGAGAGTGAATCCTAAACATTTTCCCCCACATTCAGCTCGTGAGAGTGAATGAGCTAAGGCTAAGGGTGGTCATAATTGCGGCTTATTAGTGTTCGAAAGAAGCCAATTTGATTCGGGTAACTTGCTTGAGAAATAATGCACCCCCACTGAAGTCTAGATTATTCAGAAATTTATACATATTTCCTATCAATACGATGTACCATTTATTTGAGCCCATATTCCTATCACATCAAAAGAATCCCGTCTCCATATTTGTACCCTATTTTATTTTATAGTTTATAATAGCTTACACACACCCTTGATAATTGACACTTGTGTTACCTTGTCACTCCCCAAGCTACCCCGAGACACAGACATGTGACCTAAGAACACAAATGATACGAAGCTAACCCTACTTGCATTATCATGAACATAATAAATACAAAAAACTGATGTGAAAGCTAAAATATACTTAGAATGAAAATATGGGGAATACCAAAATATACTAAAACTAATATATATGAAAACTGATGATTTTAATATGAAGAAGTTATTAACTCAATACTAAGTTGAAACTAACTCTTTCTAAAATAAACCTTTAATTTACTAGAATTGTTGGGACAAGCCCCTACTAAGTCTAGAAAAAACTAAAACTAAAAGACCAAAATTCTAAAAGAAACTCATGACTATTGTCCTCAGAGAATGAGGACTCACCAGTTATATTGCTGAACTGGAGATCATGAATCTATCTAAGCGTGATTTGGATACTGAGTACTTGAAATTACGTCATGAGAAGATGTAGCGCGCTTATGCATCAATACTTGAAAGGTACTGAATATGTATGATAGAGTAAAGCTGAAATAATACGTAGTTGAACAAGTACAAGAGCAAGTAAAATGTTTTTTAAATCATATATTAAACTCTAAGCTAGATGCATGCAATGACCAAATTTATAACATGCAGAGACTGAATACTAAGTGAACTTTAAATATGTTCAATGCAATAAAGTTTGACCAAATTGTGTGAGATACTAATAGCCGATAATAAAACCACATGAGCTAAATGTGGAGTCTGATATATATGCCCCATCAAGAGCACCCAATATACCTTGGCAGAGGTATAAAAACATGTTGGCGTGATCACTTAACTGATGCCCACATAGGGGACTTACAAGCTACTTGGCTAGTAGTTCTGGGACTATATTGGAACATATATTTATCTAATTTGTGATGATCTGTTGTAATTATAGAAACTCTATGTTTAATTAGGATAAGAGAATCAAGAAGTGATAGAAAACTAGGGATCTAATGGGTGAAAGGAACCCACTAGTGAAATCCCACATACCTGGTGATGAAACCAACGGAGAAATATTTAGATTTTGGGGCAGGAACTGATGGAACCTTGTTGCATTCTTGAACTAGAGTACTTGACCTTTTTCTCATTTCTTTCGTCTAATTTTCTAAGTTTTCATTTTTGATTTTGACTTGCGTAAAATCTTGTTATGTTTCTAGGCTTAAACTGACTAAAACATGATGATTTAGGGATTAAGCGGCATATCTTAGGGGTTAAAGGAACTAGGAAAAGACCAAAAAACCCTGAAAATTCTGTTCTCAGACAAAATGATGACCTGGACTAACTGGCCTTCATTTAATCGAAGGTTCGTCGTTGGAGTCCATAATTCGGATCTGCTCGGTAGGCCTTTACTAAAATGAGCATAAACATTTAATTGGAAATTCAATTTAAGCAAACTCGGTAGATATGGAAAGATAACTCAATTATCTATCATTTCATAGGTCTTCGAATACATAATTCATTTTGCTCTAAGAGTTATGACAATTTGAAGTTGACCCAACAACATTTTCCCTCTAACTAAATGCTTACTTTCACATACGGTAAGACCTACAGACTGTAGATCGTATGATAGTCCATGCTGGTAATCTGTAGTTCATGTTAGAGGCTGGGTAACTGGACTCTCAATCCACAGACAAAGACCACAGACCGTAGTTTGATTTACAGATTGTAGATCTGTCCATAGATCGACACTTCGTCGATTTTCATGGGCTGAGTTTTTGGAAAGTTTCAGTGGCAAACAATAGATGCACAGTTTGGGCCGTAGAATAGACTACGCTCCGTCCATAGTAACCGTCGATTGCACTTGTTGATTTTTGAAAAATTTATTTCTGGACTGTTTTGGATACGGGTTGTTACATACCCTATGAATTTATTATGTTATCATTCGTATATATATTTCTCTATGACTAACATGAAATGATTTGTACTTTGCTGTAATTTCTCATAACTACTCTCTGTGGGATTCGACTCCAATTCACTAAGTTGGGTTATATTTTTCACTAAGGACCATCAACAATTTGAATTGAATGAAGTGTCCTGATACGTCAAGTTAGTGAATCCTTAGCTCGATTCTTATTCCATTGATCGATTAAAATCTTAGACACCCTTTATTTCGTATGCAACTAATTCCACCCTCTCAGCATCATCAACATGCATGACATCAATTACCTATGCAACTTCAGAATAAAGCTTTCTCTACCCTTAGTAGTGCTTGAACTAATCAAATTTGAAGGGTTTATCCTCAAGAACTCACGAATCCTTGAAGTATCAACCTCTTATTTGTTTCCAAACATGGTTGGTAACATCTTGACATAGCAACCTTATTGCTTCCCCCAACTAAATATTAGTGACTTCCATCGAGGGTGCACCTTTGGTGCATTTGGTAATTCTTATTCTCCAACATTACGCCTAGTAGAACGACCTCTCACAAGTCTTCCTGGAGGCATGATTAATCGAAAAACACGTGTAAGAACGAATTAGAAAAACAAACATTTTAGAGATCAACTCTCACGCATAAAATGTGTTTGAAAGAAGTTATAAAATTTCCTTAAGTGTTGCAGCCTCCTAATTATAAATGTGGCGCCTTTCACACCAAAAACTAGGAACCTACAGATTAAGCTTCATAGACTCCCTAGGACTCTTGAACTTTGTGTTCTCATACCATGTTTTTCACTCCTCACGCCTACACCCTTGGTGGGACTGGTAATTGAGAACCATTGATGTCCTCAAGTGAACCCTTTTACAGGCTTACATACTCAGTTGAAGACTTAAATATAAGAAACATAACTCATGCAATTACTTAACAAATAATAAATTAGTGAAAATGGATGGTCAAGTCATAAACGTATGCAACTTAAATAAATAAGACTAAAGAACTATAACTATCTATCTATGAAGTTTCTAAACCAAAGAGGGATGTTGGGACAAGACCCCTGATCATCCTAACAATGATATAATGAAACAAAATTAATGGAGTCCTCCGGAATGCAAAGAGGCTCATGAACCGAGTCTGACTGCTCAACTGGATCAATGAGGCGCTTGGTGTTGATTCTAGTTATCTGTGTCTTTATCATAAGACAATGTAGGCCAAATGGTATTAGTACATCAAATGTACAAGTATGCGAGTTGAAATGCTAACCACAACATAGTCTTGATAAGAATCTGAAAGGAACACTTACCTTCACTTTACTCAACTCCTGAATAACTTAACTCAATTTAAATCAATAAAGCATATAAAATATATAAAAGCTTATAAGACACTGGAAACAATTTAGTTCCTTAAATAGAATGCATTAGGAAACTCAACATCACTTATATTATAAAGTATTATAGTTAATGTGAGAGCTTCTATAAATGACAATTACCACTATAATACTAAATGGTGATACAACGTCTTGCCCACACTACCAGATCTGTCCTATACTTTGTTTTCATATATATCGCCTAAACTAAGTGATCCACTAGTCTATGCTAAAAACTACATAAGGAGTCATCTAGAAAGTATGATCATTTACTACCCACGTTGGTTACATGGTTTATGGAGACTTGAGTTATTTTAACTCGTGCCCCATATCGGGGCTCAACACTACTTCAAAAATTAACTTAGCTCATATGTTTTCTAAACAAAACTTATTTCTTTGGTTTGAGATTAATACTCAAAACTTATTTCAAAAACTCTCTTGGAATTGATGTTCCCTTTATTGCTTAAATGTGAAAACACTTTATCCTATATAGGAATATATAGTCTCCATATGCTTATTTGAAGAAATGAACCTCAAGTCTTTACTCCTTGCTTAACTCAAATCTTAAGTCTTAAATAAAAGATAAAACATTTGTGAAAGATTTTTGAAAACTTTATAAACTTTTCTTGACTTGATACGTAACCTCTAGACTTGACTCTTAGCTTTCCTTGAATTGCATTATGGATTAAAGGATTGTGATCTATGATACGAAAAATCTCATTATGTTTAGGAGTGTTTGTACATAGTTAATAATGCGCATAGATCTAGACATCATTGTTTCAGTGTTAGTCTGGATGCGGAAATGTATTGAACTTTTGGTTGCAATTTTTTTTTAGGCAGAACAGTCCTTCACAGCTCCGTGAAAAGAAGAACTTTTCTAAAATCTAAGGAGTAGGTCTGTGACAGAGAGCTAGTGTCCAAATTGAGCAGACTATATTTCTTTTTCAATTTCCAGCCCCAAGTAGCCTAAACTCGGTTCTTTTCCCAAAAAAAAAATTTAGATTCAGATTTTTTGTATGAACCCAACTCCAAACAACTCTATAATTCTACATAATGATCTCAAAAAATTCTCAATCTCAGTCCAATTAAAGAATGACATCAAATTCAAGAATACATACCAGAAAAATCAAACATCAAAACTCTTTTAGGATGAACTCATGCTGAAATAAACATGGTTGGCATGTATTTGAACAAATCCAACGTTATGAAAGTCTCACATACCTTGTAGGATTAATTCCTTGGGGAAGTCCATAACCAAATCACACAATCTTGGTGAATCTTGAGTTTGTCTTCTCCTTTCTCCACTTTTCTCTTTTCTCCAACCCTTAACATGAATTTCCAATAGACTAAACTGATCTAATTCTTATTTGATCTTAATTAAACTAAAAATATTGAAATAAAATAATAGGTTACAAAAAACACAATAATACCCTTCAAAAATCCGGATTGGACTTTCCTTGTTTAATCAACCCAACTTTCAATGGGCATAACTCTCTCATATGAACTCAGAATCCCGCAAACTCCGTGGATTTGGAAAGAATATTCCAGGACCTTTCCTATGATATTTAGAAACAAACCATCCTTAGCGTGTATTAAGGTCGCTTGAAGATGAACAAAAAGTCAACTTAACATACTTAACTTATTTGTAGATTCTTATGTTCTTTCCAACAATAGTTATTCCCAATTCTTATGTTCTTCCTAGTAATTTCAAATAGAGAGATGTAACAGTCTGAATGTCCAAATAGATGATTTGTCTTAATTAAGGAGAATGAGGAATATGAGTGTGAAAAAGTAAGGGGAAGAAGAAGAAGAGAGTGTGAGGGGTGAGGATGAGAGAGATGTGTCTCCTCATTATGAGGGACAAATTTTATTTTTGGAGGGATCGGGGGTATTTAGGAGTCTTAATTACTAATTCACACGATGTGGTATAAAGGTTAGAATTTTCTCAATGATAATTGATAATGGTAGTTGTGCTAATGTCATGGAAATATTTGGGATTCCATGCACGAAATGTAAAGCCAATTACAAGATTTAATGGTTGAATGAATGTGGGGAGATTAAGCTAAGTAAATAGTGCTTGATTTCCTTTTGAATTGGAGAGTATTCTGATGAAGTCCTTTGTGATGTTGTGCCACTGCAAGTTTTCCATATTTTATTGGCCCAACCCTTGCAATACGATAGATATGCTTCTCATGATGGGGGGAGGAATAAGTACTCTCTTGAACATAAGGGGAAATAGTATATTTTCTTGCACTATTAACTCCTTCTCAAAAGTATAAAGACCGACAACGACTAAAAGATACACCGGGAAAACATGGAGAGGGATATAAAAAGAGAGCCAAAACATTGAGAGAGAGGAAAAATTCAAGGAGGCGAGATAAGAGGGAGAGCAAAAAACGAGGAAAAAAAGGAAATTTGTAAGAGGAAAGAGGCAAAGGGTGAAAAAATAGTGACTTATTGGAATCATTTAGGGATATATTTTGATAGTAATAGTGTCCTTAAATGCCTATTTTGTAACAATTACAGATTAATAGCCTTGAGTTTTAGGTATTTGAATTTAGGCAAAGCATGGTCACTATTTGGAATAAATAAGCAAAAAGGAGTAAAATAATTAGGAAATGAAGGCTTGAGAATCGTCAAGTCCACTTGGACAATCACTGATAGGCATGAAGACCGCCTTTTGTTCTAGTGTGCAATACATTAAAGGAAAGGATGAAATCGGTGGTTAAAAGAGTAGTCAGTGCATCTCCAAGAAGTTCCGCAAAGCAATACCTTAAAAGCTAATGATCCAGAACATGCAGATATTTTTACTAAGTGCAAGACGGCGATGAAGTAACCAAAGGATGAATCGCAATCAAATCAGCGATTATGACAAATTGCACAGAGTCATCCGCTGCAACACTAATCTTTGAAAATTATAAATACTTGTTGAGTGTTTTAGATTAATTTCTAGAATTATAAGACTATTATCAAATATTATTAGATTTTTTATTTTTTATAGTATTTTATCAGTTTTTAGCTCTATGTTTTAAAGGGTTTTTCGAGTATAACTTTAACACCTAAAAGGTTCATCTCTAAGGATTTGGACTCGGGTCCCTTCGATTTTTCATTATTGTCTTATAAAAAGAGTTAAATTCATACCCATTAGAATGCAATCACATTTTTGTATACATTTTTACCTTTTGTTCATATCTTGCTAAATCCCCATTTCTTGGGGTGCGATTTTGTGAATAGGGGTTAAATTAGTTGTTGGGTCTTGCTTGCTAATAGTTTATTCGTAGTGTAATTGTGATTTCGTTTAGTTGTGTATCAATCTAATTATGTTGTAGTTGCAAATATAATCTAATATATGTGTTTCTAGCTTGTTAGAGAGAGAGGTCAAGAAACTAAAACAATTAAATTGATGGACGGTATAGGTGGGTCAACATAAAGTTCATCGAGAGAGAGTGAACTCTAGTCTCACACAACACACTCACCTCGAAAGAGTGATTGGGCTAAGGCAGAGATTGTGCTTCATGCAGAAAGTGGGTGTCCAAGAGGATCTATTAGAAAAGGGGTAACTTGCTTGAGAGAGAACTTATCCCCCTTATAATCTAGCCTAGTCGCATTTACTCTATAAATTTCTATCAAAAGAATGTACCGAATAATCTCATTTATCCTTATTCCTATAACATCCGAAGAATTCCCCCTCTCCTTGATTTAGAACTCCTTGTTTTTTTTTAGTTACTACTTATGATAGAACTCTTATTGATAGCTGGTGTTTGCGTCACCCCTTTGATTTAATATGTTTTATACGATAATGTCTTTAGCCACAAATAGTTATAACTTTATTTACTTTTCTATTATTTATCAAGACCACTCCCTTTCAAACGACCCAAACCCTTTTTTGGATTACTATACGATAATACGATCGTCGACACTTGCATTGGAAGTTGAGTCTTTGATGACGTCAGCGATCAAAATTGCGCATCTACCTAGGAGTGGTGTCACATGAATTTATTTTAGATATTTGAATGGATAATCAGTACGGGTACCACATAGCTTATTCTTTTTGAAATCGTTAAACCTCAGGGATAACCTACTAACATTCTAACAAGTGGGGAATTATACAATTCAGGAAACGTGACTGAAATTTCAAGTAGTGCTAAAACCATGCCCATCTCATGAGATGACTAACAAGGCGCTAGTATAGAATTTCTATACGGGTCTTGGAACCAAAAAATAGAAGTATACCCGATCAATTGTGCGCGGACGGTATGCTAAACCAACACTATGAAGTAGTAGCCCAAGTCGTTGATGACATGGTAGAAGCAAACAAGAAAGCTCTAAGGAAACACAAGTAGGACTCACTCGTGGCTCAAGTACACGTTCGGTCCAATCGAGTCATGGAGTTGGAAGCACAAGAAATGAAATAGAGAAAACACTTCTCCGTTCGAGAATGCAAAAATGGGAAAAATCATGGAGGTTTGGAAAGTGATGAAGCTCTTGCACTCATACAACAAAAAGTTGAAGCACAAGACAAAATTCAAATGAGATGAAAGAGAACATTAAAATTCCAAATGAAACAACAACCTCAAACTCTACGATTATTCAATTGCAAGATGCTCATATCACCCATTTGATGACAATTCATTATACCATGTTCACAAAAAATTCACCTAACTACTCCATGGCCGACTCCGAGGATGAAGAATATTTGTCCACTTGCATCGTGCAGCAACGTTTACTAAGGCGTTGTTTGGGAGACAACTCAAAACCCCTAATTATGTTGGATTTGTGTCTTGGTGAAATAATAGTATGCAGGTTATGCAGGATGAAGCATTGAAAGTTTTAGGAAAGACGAATTCTTACAAAAAACAGTATCATTCGGGGGATGAACAAATTGGTAAGCGACCCCGATTTAGTCTACCTTTTGGCTCAAGGCAATGCTAAGATAGAATTTGTAAAATTCAGAGAACTCAAGCAACTATTGGCAAGTCGGCAACTTATTCAGCGATCCTAATCCGCACCATTATTTGGATTTCCAATATTGAATAGGAGTTCTATAAAAATTTGCTAGGGTAAGCGACAACTCATCACGTCACCGAATGGTTGGGAGACCAAAACTAACATAGCCAAATTGTACGAGAACTGGATGGTCTTTAAATTCAAAGGTCTAAATTTTTTAAGTTCCCAAGGTTCCTTGACTTCTCATTCTTCAAACTTACACATGCATGTCTATGTTTTACATTTTTACGCCTATAATGTATTTTTGTTGATTGATTGATGATTGGATTTGGATTGCATTTCCATCAAGATTCTCGAATACATCCTAATCAACCCAACAGGTTGGTTTCCCTTTTATTGAATTTTGTTCTTGAATGCAATATCATTGTCTTGTTGATTGTACTGGATCTGTCAAGTAGTACTAGAATGTTTGTTGCCTAATAACTTCTCAAATTATGCCCATAATGAGTAAATGTTTGATTCCTTAAAATTGTGCCTTAACATAGATGAAAAGTGTGGGGTATGCATAATTATTTCTCGTACTAGGCTTAATTTCAATAGTGTGTGCCATGATTTCTTTTTCTAAGGGTCGCACGATTGAATTTGGGGAATTGAGTTGAAAATGGGCCTTTTGGGATATTTGGTGAATTGGTTCGAGCTTGATTTACCACTTTGTGATTCACCTTATGTCCCTATCCTACCCTTAATTATTTGTTAATTGAATTGTAGATTCTGTAAATCTTGGCAAGAAGTCTGAAATCGCCGATTGCATGTGGCGTCTCATCGAGAGGACTCTTATTTTCCGTATGTATGTACCCTTTCTTTGTTTGAACACTGCACTCGACAAATAGCCTAAGTGGCTATGCATATTGCTGATTGGTTCAGTGAAGTGATTCTGTATTTGAACATACATCCTTCTGTTTGAATATTTTCTAACTTTTTATCCAAGTTTGGAGATATGGCTAGATCAAAGATAGCAGGGACAAACATGCCACCCAGGCACATACGGGCAGAAAGTGTCAAGACGAGCGTAAGGAAGACAAAAAATGAGAAAAAGGAAAGAACTTCCAGTAGAAGAACCCCATTGATCCTCGTGTCCCCTTGCAAGCTCAAGGGTTCCTTAATGCGATCTATGCCTTTAAAGGAGCTCATGATGTGGACAAGATGGTTCAATTAAATATAGTTAATGAAGCCGTGGCTGAAGTACCCAAAACTGCTAAAACCCAAATGTAGGAGGGTGCAACTTCGAGCACTATAAGCAGATCTAAATTTATGCACCAGGCACGGAGGCAGAAGTAGAGACTGTGTAGACAAGATCCCCTCTTTACCTTCCTATCTGTCTTTCTCTATATTCATTGTTGAATTTTTATTATTTGTAGTTGAGGACAAATTATTATTACTTATGGTGGGGTAAGGCCTACCTTGTTTGCGACTATTATTTTTATTTTTGTTTTGTGATAATATTTCGGTTTTTCAGCTTTACATTATCTTTTATATGCTTTTGGATGTTTCAGCTTATGGTATGATTTTAATTATAATTGAAAAATAATTTTTACTCTTCCGATCTTTTTAAAAAAAAATTCAAAAAGTTTTGCCACCTCTTGTAAGCAGTTGAAATTGGTTGTTCTTAGGCAAATTTAAGTCTTTGTTTCAATCAATACCAATGACTTAGATAGTGCTCGGAATCGAATTAACATGAATTTATGGCTACAATGAGGCCAAAAGAAGTTGGATAAATAATATGTGAAATCTTTACATCTGGGTATGTTTATCAAATTGTCAAATCAATTTTCATGTAATAACAAATGTGCACAAGCAAAAGTGGATTCTTTTTTGAGTTTAGTGTTGAATGTCTTGTGTAATAAGCTCACCTTGAACCATGTTTTACAACACCTAAAATTTTCCCCATTGGTCTAGTTGACCAAGTAAGACTTTCTTATGATTTTATCTTAGACATCTTTATAGAGCGTGAGTTAATTTGACATATACCTCTTTTGTAGCCTACCTTGAGAGAGTGTGAACCTCTCTTGAACACCCCTTGAGCGTTACCTTTATTAGGAAGAAACTTGAAGAAACATAACCTCTCTTAACCCTTTACTCATAACTCTCGAGTTGTACTAAGTGGAAAAGCCGACCTAGCCCAAAAGCCCAAGTTGGGGTGTGGTGAAAAGAGAAGGCAAGTAAAGAAAGTGCAAAAAGGATCCCGTCTACACATTGTGTTAAGAAAAATTGAACCCTTCCATATAAAAAAAAGAGGAGAGAAAAGAGAAAAAGAAAAAGAACGAAAAAATAAAAAATATGAAATAAATTTGATAATTACAAAAATAAAAAGGGAGTTTACAACACATCATCGAAAAAATGAATAAATGGATGGCTTGTGAGAATTAATGAACTTGATAAATAAAAATAAAGAAAGTGTTGTGAGTCCCACATTTCATGAAGATCATAGTCATTGAGCCAAAATAACCATACTTTTCCACTCAGGCACAGTACAAGCCTTAAAAGACCTTTATAATCTTGAGAAAGCTGATATAATTGTTTATAGGAAATTAAGGGAAAACCTATGGGTGAGAGCATTCACTGTGTTCATGTTTGTGAAAGTGAGCATTGTATCTGATTCTTGAACCTTAAATGATTATACACCATTAATTTGAGGATGGAATCATCATTTGTGTAAGGGAATTTGAATACTTTTTTTAAGCTTGAACTTACATTTGAGGCAACTATTGCAAACTTGAGAATCTTTAGTAATGGTGCGTCACAACTTAAATATTTGGGTACACAATTCATCCTTGCATAAGTAAATTGATTATTATTGTGTATATTCATGATTGAATCTTGTGTAGCACTGTTTGAGACATCATTTATGAACTGTTGAACTTGAGTTTTACTTGTGGAAAAGCAAAATTTTAAGTTGTGGAAACATTCACCTATAAAATACTCTCCTCTTCTCTTTGACATTTATATTTAGTATTAACTAACACAATGGAACATTGACATAAACTTCCTTTTAATTAAAGTAAACTCTAACTCATGCTAACTAGCAACTATTAATCTACCTTCTATCTTGAAATTCACAAATGATTACTACTCCTTAACCAATACATAAAGGGGGAAACTCATCACGAATGACATACTTGGTGTATGGCTACAATAAAATAATGTGCCTTATGTTTAGCTTCCTTTCATAGATTCATGTACCTATGCACGCATTCTTTTAACTCTAGGTACTTTTTCTACTAAGGCTTATAATATAATGACTTATATTATCTTTTCGGGTAAGAATACTACCCAAGCTGTAAAACACACTTCCACATAAGTGTCTCAACTAAAATAAGGTTAAGAGAAGAGAGTCTGGGGTACATATCTCTTTTTGATTGAATGCACGATTCATATAATCAAAAGTGCATTGGTTTGAATCAGAACACTTAATACCACTCATTGGCTTCTTTCCTAGCCCCTCTGTCGTCTCATCACATTCTCAAGATTTTTTCTTACTCTAACTCATCCATAAGGATGTATCTTTGCTTTTCAACTATCTTGGGTATGAGGGGTAGTAAAATTAATTTGAAAACACACGAGTTTGAATAAGTTCCTTATGACATAATTCTATAACATGATTTAGAGTATGGAGAAATGGGATCTTTCTTCAATGTCTGCATTCCCTCATTAATTAAAGTGGGGCCCTCGAAACCATAAATAAGATCATAATTGGCACAACTTCATAGACACCCTAGGACATTTTATTCTTGTTTTCTAATAATAAATTTGTCATGACCCCAACCAACAAACTCTAGATTTGGCCGGCACTCGAGAAATATTATTTGTCTCCGATCCAACCCTCATCCTGGCAGAATACAAGAGGAAGACTAACTCAAGCATAAAAAGTTTAAAAATAAACAAAATTCATTGAAATCAATTGCAAAATATTTGGCTCAAAAGACTAACGTAGAATAAATAGCATATTCGACTCTCCATATATAGGCAACTCGAGTCTTTAAAGCATATAATAAAATGAATGACACAGATTTCTCAAACTCTTTTTTCTATTTATGCAGCCTCTAAATTACAAATATGGAAGTCGAGACAAGAACTATGACATCCTGACAAAACTGAAAGGTAGATGAAATCCCACGGAAGCACGGAGGTTGACCATAGTTACCCGAACTCCACATGATATTAAAGAAACTCCTTTCGATGACCGTAGTTAGTTGTATGTACATCATGGAATGATGAAGGAAAAATGACATTTGTACATAGAATGTTCTAGAATGTACATTAAACATTGAACATAACAAACAAGCTTGATCTTATAAAAAGGAAACTTAATCGCCTAAGTTCTACTCAAATCATCGATACTCCACTCAATGCAAAAAAACAAAACAACAATAAATGTGTCGATTATATCAGGCATTTTAAATAGTAGATAATGACTCAATGTATTTAAAAATATAATAATATATTTTTTGTATGTAAAAAAATAAAAAATAAACTCTATTTGGAAGATTCTCGAACCGACAACCATAACTATAAGTTATGTGATTATGCAACATATTAGCCATGCTGCCAGAACTGTCTTTTACTTTTATGTGGTATGGAACTCCTCAACTAGGTAAACACACTAAGTTGTGCTTCAAAGCAATAAGGAATCATCTTAAAAGTATGACCTTTTAAACATTTTGGCATACACAGTTTATGGGGATGTGAGTTGTTTGAAATCTCCCCTAAATGAGTAATCAATACTACTCCCAATAATATATATACTCAATCTCATAGGTTAAAAGATGTAACTTTTCTTCTGGTTTGAGTTAATTACTTAAGCTAGCTCTGTAAAGAGGTAATTAATCTTGAAATACCTTTTGAACTCACAACTCATTCTAAAATATTAGTTTCTCTTTTAATAATTTGAATGTGGATGCCTCAAGGAACATATAGTTCCCTTATACTCATACTTGAGAACTCTTTCTCTAAAACATTTCAAAATAATATTATAATATGATCATCGATTACTCGAGAAGTCATACAGGAAAAACATTCATCCTATATCTAGAAGCCATACTGCTTAAACATTGATGACATACTCAATTATCTTACTAATCATGTTTTAGAAGTCTTTCTCAATAATCATCTTTACTTCCTCAAAACTCAACTTAAAACTCAAGTGTTATCTTTAACAGTCTTATGAAAAATTATTATTCAGTTTATTAGGTTCATGTAGAATTATGGACAGAAACAACTCAAATAAGGGATCTTAATAGCAATACGAAAACTCATTACTCAGAAATCAAGAACCGAATAGCTGAAGGACATTTCTTATCTCAAAAATATTGAATTGATAGGGTTCATGTTGAAATATCTACATGAATGAATCATCTCAAGAATCTTAATGCATAACATATATATTTTCAATATTTAGGAGTAGAATTTCAAAAATCATCAAGAACTCAAAAGCAACTTACCGAAAGAATACAAAAATCTAAGAATAGAATCCTAGATTACTCTTTTACTGATTTCAAAGTAGACGTAGAGTGTAAGGACAAACTATTCCAACACTATGATAATTTGACATAGCCAAAATAACAAGGTTCTTGAAGAATCTTGATGTACTTGATTAGAAGCCTTGAAACCCTAGCTTGCAGGTAAACAATCAACAAAACCTTTCTTGAGATTCTTTTATTAGTTTTTTGAAAATAATATGACCAAGAACTATGATTTCAGTTAGTGACTCATAATTTTATGGAGGAAATTGAGTTGGAAAGAGTGGAATTATTGGAGAAAGACGTACCCTTAAGAGAATGTTGAAAAAGATTAAACGACTCTTGAAGTAAGTCTTCTAGCTTGATTTTTCTTTAGGATTTTGTCTTATGATTTTTGAGAGAATAGAATGACGGGTTAAGAGATAAAATATTATTGTTTTGGGTCTTTAATAAGTCAAAAAAATTTGTTCTGGGTATTGAGGTAAAAAGACAAAAACGTCCCTGTTTAATGTTTTCTCGTCGGCTAATTCGTCACAACATTGTGTGAGGTTACCAATATGCATAAATTTTTACTTAAACCTTAGATTTTTTAGAAATTTCTAGCATTATAAATAATGTCCAAGTATTTTAAACTAGGTAATTTATCCAAGTTTTGCTCATGCATAAGTAATCTGTCTAACCTTTGCAACAAGTTTACTTATATTCGACTGTTATAAGAAAAAAAAAGAGTAAATTTTGGTGAGATGTACTATGTTGTTTTAACCCTAAACCACATTGTTTTGATTAGTTTTAGCCTAGAAACGTACCTACAACTTACCTCAGTCAAATCAGTTATCCAAAACTTAGAAAGTTAGAAACATAAGAGGATAAAGAAGTGAAGAACCCTAGCTCAACAATGCAAAAAGTTTCCTTTAGATCCAGCCCCGAAATCAAAAGATCTTTGTGTATTTCATCACAAGGTATGTGAGATTTCACTAGTAGATTCCTTTTGCTCAATCGGTCCCTAGAATTCTTTCCAATTCCTTATTCATTAATAATAACTAGACCTAGGGTTTCTAGAATTTCAGCAACTCATCATGAATTAGTATTTAAGTGTTCAAAAACAAATTATCATGTTATTACTTGGTTTCTTGCAAGAATTCAAAACCCTAGTTATGTAGTTCTTTAACTACACATGCTACAACAAATATGTCAGTTATTTCAAATATATATGTATCAATTTTGAATGTGTCATTATCAGTATATAAATGTTGCATGTCATTTTTGAGATATCCAGTATATTACACAATTTAATCACAATATGTTGATCATATAATCTATTATGCGTAGTAAAATATCGAGTTTGACTAGGGTAAGTCACGCGTATAATCCACAAACTATGAGTCAAGCATGTTGTAAGACCAGTTTTGGGTGTTATTTAGTTATCACACATATCATGCCTCTTTACCTATGGAAGGGTATATTGGGTCCTCTCGATGGGGCGTATATATCGGGCTTCCCTTTTAGCTCATGTGGTTTTATTGTCGATTATTCGTAGCTCCTAGAGTTCAATCAGATTTAATTACATAGACCGCATTTACAATGCACTAAATATTCAGTCTCTACATGTTATATATTCGATCATCGTATTTAGTTAGCTCGATATTCAATTTCTATGTCATGTTAAGATCCCATACTTTATTTATATCTTGTTCAGTTATGTAATTGTTTAGTTTTACTTTGTCCTACGTGCTTAGTACGTTCAAGTACAGACGCATACTCTGTTCTACGTCTTATTGTTATGTAGATTCAGGTTCTGAGCTTCTAGTTTATGCATAGATTGATTTGTGATATTCAGTTCAACAACATTAGTGCTCAGTCCTCATTCTTCGATGAAGAGTTACATAATTATGTTTCTTTACTTTAAGTTCTAGTTTCTAGCTGAGGCATGTGCCAACACTTCTAGTTAGTTTAGAGTCTTATTTCAGACATTGTTAGGTTCAGCTGTAGAGTTAGACTTTGACTTTTTAGTTGTTTTATAAACTCTCAATTTTAAACTATTCAGCTAGTACATGGGTATTCCCCATCATTTAACATTATTTATATGATTTAGTTGTCGCACATTATTTATTGAATCAGTTTTCTTTAGTATGTTCATGATATACCACCTGGTTTAGCTTTGGTCACTCATGATCCTAGGTCCCGTGTGTGCGTAGGGGGGTAGCTTCGGGGCTTGAAAACCTCCTCGTGTTTTTCTCGCTGTATGTTTATCTTTCCGCTAGTGTAATTTCATATTTGAGGGAGTTTTAAAGTTCAGTTGAGGTGAGTACATTTTCTGTGGCATTTCATACTATGTATCTTATTCTTGTTGCTTTGGGATAGGACCAAGAATCAATATAATGTATTTCTAAGTCTATAATGTAGTTACTCCTTGACTTGGAATTTCAAAGGAATACAACTCCCATTTAACATTATTGCTTGTGTTTTATTTCTCATATTTTCCATTATAACTAGAGAATGATTTATATAGTTATTTTGGTCAACATATTTCAGAGTTTGATGTTTTCCATAATTATACGAGATAAAAATTTATTAAGTTATATTTTTGTATCATTTGAATGTGAGTTTAATCTTATGAAATGCTTAGGTGCACCTATCCTATTAAATAAATGAATAATTCTTATTTATATTCCTATCATGGCCTATGAATTTAGGTCGTGACGACAACTTTAGACATTGATAGTCAAACTTTAAAGACATGGTTTATGTTTGGTGTTGACAAATCAAATTATCTCTCTCTCTTTATATATATATATATATATATATATATATAAAGTAAGGTCGCAACTTGGTTCCCTTTTTACTCTTTTAACTAATTATTCTAATGATAACTAGATATGAGTGCCCGTGCATGTTCGGGCTATATGAGATCTGTTTTCACTAATTAGATTTTTGCATCCAAAGAACATGGAATAGAAACTTTCAGCATGGGAAGAATTAATTAATAAATCATCTCATCTTAAAATCTCGCAATTAGAATATAAAATTATAGTCTCCTTTAAAAGAACAGAGAATTTTATAGGGGTATTAATGGATTTTTCTAACATGTAGAATTTCATTAATAAAGAGTTTGGACATACCACCCTTTCAATGTGTTGATTTTTAGTGTGAAGTGTAATCTTAGAGGCGTATGCACACTTATTTTAAAATAAAGATTATCATACATTGTTTATGCACAACTCTACCCATTGTTGGAAACTAAAGAAAAATGACAACATTTTTGTATATCAAAACGAAGGTACACACATTAGTATTATCAATGTGCTACAATTTATTTTTAGAAATCTTATTGAACTTTGAATATGCACTAATAGATTATTCGTGTACAAGTTCTTCATACGATAATCACGAAGAATAAAATACAATGTGTTGCGGAAGCCGAATATATAGAGAATGATTGAATCACAACTACTATATCTAAAGGTAGCTAATAAATAGTAAATGAGATAAAAACAAAAAGAACACCATAAATAAACGAGGTTTGACAAGCTTTTGTTTTCTTTTGTTTACTCCTCGAACACAACCAACCAATATTTATTTCACTCCAAAAGTGTACAAGTGAAATACTACAAGATAGAAAGAAGAACAAATGCCTTAGAATATGAGAAGGCAAGTTAGAGGTGTGTTGCAAATGAATTAGGAGCTACCTATTTATAGGAGTGAATTCTTCCTATTGATGTCATCCATGACATCACAATATGTCAAATTTTCGACATTTACCTTGTGAAATCAATTTATGGTTCATCTAAATTTCACCAAAAAAAGGTGCTATCTTGACTCTTCTACCAATGAAGAATTATCCTCCTAACTACCATATCTTCTCATTAATTCATTTTTGAATCTTGTCAAATTTAACAAATCTCCACCTTGGCAAGATTCTCCATTTTAAACATTCTCTCAACAAAATTTTTTATTGTGTCTTCAACCCTAATCTTCAATGTTCAACAATATTGATCAAGTTCAAACAATGTGGAAACTTGACCGCAGTCACCACTTTTGTCAACATATCGGCAAGATTATCCGTATTATGAATTTTCTCCATTATGACTCAAAAATCTTGTAATATTTCTCGTATAAAATGATATCGGATGTCAATGTGCTTCGTCCTTGAATGATAAACTTGGTTCTTTGCTAATTGAAAAGCACTCTGACTATCAAAAAATATTGTGATTTCTTCTTGTCCAATACCAAGCTCTCTAAGCAATCCTTGAAGTCAAATTGCTTCATTCGCAGCCTCTGTAATTACCATGTACTCTTCCTCAGTGGTAGATAAAGCAACTGTTGACTGCAAAGTAGACTTCCAACTGACTGGTGCATTTGCAATAGTGAAAACATAACCAGTAGTTGATCTTCGTTTGTCCAAATTACCTGCATAATCTGAGTCACAATATCCAACAAGATATTGACTATCTTTCTGCTCGAAAACCAAACTAACATCTACAGTATTATGAATATACTGTATAATCCATTTTACAGCCTGCCAATGATCCTTTCCAGGATTGTGCATGTACCTGCTTACAAGTCAAAAAAACGTGTGAAATATCTGGCCTTGTGCAAACTATTGCATACATCAAGCTGCCAATAGCATTAGCGTATTGTACTGTTGACATATATTCTCATTCAGCTTCATTAGTAGGTGACATAGGATCACAAAGCTTAAAATGAGGAGCAAGCAGAGTGCTAACCGACATTGTTTTTTTATTCATACCGAATCGCTTTTGTACTCTTTTCAAATGTTCCTTTTAAGATAAATAGAATTTCTTTTAATGTCTATCTCTTTTATCTCCGTGCCAAGAATCTTCTTTGCCTCACCCAAATTCTTCATCTCAAACTCCTTTCTTAGTTGAATCTTTAGCTTCTCAATTTCCTCTTGACTCTTAGAAGCTATCAACATATCATCAACATATTGGAGAAGGTATATAAATGAATTATCTTCAAGCTTGCGCAAATACACAATATGATGGTATTTGCTTCTTATGGACCTTTGCTGCAACGTAAACTTATCAAATCGTTTGTACCACTGTTTAGAAGATTGTTTCAATCCGTACAATGATTTTTCAAGTTTGCACACCATATTTTATTTTCCATCAACTTTGAATTCTTCTGGCTGAGTCATGTAGATTTCCTCTTCCAAGTCTCCATGTAAAAATGTAGTTTTTACATCCAACTGAATTAGTTCGAAATTTAACTGTGCTACCAAAGCCAACAAAACTCTAATGGAGGAGTGTTTCACATCTTGAGAAAATACCTCATTATATTCAATTCTCTCCTTTTGAGAATATCCTTTGGCCACCAATCTTGCTTTGTAGCGAACATCTTCTTGGTTAGGAAATCTTTCTTTCTTTGCAAATACCCATTTGCACCCAATTTCTTTCTTGCCCTCGGAAGATTGACCAATCTCCATGTATGATTCTGATGAAGGGACTTTATTTCTTCATCCATGGAAATCCTCCACTTATCTTCTTCTGAACTTTGGACTGTGTCTTTTTAAGTGGTAGGAATATCATCAGCTGCAATTGAGTCCGCACAAGCCACATATCTATGAGTCGAGCAGGTTTTCTTATTGTCATTTTTTACTTGCCGGTTGCTATTCATTAAAGTTATGGTTGAGGTTCTTGATATGGAACCTCCTCTTAGACTGGATCTCCTTCAAGAGGAAAATCTTTTGTTATTTCCTCATTTGATCCCTGAGTTGAGAAAATTATCTTTCCCTCAGACTCCACCTGCTTTGAAGCACCATCAATTTGTTTGACTTCTTCAACTGTTACCTTATCTTTCAAGATAGATTCATCAAAGGTAACAACCCTGCTGAAAATGACTTTTCTTGTCACTGGACACCATAAACGGTATCCTTTGATTCCAAAAGTAATTCCCATAAATAAAGCTTTCTTTGCTCTTGGTTCCAATTTTGACTCTCTTACATGATAATATGCAATTGAGCCAAATGCATATAAAGAACCATAATCATCAACAGGTTTTCCATACCATTTTTCAAATCGTCTGTTCCCACCAATAGCTGCAGATGGTAGACGATTAATGAGGAGGCACACATCTGTTATTGCCTGTGCCCAAAATTCTTTTCCCAAGCCAGCACTGGACAACATACACCGAACTTTCTCCGGCAAAGTTCGGTTCATGCGTTCTGCCACTCCACTCTGTTGTGGTGTATTTTTCACGGTGAAATGTCTAACGATGCCATTTTCCTCACAAATTTTCTGAAAAAGATCATTTTTATATTCACCACCATTGTCTTTGCAAAAACACTTGATCTTTCTGCCATATTAAGTTTCTATCATTGCCTTTCATTTGAGAAAAAATCCCAATACTTCATCTTTTGATTTCACAGTATACACCCACAATCTTTGAGAAAAGTCATCAACAAAAGTTACAAAATAGTGCTTCCCTCCTAATGAAGGTGTTTTGGAAGCACCCTAAATACCGAATAAATGTAATCAAAATACCTTTAGTATTATGAATACCTATTCCAAATTTAACCGTTGTTTGCTTTCCCTGGATACAATGCTCACAAAACTCCAAGTTGCAATTTTTTACTCCTTTAGCAATCCTTGATCTAATAATGTTTTCAAGGATTTCCCTCCAGCATGTCCCAAGCGCATATGCCATAGCTTTGTCATTTCAGCCTCCTTCTCGTCATAGGATGTTGTTGCCGCTATCCCAATAATTGTACTACCTTGATATTGATACATGTTATTATTTCTTTGAATTGCCTTCATTACAACTAGTGCACCAGAGCATATTCTCATCATGCCATTATCTTTAATGACTTTGAACCCCTTTGATTATAGGGCTCCAACAAAAATGAGATTTTTCTTCAAATCTGGTATATATCGAACATCTGTTAATGTTCTACTTCATCCATCATGGTTCCTTAATCGGATTGAACCAACACCATATGCGGTAAGAGGAATATTATTTGCAGTGTGAATAACTCCACATTCTTCTTCTTGTAAATCAATAAAACAGTCCCGATTGGGACACATATGATAACTAAAAGCTGAATTCATCAACCATACATAAGATGATTTGGAAGGATCTGTTGTAACTAGTGAGTAATCGGAATCATCACAATCATCCACATTTGAATCCATGACAACCTTCCCATTTTTTGGTTTGGCTTTGCTATTCAACTTTGGGCAGTCTTTCTTCCAATGACCTTTTTCTCGACAAAAGGCACATCCATCTTTGCTGAGTCTCGATCTTGACTTGGATCTCCCTTTCTTCGTTCTCATATGATTTTGAGAATGACCTCTCGCAACTAGTGCTACTGCTTCTCCGCCTTTTTGTTTTTCTCTCTTTCTTTGTTCAAAATTGTATAAGGCAGAACAAACTTCTTTGAGAGATACTTCATCATTCCCATGTAGTAGAGTCGTTTCAAGATGCTCAAACTCATCGGGAAATGAACTTAACAACATTAAGTCCATATCTCCATCCGTAAAATTCACGTCCATATTTCGCAAATCTGTCGCCAACATATTAAAGCTGGAATCATTCATTGTGCTAGTGGGAACATAAGTGAAGCGTAACAGTCTTCTTTTCATGTAATGTTTATTTTGACTATTTTTATTCATGAATTCCTCCTCCAATGAATTTCATAATTTATTTGAAGATGTTTCCTTCGTGTATGGATACTTTTGTTCTCCTGCAAGGTAAGATCGAATGGTACCGCAAGCAACACGGTTGATAATCTTCCGATATTCTTCTCCTACCCCGTCTGGTTTCTTTTCTTCAATGGAAATATCTTTCCCTTATTGAAAAAGAACATCAAGGATCTCGCCTTGCCACATTCCGAAATGTCTTGACCCGTCAAAAATTTTAACTGTAAATTTTGCATTTGACACAAATCTTGTCATAAGCGAAGATGTCAATGATAACGTATTATTGACACTTAATGTGGACTCATCATTTTTCTTGTCTCCCATTTTACTACAAATACTATTTAGTAGCTAACAGTACAAATACCAAAGTAAATCTCTTTCTGATGTGGATGTTCAGACTATGTTGCAACCATAGAGCATACTCAGATAATACCTTGGCTCTGATAACAATTGTTGCGGAAGACGAATATATAGAGAGTGATGGAATCACAACTACTATATCTAAGATAATAAATAGTAAATGATACAACAACAATATTTATACCAGGAATTAACGAGGTTCGACAAACTTTTGTTTTCTTTTGCCTACTCCTCGGACACAACCAACCAATATTTACTTCACTCCAAAAGAGTACAAGTGAAATACTACAAGAGAGAAAGAAGAACAAATACCATAGGAGATGAAAAGGCAAGTTAGAGGTGTGTTTCAAATGAATTAAGACTTCCTATTTATAGGAGTGAATTCTTCCTATTGATGTCATCCATGACATCACAATATGTCAAAATGTCAACATTTACCTTGTGATATAAATTTATGGTTCACCTAAATTTCACCTACAAAAGGTGCTATCTCGACTTTTCTACCAATGAAGAATTATCCTCCTAACTACCATATGTTCTCATTAATTCATTTTTAAATCTTGTCAAATTTAACATAATGTGGATAAGTTAATAATGGGGTCCTAGCCTCATTTCATTTTTAAACATTTGTCACTTCATACAAATTCATCATATTTTTGGAGTGATGCAGAATATGAACATTAAAGTAACACAATTAATATCAATCATATTATCCACACAGTACAATTAAGAATATAAAAGAATAATCTGTTAAGGCAACATATAAGTTTTGATTATTAATAGTGCAGCGTAAAATTTAATATAAGTTGTTGTAATAATGTGTAATACTTCTGATAAGTAGTATGCAAATACTTTGATAACAAATCAATATTTGAGTTTGTATTTTCTTCAATGGTCTCTTCACTACCTTGGAATGACTATAAAATTCCTAATTTTTTTCTCCTCAAGAAGCAACTGCTGATACCTAGAAACTTGTTTGCTAGAAAAAGCAAAAAGCTCCCATTTTGCAATTTCTTACTCCAATAACTAAAAGGAATTACTACCTAATAAATAAATAAGCAAATCATGCGTATTCGACATAAAGGAAGAGAAACTCCACTGAATCCCCGTGAAATCTCCGTCAGAACTCATATTCCATAGACCAAAACAAAAGAAACTTTGAACAATTTATCCTAATTTTTTTTCCTCAAGCTATTTGTACAAAGAGAACAAAACAAAAAAATTAGATGCAATCCCAAAATAATGAAGTATCAAATAAGCATCAATTTTTGAATCAAAATTATGAACTTCAAGTTCATCCATATGCAAATATAACATACCTTATCTAGAGAAACCCACAAAGAAATCTTTAAAATATAACTCAAATTAAAAATAGGTGAAGGATGTAGATGGAAAAATATGGAAAAAATAAAAAAAATTGATCAAGGTATTTTCAATTAAACATACATAATTCGACAACAACACAAATTATCACACAAAATACAGCGGTGGCATAAGTGCTTAAAAAGAAGGTATAGTTGAAGTGCAGATGATCTGATGCAAAAATGCTTCTAGCGACGTGACACTTAGAAAAGGAAAACACGTGTTCTCCAAGAGATGATACTAATCTTAGAAGAAAGGTATTAAGTGACTAAAAATGCCCTCAAAGTTAATTTTAAAGACACTAACCACACAGGTAGATTCAAATTTTAAACTGAGTTTTCTAATATTGCAGAATAATAGCTTTAATTACATTTGACCTCAATGCCGATTGAGTAATTATGGAGTTTATTAATGTTACCCAGTGTTTTAAAAGGCCGGTGTTTTATTTAAAAGAAATATTTATTTTTTTCGATTTATTTTAGAGTCTTCATTTAATTTTTTAAAGAAAAATCAATAAACCTAGATTTTCAACATATTAAAACAATAAATCAGTTGAAAATATTAGCGGGGTTTGGAGATTCTTATTAATATTTTAGAAAGATTTTTATGGAACCTAAAATACCCGTTAATATCGTTTACCTGCAACTAACTTATTTGGCTAAAGCGTCTAACTTAATTTTAAGATAAAATTATTTAGAGTTGTTTTCAAAAATGAAGTATCAATTCTATCTAATTAAGATTTGCAACATATATTTTTAGTTTATTTAAACTTTGTTAATTTAGATAAGCTATTAAAACGAAGTGACATATTGCGGGTATTTGAAATTTCTTAACTTAAAACTAATTGCATATATCGACAAGCAAATAGATGAAAAGTAAAAGGAGAGAGAGAGAAAGAGAGTTGGGTCCAAATCCAATTTCTATTTGCCAGGACCGATGTTTGGACCCATTTTGTTTGGGTCTTTGGCCCATTTCCACCTGCCTAAGATTCTAACAGATAATAACTAAATAATTAAATGGAAGACAAGGGCTTATTCCCAATACTACAAAATAAAATAAATGTGGGCTTTAAGACCAATCTCTTCAACTTTCAATCTGGTGTTGTTTTTTGACTCCTAGACCTATACATCGGTTTCATATAGCTGGACGACTTGAGAAACAAAATATTTGATGCCTTTATGGCTCATCCGAAATGCAATGGAGAGTAAAAGATAAAGAGTCCTAGCGGACTTGGATGATATCACATGCAAAAATATGACGGTAATGATTAGCATTCAAAATAATAGAACGAATGACATCCACTGAGAAATTTAAATTAATCCGAGAATGACACCTCTAGAAGACCAAACTAGCAAACTATCGACGACAAAGTTATACAAATATATAGATATGGATGTGCATTGATTTAAGAAAAAAAAGATATCTGATTCTCAAGAATACATACCCATCGGCCAATAATAAATTCATAGCATTAAGAGACAATATGTGGCATAACTATTAGACAAAACCTCATGACAAAGTCCAAATTTGACTTCACCAATGGAACCTAATATCATAATAGGACAAAAATGATATTAGAATATAGGAGCAGCCAAAAATTTAGTAGGAAAATATTTTCACATACACACATTTTACCACGGTAAACATACTTAATCAACTTAACATTTGTAGAAGCTGGCATGATTCATCAGTAAATCTAAACAAAATGGTAAGCTAAAAAAACTAGTCGGTCATGCTTAAGAAAGATGACCTCAAACTACACAATAATGAAGATTGAGACTGGAAAGTCAGCCATTGTCTAAAACGAGGGTAAAACTACGCCAAACCAATCATGAATCCCAATACGAAACTACCTTCGTATTATCGAGGACAAGTAGGACAAAACGAACAAACCCAGGAGGGAAGGCTGGACATTAGACCATGAGATGATATGCAAGCAAATGACTGACAATGCTTAACTCAAAGACTCTCACTAACATTAAAAAAAAAAAAACACTTGATTTGTCAATTCGACTTGAGATTTAAAAAAAAAAACTCATCATATGTCCATGGTGATGAACATAGTCTAAAACAAGTAAATCCAACAATAAGCAAATAACATTGAACCTCATGACACTGAACTTACCACCTAATACTCTACTCACAATCTCCCTAGTTTCACTTTCTTTTTTTTTTTTTTTATAAAAATGAGTAACTCACTTGAGTAAAAACTTCAAATTTTAATAAACCATAATTCCTCCATCCGAAAACCAAAAAAGTTTTTCTGTCACAAAGTACATGAACAAGCAAGAAAAGAAAACTACGAATCAACAAATCACTTTACTTCATTAAATCAAAAATACATCAGACGAGTAAAAATTTAGGAGGAAAATTTACTTTCTCCGAGGCAGCAACAGCACGAGCAGAGAGGTAATGACTTTCACCACGAACACATCGAACACTCACGACTAAGGAGACGAGGTAGAAATCCAAGAAGTTCTCTATTCTAAAGTATAGTGTATAACTACCCGTTTCTAAAGCTATTCTCATGTTTCTGCTAAAAAGATTTTTTGGTCTTTTAGACCAAATAATAACCCAACTGAAAATCGTCAACTTTTCTCCTATCTTTCTATTAGAAATTCTCAACTCGAAAATCCCTTCCAATTTTCCAACTAAAAATATCCAACCCTTTTTTCCAATCTTTTTCCGGCAAGCCCCCTGAGATGAAGAAAAGAGATCTTTTATAGAGGGAATTTAGGGCTTGAAAATCAGGGAAAAACGGATCCAATTGGGGTTCAAAGCCCATCGAGAAATCATAATTTGAATTCTTTCACGATTAGAGGTATACCATATTTTTCTAAAGCGTGAATCCATTCCTAAATAGTAAAGGAGAAAGGACGAACAGATCAAATCGATTGTCCTTGGCAAGCGACATGGCTAAATTTCAAGCTTTCAAGGACAACTTCACTTGACTTGCTGCTGCAACTGTCAACAATCTACAAAATGGAGGGGAGACGCTGAGGAAGACGCCTCACGCGCTATGGCTTCTAAGGCGAGCTACTGCTGGGAATCGTGTGAAGAGACGCATGAAAGGGACGATGTAGAGGTGCGGTAAGATCGTTTTTATCATACACGTTTCTTCTAGGACTACTAGAAACGTTGGAGCCCACTTTTGGGAGATTGGGAAACTAACGCTTCTGGGTTCTCTTTTTGGGAAAAGAATGGGGATGGGTCAGGTCAATTAATGATCTTTTTGAAGATTGGTCTGGAAATTTGGTAATGGTCTGGCTCAAAGTGGGTATTAGTTGGGCTGGCAAAGGAGTTGGAATAAGCTGGGGCAATCAATGAACCAAAGAATTAATTCACGAGTTAAACTAAGGTTTAAATAAGATGAATTAACTAATGAACGAGCCCTTTTTCATTTTAACGACATAAAATAATTGACTTAGTTATAAACTTAAGATTGAAAAAAGTAACCTAATAATATAGGCAAGATCATTTTTATAAAATTATCGAGGAAAACCAAAATCATTTTGAGATGATTTTAAAATATTTATTAAATAAACTAGTTAGATATACAATTATATAAAACAAATATATTACTTAAGCTATAACAAGATAAACTAAAAATCAACTATAAACTAAGGATCAAAACTACAAGTTACTAAAACCAATTTCATAAATCGTTAAGCAAAATTAAATTATTTATAACAAAAAACATATAAAATATATAATTTCAAAATTATAAAATCGACTAAAGATACTTTAAGATGAATTGAAAAGCACTTAAACATACAAAAATATATATCACTTAAAATTTATGAAAATTGACTAAACTACTTTAACATGACTTGAATAACCATTCGAAACTTTACAAAGTCGATTATTTCAACTTTTTTAGAATTTTAAGAAACTTGTTGATTAATTCATATTATGGAGGCCCAAAATTGGGTGTCAACAACTGTCCCTCAATTTATTCGGGTTGATGCAAGAAATTCGAAGTTGACTACTCCAATTTTTACCAACCACATATTTATCTTTTAAAAAGCGGAATTTTGGCATGAATTTTGGAATTATGGCCGAACCCCGGAAACTGGTTTCCTACATATCTCAGGCTATGTGAGAATTCAGGCTACTTGTAGTTCTATGTGCTTGATTTAACACATGATTTTGAAAGAATTCAATAGTCATCTCGATATGGAATTATGAAGGAATCGTATTCTCGAGAATAAGATTTAAGAGCGAATTTTAGAATACAGTCGGATTTTCAATATTCAGCCCGCCTACATATCCTCAAACCTTAGAGATGTTTGTATTTGACTCGATCGGTGGAAAAGGAAATCTATTATGTTAGATAATCTTTGGCTCTAGACAGGTAATAAATTAAGTTGAGTATAAAAATGAGGCTGTAACCTCTTATCCATGAATATGGGGCGCTTCACACTCATAATTAAGAACTTACCGGACATAATTATCAAAGCTCTTGCATCACTCAGATTCGAAATTTGCTTATGGTAGATACCAAAATTTTTTGATGCAAAACTGAAACCGAGAAAACTAACGAAAAACCCACATGCATTCTGATAGGGGTGTGATTTAATTTTGGTGGAAGTCGCTCCTGTGCTCGCGTCCTAAGATTTTGATGTTCCTCGTTGAAATCTGTCTCAGTTCGCTGCTAAGAAAAACTTTCATGTTGTGTTGCATCCTTTTTTATGTTGTCTGCACCTGTGATTTCTTCTAGAGAATTCATCCTTCCGGATATTCTCGAGAGAGACTAAGATAAAATTCATTAGTATAAAAATGCAATTCAAGTGGGATATAGTGTCTTTTACCATGTTGAAACTTGATTTCTCTTCTTCGACATTTGACGTCAACTCCATTGGGTCGAACGCAAAGCAAACAAAGCTTAGCATGTGGATGACTTCCTAGACAACACATCAATATATTCAGCAAGCAAATGAATGTGATCCTTTCTTTAAGCTTCATTCAGGTGGACACTGATTTTGACCTCTTTAATACACTCTCCCTCTCCCACATTCTTTGTTTTAGTTTCGTCCAAATTCGTCTTATGTTGATTTTGAAACTTCCAAAAATGTCCAACAACATATACCGGTACATCATTTTCCTCATATTATTTGTCTTTGTCATCACCTGCCTCATTTTGTTCTTTCAGCTCGTAACATGAAATGAAATTAGCAGGTATTAAATTAAAATAATGAAATCATAAACAAACAATGTTAGAAATATAAAAATATGAAATAAGAAAATAAACAAATTTTCAATAAAGGGATACTTTCATTCAAATTGGAAAATAGTGCAAACTTCGGCCATTAAAAAGGGCCATGTTGCCTTTTTAAACATCACGGGGGAATTTCAAAGATTAAGTAATTAAAGAAACTATAAAATGGTGGGTCTAGGGCCTCTTCCATACTACCACCAATTTTCAAAACAGGCATAAACAATGTCCTTCTACCAAGATATTCAGGGATCAAGATTGGTGTGGAGGTTTAGTTCTGCAGCTACTCTCCAGGCTCAGCATAGCGGATACCAGCTAGCTCGATCTCGTCCTCTATGATAGCATCAATGTCTTCAAAAAGGCCCAAAATTCCTTCCCTAGGCCCATCACGATCGGCATATTCTTTGACTGGAAATGAATGGTACATATGAGGGATTGGTAGAGCCAATGCTTGGTCACCAGTCTTCTTCATCTTTGCCGCATTATCTGTGTGGACATACCCCAAACCATACCTTGATCCTTTAATGGGAACTTGAATAGGCTCGACAATTCCATGGAAATTTCTCCTAATCCAAAACCTGAACGAATCCACCCTGTAGCATCACCGTGGTAATCATCTTGAACACAGAGGGCATAAGCAGTTTATGGAGCGAAGTCATCAACGGTGGCATTAACCAGTTCCACCGTGTAGAAATCACTGCCTCGAGAGACTTCATATATGATTGGCGCATGCCCACCGGAGTTGCTTCCTTCACCGTGAATAACCAATTCTTGCTCTTTCAAGACAAGCTTCATGAACTAGTGAAGGGTAGAAGGCATGACCGCAACCATGTGGATGAACGACCTTCCCAAAAGAAGGTTGTAGCGTATCTATGTCCAGTTACTGAAACTTTTCATTAAACTCTGCATGAATCATCTAAATGACCAAGTGTACCACCCTAGTGTGTCTTTCTACACCCAATAGAAGGCTCTTATGTTGACTTGGTTTCGTTTAAGCTTCCCCAAATCAAACCTTAACTCCCTCAGAGTCGACAACAGGCAAATATTGTGACCAGATCCACTATCTATCAGGACACGGTTTATGACCTTTCTCGACATAAATAGTGATATGCAAAACTTTGTTGTGCATCCTCCCTTCGAAGGGCAACTCGTTATCACAGAAGCTAATCTGATGTCCTTGGATAACCTTGTTGATCATTGCCGTTAAATTGTCATTGTTGGGGCCTACGGGCACATATTTATCATCCAAAGCCTTCATCAGGGCTTGCCTATGTATATGCGAACTCATCAAGAGGGCGCACACATAAATTTGAGCCGGGGTTTTCTCCACATGCTTAACAGTCTAGTAGTCCTTCTATGCATCTTTCTCCAGAATTCTTCAGCTTCACCTTTGCTTATCGGCCTCTTTCCTTAGTCCTTCTTTTTCCCTTCATTGACAACCTCTTCTGGAGTATAACATCTGCAAGACCTGGTCATAACATGAGCTGAAGAGGTTTCAATCACAAACCATGTCCTAGAAAAAGTTTCTAATGGCACCAAGGCAACGACCATTGCGGGTGTCATAATCACAAACTCTTTCTTTTCTCTGACGCTCAAAGAAGCCACGACCCTTTCCAACTCAACAGAATGAATGGGAACTATCACCTTCATCACGGCCCAATTGTCATCCCTCTCTATCATATTGATATTGACACCCCCATGATTTGGAAGATTACTTTAGTTGTTGGAAGATTACACCAAACGCTCGTACAACTTTGTTCGTCTTTAAGCAAGCGCAATACAAATTTTGGGGGGCTTATTCTCAAATCTAGGACGATGGGGATCATAGTTTCCTTGAGGAGAAGGCATTTGACAATAACTTTGGACATTAGGAGAGGGAGCTTGATATCTAGATTAGGCATTTGTCTAGTAATTATTTAATGGAGTTTGGTAGTTTGCGGAGGCATTTGGATAAACTAGAGCTTGGGCTTGATATATGATACGCTCAAACTTACTTCTCAAATAAGAGGTAAAGCGTTCGCATCAAGTAAAGAACCCAACTAATGAGGTTGGGATCGTTCCCACGAGGAAAATAGTTCAGACTTAACTTTAATCCACTATTACTATTGTTTAGTCAATTATCTCCATAGAAAACAGTAGACAAAAAAAGGGGGGGTTTATTTTTAAATAAATGAAAGTAACTAACTAAAGTAAACAACTAACATATTCAAATATTGGAGTTTAATCAATCAATAAAGTAACTAGGGTTTAAGTGTTCCCCTCAGGTTCCTAACTTGATAATTCTATCTATAACAATTCTTTCCTAGTATCTTGCATGCAAAGTGATAAGTTATGTATTTCTAAATCCTTGGTCCGGCATCTAGAAAATTGAACTCCGCACCTTGGTCCGGCTACATGTGTTGCTATACTAACCCTTACCTTTACCTCATATTAAGCATTTTATTCGATATTTGACTAAGGTATTACCTCGTACCAATCAATACTAGCCTATTAGATAGTATACACTAAATCTATGTTGATAATTATTTTACTATTACCTACCTCCTTGGTCCGGCATGTGTCATTAAGGAGAGTTCTAACGTTGGTCATCCGTCAAAAAGACTTCTAAGCAAAAGAATTATCAATACATGCAAGACACTATTCTAGAATTTTTATTTTAGTTAGATTTTACCTCATTATTCACCCATGGTTCCCACAACCCTAGTTATGGAGTTTAGTTACCCATAGTCATAATCACAATATTCATATATCTAATTATAAGAATTCATGCACTTACTTCAATGAGCAAGAATAAAATCCAGAAGTTCACTTGATTATTCAACAAACACACCAACAATCAATCCAGATACAGTGTATCAAGTACTAAATTAATCGCAGACTAAAGATTCTCCAAAATTATAAAAATCACAAATACTAACAAAGAGTCTAACATAAGAGAATCTAACTAACAAAGAGTCTAACCCCAAAAACAAGGTTTTTCCAACTATTTATAGAAAACCAAAAACCTAATAAAAGAAGGACTTTAATTGCTGAAAATCTGCCAAAACGCGTCCAAATCGACGAACCTCGTGATGGTCCATCGTGGTCACGATGGTATGGGCCATCGTGGCCATCATGGTCACTACAATTCCTTCTGCTGCTTTCATTATTACTCTCGATTAACAGGTATGACGGACCGTTCCAAGCACGACGGTCCGTCGAAGGTCTCCATTACATAAAACTTAAAATTCTTGGAGTTTTGGTACTGAGACTACTTTTTGGTCATCACGACGAACCAGCAGGACGGACCATCATGGCTATGATGGTCCGTCATGAACTTGTAATCCCACACTTAGGTCAGACTTCCCCATCTTCCTTCAACAGGCTCACTACGATGCCACCTACGGACCGTCACAAGCTCGATGGACCGTCACAAGCTCTGTAGGTTGTAACTTTTCTGCATTTCTTGCTCAAAAACTTCCGCGTTCATCTTTAGACAAATTTCCTGTAAATAAAGAGAAACTTACATAAAAACCAATACAAAAAGGCTTTTGGACACACACTAAACTTAAGGAAAAAACATTAAAAATACTGTGAAAACACAATATATCAACACCATCAACTCAACTTAAATTTGTTGTTTGTCCTCAAGTGATGCACTATGACTCACTACAAAATCTTAGTACAGTAGTATCTATGTTTTAGCTTTCGCAATCATTTGGCTATGAATCCCGATCAGTCTTATCAGGTTTATGCATGTTATCACTGTTAGGCTTGACTTATGTGGAATCAAACCATGAGACAGACTCACCACGCACTGACACATATTTTCTTCAATTTCTCACCGAGGTGCTAATATTTCCGGTATTCCAACTAGTGTCCTCACTTTAAGACAACATCCTCATTTTTGACACAATGATTTCAGTTTGAGTATAAGGATTTCTTTTCAACTCTCATTCTCAAAAAAAATTCACAACTCATTCATACATATTGCCATAAGCTTGCCCTTATTTTCACTACTTTAAGTTTGCCATACAACTCTTAGGATTACGATAGGACTTTCTTAGCTTGAAATATAGGCTCACAGTCAGGTAGGTATATTTAGGTATACTTTAGTGACTTTTTGCCCTCCTTGATATATCGGCTAATCATACAGCTTTTTATCATTTTATTTCGCCCAATTTCTCATATGCTTTCACCTTGCTATTTTTCCTTCTTTCTTCATTTGTGTAAGTTACTCTCTTCTTTTCTTGATTGTATTTATTATTTTTTTATTTAACTTTTATTTCAGCTGGTTCTTGAGTCACTTTAGTTTTGTTCTTTCTCTTTATTTGTTCTTTCAACCCCACTTTCTAGAGCATTCCTCATAAGAGCCACCCTCAACTAATGGCTTTGCCATGAGTCAAAGTACACAATACCCAAAGTTGGTTCAGGGCTACGAATAGGTTGTTTACTACATTAGCCACCCTCAAGAATAAGTTGAGGTGCACATGTCCGAGGAGGGACTAGGGCCAACACATTATTCCCAGAAAAGATCAATTGGGGTGAAAAAGAAAGGTCTATTTTAAGATCAAATCATTTGGATCAAAGAGGGATTAATTTCATTCTTTTTTTTATTTAGGATAAACATTAGCTACATTGAACAAGGGCCTATGATCCTTTCCTAATTGTTTATTATAGCTTACTTTTAGCAGGACTAACCAGGAAAGTTCTAGCTCACTACAAATAGTGGACTATTCAAATCTTCCTCACACTCACTTGACATCTCATTACTCTACCAGACTATTAGACACCTAGTTTGAATTTTAGACTTAGGGTCATGCTGTGGTGTATCTCTCTGTCATGCTTAGAGCCACACATTTATCAATTACTATGCCTAGTCATGTATCGTTTTCATTACATCGGGATATCATTTTAGACATCATGCTGCAGAGTTAAACTATGTACACAATAAATAGACATGTCGATTCAACAATAAAAATAATCAGTCTCTCCGGAAAAAAGAACACAGGCAAGAAAACCCCAAAAAATGATTGTGAATTGAACTACTCAGACTTCACCCTAGCACTCACTTTCCATTTACCCCACCCCAACAAAAAGATATGCAATTGTCCCCAATGCCTAAAAAATTGATATACGAGAGTGGTAGGTGAAGCAAAACTGGGTCGCAAAGCGCCAACGATAAGCAAGATGGTGGGTCCAATTCTCCGAAACCCACTACCTCTTTAGTCAGGACACCCTCAGTAGTGTCCTCATCAGCAACAACACTATCAGCAGTGCCTCTCGCTATCACCACATCTCTGGAACTAGATGCCCCAGCAGCTGACTCCACAGCCCTGATCCGACGTGCCTCATCATCAACAAGCGAGGCTCTCCTCGCAGCCTCCATCTCACGGCACTCCTTTTTCTGTGCTCTAGACTCATCCTCCTCTTGACCCTTACGCCTCTTGGAATGCTCTCAAGGGGGAGGTGGTGGAATCTCAGAAGTGGCGAATAAGGCTGCCATCACTGTGTCATTAGCAGGATCTGCAGAAGGGGCCTCAGACTCTAGCACCCTAGCCTCAAGGATCATATCAATGTCCACTCGCAGACCCTCAACCGCATCCTGAAGGGTCGACACGTTTACTTAAGGGGCTGGCCGGGATAGCACCCGCAACTCAAAAGTGTCCAAGCGCTATTGAACCTCAACGATATTCCACTCTTTGTGGTGGACCGTTTTACGCTCCAAGATCTCTTCTGCCTCAGCAATATACCTCGGCATCCAAGGCTGGATGTGATGCACAAGTGTAGCCATCTCTGCCTCTAGTTTCTAGACCCTAGCAAGCAGGACCAGAGCGGGGAATGGGGCTGAGCGAGAGAATCTAGGCGCAGTGCTACTACCCAGGATAGAGTCGACTGAAGTAGTGTCAGTGGTTTCAGAAGCAGCCTGCTTAGCCGTTCGAGCATGTGCTACCGTATCCGCAAGATTTTCCCCAAGTGGAGGCAACTCTGGATGTCCCTCTACGTGGAGCCAACTTATTAGCCTCATCCCTGATGAGGCCGATATCAATAGTGCCCAGTAGAGTCTGAGCTTATTAATGTGCCAGATGGGCGCACCTGTCGACATGCATAAGGAAAATATCATGCACGGAAAATGGTAAGTAGTTGTGACGTTGAAATCCTTCTTGTGCATGACCATCTGTAGAAGACAAATGAAGTCCACCTGAAACTTGGCTATTATCGCCGCCATCAGAACTGCATGATCCCATGAAACTATATCATATGCGGTCGTCGGGTAAAGGTTGTGGAGGAAACTCAACCATAAGAAATTAGTCGTGAAGGTCAAGTTAGCCTTCTTGATGGCTCATTTCAGCTCCATCACCCAGTCGGAACCCTCTCTATCAACAGACAAGTGCAAGGCCATCCAGCTCTTGGTGGTCTCTCTCAGCGATGGCTCATGTAAGAATTGGCCATCTTTTACAATTTGCCACCGGTAGTCGAACTCGTCGGTGAGAGGAGTCCTGTTGGCATCAACATCCTCGCCGTATAAATACTGACGGGTGGCGGGCAGGGAGATGTCGACCTTAATGCCACGTGCTCGGACATTCTCAAGTGGGGCCTGTTTGGCGGGGGCAACCAGCCTATCTGTCAGTGATCTGCGAGTAGCCACGTAAGAGGCGTAGAAATCTCGGACAAAATCCACACTATAACAGCCTAAAGAACGAGCTTTCCACTCCAACCGGTGTCTGGTGAACAGATTGTGGATCTCTGGCATAGTGGGGAGACTTTCCGTAAGGACCCGTCTCTCCAGTGTAAGGGTCCGTTCCATGATGCAAATATCGTTTAGAAACTTGGCATCACAATACACTTGATATTGCCCGTCGACACACCATCGGTTGGTCTGGACAGCAACCGGGGTGAGAGCACCAGTCAGTGATCCTGGAGAGGAATCAAGATTGTTAGCCTCATCAGACGAGGCAGACTGTGTAGATGTGGTTGAAGCAAGGACTTTGGACCCAGTGTCTTCCTCCGACCACGAAACTCCTAAGGATCCAGACGCTCCTTTTTCATGTGTAGCTGGCCCAGAAAAGGTGTCGGTCAGTGTGTGCTCCTCATCAGTCTAGGAGGCAGTGACTACGCCAGATGCCACCTTTTTTGGTGTAGCTCTAGTAGCACGTGCAGCTCGTGATGGAGTGGAAGTGCCTAGGGGAACGTATTCGGGGTCATCCTCATCATCAGAGCCTATAATCAGTCGGGAATACGGAGCGACAAACTTTGAACACCCACATGCATAAACTCGATTTTTTTGTGCCATTAGAGATAGAACCTATTAAGAATCAATATTAGTACGAGAAGGATCAAACCAAGACGAGCAAAAATGACACAAAATAACTATAAGAGCTAAGTTGTAATGACTTTTCTGCAGTAACAGTGCAACACGACGGACCAGGTGACGACTGGTGGTGAGTACGACAGACCGTCATGGGGTTCGTCATGTCTTACTTCAACTATGTTGATGTGAAGACTCCTGAAGGCAAGTCTCTGTCAAGTATGACGGCTAAGCAGGACGGACCGTCGTGACAATGACGGTCCGTATGGGTACTTAGAAAAAAGTATGGAGACCTTTAGGAGAGGGGTCTCTGACAGTCACGACGGTTGTACAGGACGGACCGTCGAGGGTATGATGGTCCATCGTAGATGTCCGTCAGAGGACACTTAGAAAAAGTGGGAGACCCTTAGGACAACGGTCTCTGACAATCACGATGGTTGTGCAGGACGAACCGTTGTGGAAATAACGATCCGTCGTAGATGTCCGTTAGTAAGACAATTAGAAAAATTATGGAGACTTTCAGGAGATAGGTCTCTGACCGTCATGACGGTTGTGCAGGACGGACCATCGAGGGTATGACGGTCCATGGTATATGTGCGTCAGAGGACACTTAGAAAACGTTAGAGACCCTTAGGAAAAGGGTCTATGACAACCAGAACGATTGTGCAGGACGGACCGTCGTGGGAACGACAGTCTGTCGCATGTATTCGTTGGTGGACACTTAGAGAAAACGAACAGTGGGGTGTTGGAATAGACCCTATGATGGTCCGTCGTGGGTACGCCGGTCCGTCATCAGGTTCTCGTTCTGTCATTCAGTGACTGGACTTGGGATGCCACAATCATCCCCTATGACTCAAATGGAATTCTTAGTATTAACCTACATGTTTCTAACCCAAATACGTAACAAACTAGCAATGCTAAAGCACCTATTTCTAGAGTTTTAACAAGGCAATTTGAGGATTCTCAATCTAGGTCAGACAAAATTGGATCAAAGAATGAAGACCCACCAAAAAGAAATACGCTAATACGAATTAAAAAACAAAAATACAATGTAAATGGGTAGAAATCAGAGACACATACCTGAGAACAGGAGAAAGATAGACAAGTGGGGGACTTGGTTAGCAAGAATAGAACCACACTAGCAGACTCCGACCAGTAGAGAGTAGGTTTTAGGAATTGGGGAAGTGATCAGTTGATAGAGAAGAGAGGTAGGAAGTTGGAAGTTTGAAAGGGAGGGAAATGGGAGAAAAGGGGGAAGGAAATGGGTGAAATGAAGGGGTGGGGATTTTAAATGTTAACAATTTTTAAAATACCCCCAACTAGGTCGGGTCGGGTACTGTCATTAATGATGCAATGAATCCCCGACGACAGACCACCGCAGATGCGATGGTCCGTCATTGGTTCCTTCACGTTTTCCCTAGTTTTGAAAATAAATGAAAGACGTACTAGACACGACAGATTCATGCGACGGTCCGTCGCAAGCGTGACGGTCCATCAATGTATCCGTCAGTGACTGTTGCAGGGTGAATTTCTACAGAATTTCCTGGTGATGTTCCTGCAAATTTAGAACCCATTAGTAGAAAATGCTACCATTACTAGAAATAAAACTATAAGTATTGGGTTGCCTCCCAACAAGCGCCTGATATAACGTTGTGGCACGACTGAAGACACTTGATTACTCAAACTTTATCATGATGGTATGCCTCGATTACATCATTTGATGATTTAGCATGCCCAGAATAGGTTCTTATTCGTCGTCCATTTACCTTAAACTGCACACCCACCTTGGTTTCTAACTCCACTACTCTATGAGGGAATAGTTGGGTAATCAATTAAGGGCTAGTCCATTTGGACTTGAGCTTGCTCGGAAACAAATGCAACCTATAATTGTATAAAAGCACCAATTCCCCAACCATAAACTTTCATTGTTTAATTTTTAGGTCATGGTGCTTCTTCATCTTTTCTTTGTAGGATATAGCAGATACCGATTGGATCTCACCACTTTGCCTTATGGACCTACAAATGTTGAATGTTGCTTCTTCATTATTCAACCGAAATTTCATCTGCCCCTTTTCCATATCAACTAAGGCTCTACCCGTAGCAAGGAATGGCCTCTCAAGAATAATAGGTACTTCAAAATCGACTTCACAATCAAGAATAACAAAACATGCCGAAAATATGAACGACTCAACTTTTAGTAGCACATCGTGGAGTATTCTTATAGGCCTTTTTATAGTTTGATTGGCCATTAGCAGCCGCATCATAGTGGGTTTGGGATCACCCAAACCCAACTTCTTGTAAATCGAGAGAGGCATGAGATTTATGCTTGCCCCTAGATCACATAATGTTTTTGCAAAATGTAATGACCTGACTATACAAGGAATAGTGAATGCACACGGATATTCTTTCTTTTGTACTTGAGAACTTGTATCAATAGCACTACAATGCTGCATTCTATCATCATCTTCAAAAGTGACCGATCTTTTCTTTGTTACCAGATCTTTCATAAACTTGGCATAACCGGGCATTTGTTCTAAAGCTTCTACCGAGGGGACATTGATAGATAGTTGCTTCAACATTGTTATAAAACACTGATATTTACCATCCTCGGTCTTTTTCACTAATCTTTGAGGAAAGGGGGGTCTAGGCATGGGAATTACCTTTGTAGGCACTTCAACATCTTTTCCAGTGTTATCTTCACTTTCACCACTAACCTCTACCACTTTATCATTAGTTTTTATCACCTTTTCCTCATTAGACAAAATAGGTGGGTCAATGGTTTGCTTACCACCCCAAGTAGTGATTGCCATGCAGTGTCCATCATTTATTGAATTTTGGATAGCGTTTCTAGGAAGAGTTTCGGTTGTTGTCTGTCACGGTCGCAGATAATTGGGCCATTTGCAACTCAAGATGTTTAATCGATATTGCATGTGTATCGACTTTCTACCCAATACCCGCTTAATCACTCCTTAACTCTTTAATGTGCTCATTACTAGCATCTAACCTCCTGATCATTTTGTGAAACATATCCTCAACTCGCGCCGTAATATCTGCACCATCCCTAGGAGTAACTTCACGATTTTGAGGAGGGACATAAGGTCCCATTCCTATCATTTCTGTTACCATAGTTACCCCTATTGAAGTTGTTGTCGTGGTTGTAGTTTCCTTATTGGACATAATGACCCTCACGGTTATAATTACCATATATCTGACCTTGGTATCATTGACCTTGGCGCCAATTCTCCTAATTTGAGCCTTGGGCACTCAGTCGGAAACCCCCCGTCTGCTCATTTACCGCATAGTAATTCTCCACATCATAGCATTCATCATTTGGTGGTGGTGGTTTAGACAAGTAGTTAACCGCATTTATCTTTTCTGCACCCCTGTGACATATTTTAAGACCAACCCAAGATCAGTTCTCATCTGATCCATCTCTTCACGAATCTCATCTATGGCTGGGTGGTGAGTGGATTGCACTGCGAAGGTATTTCTTCCAGTATCTGACTTCCTAGTACTCCAAGCATTATTATTTCGAGATATTTTCTCTAACTTTTCAGCAATCTCGGCATAAGGCCACTCCCCTTAAGAACCACCCGTTATAGTATTCAATACCACTTTATTATTATCATCATGTACCCGATAGAAGTATTCCTTCAGTGACTCATCATCTATGCAGTGATTAGGGACGCTTCTAAAAAATGAGGTGAATCTATCCCAAGAACTACTAAGTGACTCTCCTTGTAGTGCCACAAAGTTGTTCACTCTGTCTTTGTGGTTTAGTTTTTTGGAGACCGGGTAGTAACGTGCTAAGAAAACGTCCCTTAGTTGGTTCTAAGTGAAAATTGAGTTATAAGGGAGCTTAGTGAACCAAATAGCAGCCTCTCCTGTCAGTGGGAGAGGAAATACTCTTAGCCTTATTACATCCAAATCCAAGTCAGGCCTCCCTACACAACTTTTACACACTGTCGTTACCTTAGCTATATGGGCATGTGGATCATCAGAAAGGTAACCCTGAAAACAAAGCTCTGGCAGTGAGCATTTGCATCAGACTACTAGTTACAAGAAAGGTGTGACCTTGTGGGAAAGGGGGCAAGACAAGTGGCCCATCAGAGTCTGCTATATTATCATAGCCTCTATAGTATTCTTGAGGACGTAGAGCGGGATTTTGTCTCCTTTGTTGATTTTCACCTGGATCATCGCGTAATAACTGACCAAGAACATCAACCGGAGCTGGGATGTTCTGGTTTGGATCATAATCATTAATACCCAAGTTTCGATTCATGTTGCTTAGTGTACGCTCTAATTCGTGATCATAGGAAAATAAGGGTTATCTTCCTCTCCGTTTATTTGACATACAAGAAAGATAGTTCTGCAAGAATAAAAAATAATAGAAAAGTAAAATCAAGAAAATATTGACTAAAATTTAGTAACAAGTTTAAGATAATCTAAAATCTACTTTCCCCGACAACGGCGCAAAAATTTGATATGCTCAAACTTACTTCTCAAATAAGAGGTAAAGCGGCCGTATCAAGTAAAGAACCCAACTAATGAGGTTGGGATTGTCTCACGAGGGAAATAGTTTAGACTTAATTTTAATCTATTATTACTATTGTTTAGTCAATTATTTCCATAGAAAACAAAAGACAATAAAAAGGGGGGGGGGGTTATTTCTAAATGAATGAAAATAACTAACTAAAATAAAGTAAACAACTAACAGATTCAAATATTTGAGTTTAATCAATTAATAAAATTAACTAGGGTTTAAGTGTTCCCCACAGGTTCCTAACTTGATAATTTTAACTATAAAAATTCTTTCCTAGTAACATGCATGCAAAGTGATAAGTTATGTATTTCTAATTCGTTGGTCCGGCATCTAGAAAATTTCACTCCGCACCTTGGTCTGGCTACGTGTGTTGATAACTAACCCTTACCTTTACCTCATATTAAGCATTTTATTCAATATTTGACTAAGTTATTACCTCATACCAATCAATACTAGCTTATTAGATAGTATACACTAAATCTATGTTGATAATTCTTTTCCTATTATCTACCTCCTTGGTGCGGCAAGTGGCATTAAGGCGAGTTCTAACGTTGGCCATCCATTAAAAAGACTTCTAAGTGAAAGAATTGTCAATACATGCAAGACACCATTCTAGAATTGTTATTTTAGTTAGATTTTACCTCATTATTCACCCATGGTTCCCACAACCCTAGTTATGGAGTTTAGTTACCCATAGTCATAATCACAATATTCATATATATATAATATAAGAATTCATGAACTTTTTTGAATGAGCAAGAATAAGATCTAGAAGTTCACTTGATTAATCGACAAACACACCAACAATCAATTTCAGATAAAGTGTATCAATTATTGAAATTAATCGCAGACTAAAGATTCTCCAAACATATAACAATCACAAATACTAACAAAGAGTCTAACATAAGAGAATCTAACTAACAAAGAGTCTAACCCCAAAAACGAGGTTTTTCCAACTATTTATAGAAAACCAAAAACCTAATAAAAGAAGGACTCTTATTGCTAAAAATCTGCCAAAATGCGTCTGAATCGACGGACCTCGTGATGGGCCAATTGTGTCACGACGAATCGTCATGGCCTCCATCATCATATAGTTTACAACTCCTCTTGCTGCTTTCTTTTTTACCCTTGACGAAAAAGTATGACGGACTATTCAAAGCACGAAGGTCCGTCGAGGGTCTCCGTTACACAACAATTATACTTCTTGGAGTTTGGGTACTGAGACTACTTTTTGATCATCACGACGAACCAGTAGGACGGACCATCATGTGTATGAAGGTCCGTCATGAACTTTGTAATCCCATACATAGGTTAGACTTCCCCATCTTCCTTCAGCAGGTTCAGTACGATGCCACCTATGGACCTTCAGAAGCTCGATGGACCGTCACAAGCTCCGTAGGTGGTAACTTTTCTGCATTTCTTGCTCAAAAACTCCCGCATTCATCTTTAGACAGATTTCCTATAAATACAGAGAAACTTACATAAAAACCAATACAAAAAGGCTTTTGGACACACACTAAACTTAAGGAAAAAGCATTAAAAATACCGTGAAACCGGAGTATATTCATATACAGGGGGAGACACTCGGTAATTTTATTGCACATTTGTATAGTCGGGAGTGACATTTTTGTAGTGATGAGCAGGAGTTTTATATGTTGGAGGGGAGTTTTGGTGGATGCAAGGTAGAATATGATAAACGGAAGGGGGAGAATTTTTGTAATTGGGAGGAGAGGCATTTTGGTAATTGGGAGGAGGAGTATTCTGATAGTCGGCTTTTGTGTAACAAGCCTAGTATGGACTTTGTAAAGGTCAAGAACGACCTTGGTATGATAATGATCTTCTCGGGGTCATCTTCCCCTCTTAAGAAACAACTCTGACATCTTCTCTTTTTTTTATTACAAACTCGAGGACCCGGGCGATGCAGCAACACGAGCAATCTTCTCGGTTTTCAACCCATCTTCGATAATTTTACCTTACCTTGACTATCTGAGCATATTTTGCTCCAACGAGCAACATTATTCTGCCATAATACTCGGGTTCCTAAACTCGCACAAATACCTCAACAATTTCTTTTTCGGACATGGGATGCCAAACTCAGGCTACCTCCTTTTGCCATATGTACGAAAACTCTTTGTAGCTTTCGTTGGAATTATACTTCATCTTTCATAAGGAATAACAATCAGGGAAAATCTCTACATTATAAGTAAATAGCTCAATGAAATCCTTAACCAAGGCATTCTAGCTGGGCCACTTCCTGGTCACATGAGATGTAAACCATTCCAAAGCTTCTCTGCTCAAACTTTGGCTAAAAATTCATATCAATACATTTTCATCTCTCCCAACTCCCATGAGTTGCTCACGGTTGGCCCTTATATGTGCTAAGGGGTTCCCTAGTCCTCCAAATATGTCAAATTTTGACACTTTGAACCCCTCTAGGAGGTACAATTTCAAATGAATGCATAAGTCCTCATAGTTCAACCCGACGACCTCAAAAAGGCATTGTATGTCCTTTATTGCCCTTTATATCTCCTCTTTTATATCCACCTTAGCAACTTCTTCTTTCAACCTCCACTCTCTTTCCTGCTCCTCATAATGGTCGAGCTCAGAAAATTCACATCCTTCATTGGGGAGGAAATTTGGAAAGTAGTTTTTTTGGGTAGGGGTGGAGCGACGAAAGGACTTGGGGCATTTTGAGTGGTTTGGCAGTTTTGGGGGTATCTATGGGGGTTAGTGTGTTGATTTTGCTGACTGAGGGGTCTTTGGGGATGGAATGCATTTTGATTTTGTGGAGGTGGAGCGATTTAATTATTAGAATTTTTGAGGGGGAGGTGGTATTTGAAGATTGATGTTTTGAGGAGGTGGTGGAGTTTTCTAGGAGGCTAAGGCATACTGAGGATTTTGTGTTGTTAAATCGATGACTGAGGGATTTTGAGCAGGAGTAGATTGTAGGCTCGGAGCCGATTCCATGTTAAAAAGGGAAAGTACATCATAGTCTTCCTATCACTCAAAGCATTGACAACAAAACCCGATGGAGGAGGATCTTGTCTCCTTTGCATTTACAACCTCATCTCGACAATCTGCTGCATTAGCTGCATAATCAGTTCATTATAGTCCTCTATGGTGGGTCGAGCCACCACTATGTCAGTAAGACTAATTTCTTCATTGTTGTCCCCCATTCCTGCATTTTCCTCATCTGAACTTTGGATGGAAAAGGAATCTATAGGCCCTTTAGATCTAGTGAAGTAGGTATGATCATCAGTTTAATCGATACAGACCAGTTCCTAAGTACCCGTGGAGGAAAACAACTCAAAGGTAAATTTGTTAGGTTGAGTTCGACATACATAATACAAGATATCACATATAGAACAGGTAAACACATTAAAATTACTTTGTTTGAGGACATTTAATCCACGAGTAAGGGGAAACTGATTTTTTGAACAACCAGGAGTTTACTTGTTTTAGTTTTGCACTATCTCAGAAAAGGTTAAATCACATTGAGCTAAGGTAATTTTGCTACATCTCTTTTGACATACATTTATTTGAGCCTCATATTCCCGTGTAGAAAGAAAAGGGCGAGAATGAAAATTTTGAAAGATAGGGGTCGGGCCTTAGAAGGTTGTCTACGTATCTCATAGTGACAATTAAAACCCTACGTAGTTCGAATACAAAAGAAATATTTGTTTTCATTCATACTAGATGATTACACGGGAATTGAAAAAACAAACAAAAAAGCTTTTAAAAGATAAAGGTGGCTCCCTCTGAACCCTTTTTCTCCTCAACATTACATCAGCCACGGGGAACAAGCTCGACTCGAATCTTTCATATGCAGATGAGGTATTCCATGTCGTGGCGAAATGAAAGATAAAACTAGCAAACTAGTCAAAAAAAACAAATATATTTAGTGAAAACCTCCCTATTTTGAAAATATTTGTAAAAATATAATAAAATATCATTATTTTTAAAAAAATATGTATCCTCAGGCACTTCCTAATTTCTCTCACAAAGCACACGTTTCCATTAAAAAAATTTACATGTCTCTCAATTAATCCTTTCCAAATTTAAAAAATAATAATTTATTTTCTCTCTCTAAAATTTATCTCTTCCATTCTCCCCTATTTATCAAATTCTCCATATCAAGTTTTCCCCATTTTTCAGATTCCTCATATCACTCTTCCTTAATTTTTTGGTTTCAGATATTGAACTCTCAACAATCTCATTGATTAAGATATTCATCTTTATTCTATTGTTCGATGTTCTCGTTTGAATCTTTTTAGATTTTTGTGTGTTTTTCAACCTTCCTATTTTCGGTTAACACTTTAAATAAAGGAAAAACATGAAAATTGCAATCCAATTTCTGATTCAAATAGGACTATAAGAAGTATCACATATAATCATAAACTTTTGAGAATTTTGCCTGTTTGATTTATGCATTACTCCATGATTATTCGAAAATGTAGTTTGTGAAACTAAAATGGTTCAAGATAGAAGATCAAAGTTTCATCATGATTCTACCCGCATTCATGTTCAAGATAGTAATATTAAAAGGGTAAATACACTATTATAAAAGAAAAAATTGGGTGTAGAAGATTTCGAAAAACTTGTTGAAGACCAAGTTGAGGAAAAACATTAGTTTGTTTTGTATTTATAATTTTTTTAGTATTTTGTATTCCTTCTCAATTTGTATTCAAAGCACTGATTTGTGTTTATTAAAAATCTTATGTTGTATAATTTATGAATCTTGTATTTGTCCCTAATTTGTGTTCATCCCAAAAGAATGTCAACTAGTTAAGTATTTTATTTATAAGAAGAACAACTTTCTATTAGTTTATTTGGTTTTATAGTTTTTCTTCAAATTTTTGTATCTGGACTCAATTCTTAATGCTATTAATATTTGTATTTTATTTAAGAATGATTGCAATAAATATTCTTATACTCTTTTTCAATTTTATACTTCATTCTCACTTTTCCATCATATTATTTTTATATTTTTTACATCATTATACTAAATAAAAAATAAAAACTAGAACGAATACAAATACAAATAATATATATATTGGAATTAATAAGAATTAGGAAAGGAAAAAGATTTTGAAGAGAAAAATAAATAGACAGTTTAAAAAATAACAAATACAAATATATTTTTTAAATAGATATATATTTATTTGGCATACCTATTTAGAATGAATACAAACTAATAAAAAAATATAAGTTTCATTATACAAAATATGACATGAAAACTAGAATGAATAGAAATATAAATGGTATACATATTGAATGAATACAATTTAAGCAAGGATACACCTAGATTGATAGTTCTTGAAAATTAGGGCACACGGAATGGCTTCTGTCCCTATTTGGCATTCTTGCGGATATGCTTCGAGAGTGACTTTCTGGTCTCCTTTTGTTGAAAGTCCTTGGAGAGAATGTATGTGGGAAATTACTTCCTCATAACTTTCTTCAATGTTCTCCAACTCAGTGCTCTCAGGAGGGTTATGTTATATAGGCGCTTTCCGCGCTGCCTCTGTATGTCGATCATCTCCTCTTTGATTGGTTCAGTCTTGATATTCTTGCCTTTATCCAGGGTGGTGATTTTACCTTTCTTGAGATGATAGAGTGATGTTTAGGATTTGGGATAAGATTTATTTTTGGTTGGGAAACTCAAGACTCGAAAAATTTTGTCGAACTTTGTAGTTGTGACTTGTGTATATCTTTTAGGAAATTTCCAGAAAGGAGTGCGTTAGCGATACCCTCATTCAAAGAAATATATCACATAAACAGTTAAAAAACACATATATCGTGTCCTAATCATCCATGTGGCCCTTTTTGCTCATCCGGGGTTGTATCTAGACGCATCAAACAGACGCTCACATCGGTTAGCTTTTGTGATACTAAAGCTAAAGGCCTTTTGCTTTCAAATACTTTTGATTGGTATTCTTGCTCTATTTGTCGAAATTCTTGTGCCCTTCGGTCCCATTTCTGCTAAAAATGATATTTTTGGATCTGGAGCCACATTTGGACATCTTTAAATAATACGCATGGTGTCGAGTTCACTATACCAAGAAAATCATCCTTCAAAAAAAATTTGTACTCGTCAACGTATCCCTCTTTCATGTTGACCCGCCGGGCCCATTCTTGAAGGATGGTTTTGGCGAAAGGTATCTTAACACACTCGTTGTAATTAATGACAAAGGAGCTAGAATCCCTTGGACATGTGTGATTTGTCTTCTATCAAATTTCTACATCACCCCGCTTGGATTGTATGGTCGCATTCCTCTGATACACGGAACGACCAAAAAAGGACATTTGGCCCCCTGAGCCACTATCTTCTCTGGCATAATGTTTTGGAACATCATTGTATGTCTCCTTCTCTCAGGTCATAGAATACATTCGCCCATGCATCCCTCGTTGTGTGAATTAGGAACTTGCGGATGCTTAGGTAGAATCCAAAAATGTCAAGGGTGCTCGTCTGGGTTGGCTTGGACAACTCTTGTTGTTGGGTGACATCATTTTTACACAGATATTCAGTCATCCACCATTGAAGAAAAAAGTTGCAACCTTGGAAAAATGGGAATCTGTTCTTACAGAAACTCAGCGATTAATAGATGTCGACCAAAATAACTAGGGTTTGATTGTAGCGTTTCTTTGCTTCTTCTTCATTACCAAACCCTCTTAAGATAGCGTCTACAACCATCACAATTTGAGTATCGATCTTATTTCCTTCACACTTAGGGAATACCATCGTTCCTAAGAGGCACGCGGAGAATACAATAGTCTGAATTTGTCTCCAAGTAATATGATTATGGATTTTTTTCGAAAAATTTCTGAAATCCAACTATTCAAAGAATCTCATTATCGGTACACTTTGAGTATCCAACCAGTCCTCGTCCACTAGCAGTAAGATGCTTTTCAATGCGGAAAAGGGTCTAAAATACCCTTGAAGTATTGAAATGGTACAAAATTAGCCTTCATCCACCTATTGGCTCCAAAATGCCCTTTTCATCCACCTATTGGCTCCAAAATACCCTTGTCATCCACCTTTGAGTTCAAAATTGACCACTTATTTAATGATTTTAAATTTAAACTATTTAAATATTTTTAAAATACTTGATGTTCAACTATTGGTTATACTTTAATTTATTTGTATTATTTATAAACCAATCCACTACCCACCCATTACTAACTAAACCCCACCCGATAAATAAGCCAACTATAATATCAAAATTGTCATAAACACTGCTAAAACACTATGAAATTATAGATTAATGAAAATGACATCCAAAATTATTCGAGTCCGAATCGAAGCCCTAATTAAATTTATGTTGAGCCGCTTATTTAGGATGACACTTTCAATTTGATTCTCTTTCAAGATTGAATTAGAAATTTATGATTAAAGGTAAAGAAGTAATACATCCCGAATTAATTCATGCACTTTTTTAAAATATAATTTTATAAATATTTATGATTTATTTAAAACTTTTAATTATTTTGAAAAAAAGTTACCTATGAAGTAACATCACATAATTGAGACGTAAGAATAATTAAGATGAACATAGTCATACTTTTAAGTTTATCTGTAATTTTTATTTAGACACTTGAATGTATGATAATTTACTTCTATAGATATTTTCGTCTCAATATTTTTAAAACAATCAATTGGCAGTAGCTTTTCTATTGTTGCATTAATAATGTGAGTAATTTATTAATTTGGAGGGTTTAATTAGTAATGGATGGGTAGTAGATTGATTTATAAATTATACTAATAAGTTAAATTATAACAAATAGTTGAGCGCCACGTATTTTAAAAAATATTTAAATAGTTTAAATATATAACCGTTAAATAGGTGGTCAATTTTGAACCAAAAGGTGGATGACAAGGGTATTTTGGACCCAATAGGTTGGTGGGAAGGGTATTTTAGAGCCAATAGGTGGATGGAGGGTAATTTTGTACCATTTTCAATACTTTGAGGGTATTTTAGACCCTTTTCCGTTTTCAATGTTAGACTAGTCGGCTTATCTGGTAGCAGGATGTGATGATCTGGATTTTTCCCTCTTGCCACATGTTCCGATGGAGTCGAAACAATCTATTACCTCATCTATTGTTGGTATTATTTCGACATCTTTAAATCGAAAAACCATCCTTTTGTCATCCTATAACCGAGTAATTACCTTGATAAACTCAGGCCAAACCTTAAAGTCCATTATCGAAGGTAGGTGACCCAAGTGAATCGAGATTTCTGTCTTTTGACAGTCTTTGAGGTTGTTCCACCACACACGAAGAATATCAAGTGTCTCTGTGACCATTTTGAAACTTAGGAATTAATTTGTCATCTACAAAAACATACAAAGAGTTAGTTGTCAACCCCCAAGGCACAACAATCCGTCAAACAGACAAACAATCTTCAAATAGCATATAAGTATGATCGTCCGATCGAGCCATGGGCAATTTGAACTTAAGACGATCTTTCTAATGGGTCCAACACTCCTTCGCTGTCGAGTCATCTTAGGTCAATGCGCTACTTTCGAGATTTGGTTTCTCTCAGTCCTAGTTTGATTAGGAGTAGGTTCCATTTATAGTGGATAGGGTGAGTCAATCGGACTACTTGGGCTGGGACAGTGAATGACCGTTGACTATCAAGTAGCCAACTATATTCGTCAGGGTTCCCCGAGAGAGATTTGGTTAAGAAACTACTGTGATCCTGCATAATCATCCTTCAAATGATAAATAAACAATTTACGTTTGACGGAGTAGCCATGAAATGCAACAATTAAAAATGTGATAATTAAAACAAGTAAACAATTAATTACACATAACCAAACATGTTATTTTTGAGGTTAGAATCCTCCAGATCCCCAGCGGAGTTGCCATTCTGTTTTATTTAAAAGAAGTCTTCTATTTGTTTTTAATTTTGTATTAGAGTCGCCACAGAATTTTTTAAAAAAATAAAGAAAACTTAGTTTTTGAATAACTTAAAACAGAGAATCAGTTGAAAATATTGGCGGTGTTCGAGGATTTTTATTAATATTTTAAAAAGGGTTTTATGGCACCTAAAATACCCGTTAATACGATTTTTTCGAAAACTAACTTTTTGGCTAAAATGTCTAACTTAATTTTGAGCTAAAATTATTTGGAGTTATTTTCAAAAATGAAGTATCGATTCTATCTAATTGAGATTTGAAAATTTTATTTTTTATTTTATTTATACTTCGCTGATTTAGATAAGTTATTAAAACGAAGTGGCATATTGCGAGGATTTTAAATTTCCTAACGTAAAATTAATAGCAAATATCGACAAGCGAATAGACGAAAAGTAAAAGTACAGAGAGAGAGAGAGTTAGGTCCAAATGGAGTTTGTGTCTGCCTGGACCGGTATTTGAACCCATTTTGATTTGCTTTTTTTGGGCCATTTCCACATGCCCTAAGATTCTAACATATAATTACTAAATAATTAAATGAACATAAGGGCTTATGCCCAATACTACAAAATAAAATAAATGTGGGGTTTAAGCCCAATCTCTTCAACTTCAGATCTGGTGTTTTTTTTTTTACTCCAACACCTGTACGTCAGTTTCGTATAGCTGGATGACTTGAGAAACAAAATATTTAAGGCCTTTATGGCCCATCCAAAATGCAAGGGAAAGTAAAAGATAAGAATCCCTGCGGACTTGGATGATATCACATGCAACAAAATAACGGCAAGGATTAGCATTCAAAATAATAGAACGAATGCTATAAAAACAAGGTTTAATTAAAATGACATCCACTGATAAATTCAAATTAAGTTGAGAAAGACAACTCTAAAAAACCAAACAAGTAAACTATCGACAACAAAGTTATACAAATATATATAGATAAGCATGTGCATCCATTTAAGAAAAAAAAAACATACTGAATTTCCAAGAATACATAACCATCGGCCAATAATAAATTCATAGCATTAAGAGATAATATGCGGCATAACTATTAGACAAAGCCTCGTGACAAAGTCCAAATTTTACTTCACCAATGGAACCTAATATCATAATTTATTATGATAAAGAACAAATATGCTATTAGAATATAGTAGCAACCCAAAATTTAGAATGGATACTATTTTTACATTCAATTTTACCATGGCAAACATCATTAATTAACTTAACATTCTTAAAAAACATTTAGTAGGAACAAATCAAACATTCCTAGAAGCTGGTATGATTCATCAGTAAATCAACACAAATAGGTAGCAAAAAAAAAAACAGTCAGTCATGCTTAGGACAGATAACGTCAATCTAAACAATGATAAAGATTAAGGCTGGAACATTGTCTAAAACGAGGGTAAAACTACGCCAAACCAATTATGAATTGCAATCCAAAACTACCTCTGTATTATCGACCACAAATAGGACAAAACAAATAAACCCACGAGGGGAGGATGGACATTAGACCATGAGATTATATGCAAGCAAAGGCCTAAGAATGCTTAACTCAAAGACTCACACTACCAGTAAAAAAGAATGCTTGATTCGTTCATTTGACTTGAGATTTGAAAGAAAAAAAAATTATCATATGTCCATGGTGATGAACGTAGACTAAAATAAGTAATCCTACAACAAGCATTCAACATTGAACCAGCCAACTAATAATACTCTACTCACAATCTCACTAGTTGCTCTTTCATTTTATTTTTTTTTAAAAGTAACTCACGCGAGTAAAATACTTCGATATTAATCAACAAGAATGCCTCCATCAAAAAACCAAAAAAAATTTTATGTCACAAAGGACATGAAAAAGTGAGAAAAGAAAACTAAGAATCAATAGATCACTTCAATTAACTAAATAAAACACACATCAGACAAGTAAAAATTTTGGAAGAAAATTTACCTTCTTCAAGGCAGCAAATAGGACAGCACTAGCAGAGAGGTAATGACTTTCACCACGAACACATTGAACACTAATGATTAAGGAGACTAGGAAGAAATTCAAGAAGTTCTATATTCTGAAGTGTATCTCGAGTGTATCACTACCCGTTTCTAAAGATATTCTCGATTTGTTAGACCAAATAATAACCCAACTGAAAATCGTCAACTTTTGTCCTATCTTTCTCCAAAACTTCTCAACTCGAAAATCCCTTCCAATGTCCAACTAAAACAATCCAACCGTTTTTTCCAATCTTTTTCCGGCCAGCCCCCAGAGATGAAGAAAAGAGAGCTTTTATAGTGGGAATTTAAGGCTGGAAAATGAGGGAAAATGGATCCAATTTGGGTTAAAAGCCCATCTCAAAATCAAAATTTGAACTCTTTCAAGATTAGAGGCAGACCATCTTTTGCTAAAGCTTGCATCCATTCCTAAAGAGGGAAGGAGAACGGACGAACGGATCAAATTGATTGTCCTTGGGAAATGACGTGGCTTAATCTCGAGCTTTCAAGGACAACTTCGCGTGACTTGCAGCTGCTATTGTCAACAGTGTATGAAACGAAGGGTAGACACTGAGGAAGGCGTCTCACGCGCTATGGCTTATGAGGTCAGCTATTGCTAGGAATTGCGTGAAAGGGACGATGAAGAGTTTGGGTGAGATCGGGTTTATTACACGTGTTTCTTCTAGGATTGCTGGAAACGATGGAGCCCTGCTTTTGGGTGACTGGGAAATTGACGCTTTTGGGTTCTCTTTTTGGGAAAAGATTGGGTTGGGTCGGGTCAATTTTTGTGTTTTTGGAGGAGTTGGTTTTAAATTTGATAATGGTCTGGCTGGGAGTTGGTATTATTTGGGATGGGAAAAGAGTTGGAATAGGCTGGGGCAATCAATTAACCAAAGAAATATTTCACGAATTAAACTAAGGTTTAAATAAGACCAATTAACTAATCAACGAGCCCTTTTTAATTTTAACGAGATAAAATAATTGATTTAATTATGAACTTAAGATTCGAAAAATGTAATCTAATAATATAGACAAGATCGCTTTAATAAAGTTATTAAAATAACCCGAAATCCGTTTGAGACGATTTTCTAATATTTATGAAATAAAATAGTTATACATACAATTATCTATAAAAAATATAAAAAATATATATAACTTAAACTATAACAAGATAAACTAAAAATCTTACTATAAACTAAGTATCAAATCTACAAGTTACTAAAACTAATTTAATAAAGCGTTAAGTAAAACTAAAATATTTTTGAGACAATATTTGAATATTCCGTAAAATAAACTATTTATACCAAAAAATATATATATAAAAAATATGTATCATTTCAAAACAAAAAAAATTGATTAAAGCTACTTTAACATGACTTGAAAAACATTTAAACGTATAAAAATATATATCGCTTAAAAATTATGAAAATCGACTAAGCTATTTTAACATGACTTGAAAGACCATTTGAAACTTTATAAAGTCAACTATTTTAACTCGTTTAGAATTTTAAAAAACTCGTTTATCAATTCATATTGTGGAGGCTCAAAATTGGGTGTCAACAGTTGGAGCGTAAGTCAAGGCGTATTATACAGTATGGGTCGAGGAGTAAACCTTGAGACACAGAGCGTAAGTCTAATGGATCTACGCGGTGTAGTCACATGTATATTCAATATTATATTTTTATTACTATTAAAATAAGCAAAAGTAAACTTTTAAATGAATTATCATTTTTATGTGAGATAAGTAATAATATTCAATAATGAAGAAAAAACGATTATCATTATTATTTGAGAAATAACATTACATTAATGATAAATATAATTCAAAGCAAAAAAATTGCAAACACCAAGGCGTATGTGTGTATGCCTAGAAGTAAAGTTTTATGTTCGGGACATACGCCTCAAATTTTAGGACTTACCTTTTGGATCTACGTTTTAAAATTTAACCGGAGAAAATATTTTGTACGCCCTGCCCCGAAACTCGCATTGAAACTCACCCAAAAACGGTTTTGAAAACACTGATATACCTGATCGTGAATTGGATGGTTTCCTTGCCAGCTGCCACTACATAGAGGTAACTCTTGACTCTTTTTCCTTTCTTAAGTTATGAACAAAAAAATTCTAACCCTAATAATTTATTTTCATATATGGTTCAAGTGAAATATGATATTAATTATTAAGTAAATTGTTAATTTGACCCATTAAACATTTAATAAAATTAGTTATTTGATATGTAACTATCAATTAATAAATTGTAGTCAAACAAACTTTAAAAATTTCCTAATATGATCGTTCGGGTGATTCCAATTTAATTAGGGGGCAACAAACATTTCAAGCAATGCATATTTTGTAGCATGATTATTACTAAGCTAATTTATCTTATAAAACGAGCTAGGATATAATTAAGCATCAACATAGATAAAACAATCATGCATAAAATAATTATTTAGTTATTAATATGCTGGAAATAATTGTCAAAATCTACATAAAAATTTAAGCTTCATTAGCATGCAGACATTTCTCATGGTCCTATAGGCATGATTTCTAATCAATTAACATGATAAAACTTATTAAACTCTGACAAGATAATTAGGATTTGTTGGATTTATATAATATGATTAATTAACCTTGATTGTATTAGTTAAGGCCTATAGACATGATTTGTCAGTGTGAGCAGTCTGAAATTTCATTGATCCTATAGGTAGGATTTCTATGTGAATGTCATACAAGATATATTATAATCAGATTAATTGAAAATTTTCATTTATTAGAGTATGATTAATTTAATTAAAAACTGAATTTATTAGAGTCTGATTACTAAACCTAGAGAGAATATAAAAATTTCAGAATTCATAAATATAAAAAAGCAATTATAGGTTATTCATTTATCTGAAAATTATGGAGCCTGTAGACATAATATCCAAGTGTACATGCTAATAATTAATTATTTACTAATTCTTTTAATTACCTTATGAAAATTTTAAAAATCTGATTAACATATTGAAAATTGATCAGGCTTTATACATGACATTTAAGTCATATAACATCAAATACATTAATATAAGCTTATGCATGATATCTTAGCGCAACTAACAAACTAAAAAGTTAGCAATACTCAAGCATGTTTTCTAAGCAAAAAAATCGATTAAATATCTATTTGAATCCTATGTGCATAAATTTCTACGATCAGTAGCAAGTTAATTAAATTATATGAGCATGACGTCGAATTATATTATTAGTCAATTTCTAAATTTTACAAAATTACATATGAGACAAGATTCTAAAAATTCCAATATGATTGGATACACAATGTGATTTAGTAATAGGCAACTTATCTATAACAATCACACATAAGAAAATAAACTAGAATAATATAAAAAAAAATAGTTAGCACATATATCTCTCCCCCTTATACGATCCACCAAATATGTTTCATATATATAAAGAGAGTTAAGGTTACAATTTACAAAATATAACAAGCCAAAATAAAAGGATAAATTGATAATATATATATATATATATATATATATATATATATATATATATATATATACACACACACACACACACACACACACACACACAATTGTCACAGATCAAATTTATTCATGAGTGACTCCCACACTTAACCTCCTAGGTGGGCGAACCAAAGAATTCAACCCCAACATATATTTATCATTCAACTTACAAAATACTAACCATAATGTAAAAAAATGAAATGTTATTAGTGTAAGAAACACAAATTCATTAAAGTATATTATATGTCATTCCAAAAACCTTAAAGTCATCACGTCAAGGACATCTAATCTCTAAATACTAAGTCTGAGTGTCAAAGAGCTCAAAATAAATGAAATAAGGTAATTTGTGTCCTAAAGCTAAGGACATCATGCCATGAATAAGCGAATTCAACATGAGTGTTGCTCCCCAAAAATGCCTAAGATCAACGAGCATGACTAAATCTCTCACCCTTGAATTTGATATGTTTGGAGAATGGCTAGAGATGAGGACAATTCGAAGTCGTTGGTAAACTCTATCACGATCCGAGTCTACACCTTGGACATGGCCGACACTCAAGAACTGTTGTTGGTCCCCAACCAATCATCATCGTGGCTAAGTACAAGAGGAAGACTAACTTAAGCATGCAAAAGTTTAAAACAAAATAAAACTCACTAAATTGAAATACAAAACTTTACCTCAAAAGAAAACTCCGAATAATATAATACATTCAATTCGCCATAAAATTGAAACTAAGTCTTTACAATATTTAATAATATAAAGGATTAATACATACTCCTCATCTATACTGAACATCTATGAAGCCTCGAAGTAATAATGATTGAAATATGGGCAAGACCCACGACCTCCTGATAAAAAAAGAAATGTAAATGAATTCCTCAAGAAGCAAGGAGGCACACATAGCTAACTCCAACTCTTGCATGTATCTATGAAGTCCTTGTTGATGATCCTGAATACATGTGCCAGCATCATCAAAAGATGAGGACAAAGCGCTCAGTAGGTGGAATGTACGAGCATCTAAGGGTAATTCTAAAGCATAAAGCACACGCTTGAACTTGATAAAAAGGAAACATACTTACATCTTTTTAACTCAACTCAAATCAAGAATAAGGTACTCAACTCAAAGATTAGATACTCAACTCAAAGATTCAATACTCAACTTCAAAGATACTATACTTGACTCAATGAAGCACATATCAACTTCAACATACTCAAGTTAAGGTACTCACTTCAAAATACTCGACTCTTGATACTTAACTAAACTCTTTTCGATATAAAGAAATTTAAAACAAGTGAAATATAAATAAAAAATTGTTTAAAAACATGATGTCAACTCATAATCATAATATCATAAAAGAAAAAACATGGTCCCTCTAAAAGTCTACTTGTTCAATGTATGAATTAAGTCGCATACCCCCATTCATACGAAGTAAAACCCCTTGAGGAACTATGTAAATAGTGCTGTGGGATTTACTCTAACTGACAACTATCACTTAAGAGCTATAGTGATAATACAAAAATTTACCTCGCGCTGCTGAGGACCAACATATACCTTGCTATTAGTATAGGAAGCTAACTTAACTTATAGTGGATCCACCAGCTTAACTTATGTGAACATCCAAAAGATATAACCCATTAATACCCATGATGAAAAAATGGTTTATGGAGACTCAAGTTATCATGATTTCTCATCCTCATATCGGTTCTCAATACTACTCCCAAAAATATACTTAGGTTTATGTGGTTTTAAAACAACTTCTTTCTTTATGTTGAGATAATTTCTCAACACTTAGCTTTAAAATCTTCCTTGGAATCGATATTCCCTTTTCTTGCTTGAAACTCTTTGTAAATATTAGTTTCCTCTTAGCTAAAATGTGAAAAACATTTATAAATTTTGTGGGAATACATAGTTCCCTATAGATTTTTGAGAAGTGAAATCAACTCTTTATTATTAGCTTAACTTGGAACTTTTAGTCTTAAAACAAAAATAAAACCTGCGTTAAAGATTCTTGAAAACTTTAACAAACTTTACTTTGATTGGATTCTGAACTTCAAGACTTAACTCTAACTTCTCTTGACTTTGATCTTAACTTTCCTTGATTGGATTATGGATTCAAGGTTTGGAATCACATGTTTATTGATGATTTTAAAATGTTCAACATGGAGAGTTCATGCGGGATTAGGAGCATGAACTACTCATTCAAGGACTCATAGACACTTCTTATATTAAGATTGTTCAACTTACAGGGTTCACGTGGAATTATGAGCATGAACTACTAAACTCAAGGACTTCATAGGTAACATGTAATAGTCCCATGATTTGGAATATAATCTCAAAAATACTAAGGAATTGAATACTCAAGGCATAGAACTAGGAGATACTACTCCTCTCAATAATAATCAATTTATGGAATTCATGGGGAAGTTATGGGCACGAACAACTAGACTTGGTCTACATAATAAGATGGAACTCATCTATACAAATATTCTAATTATCTTACTTACTTCCTCAAAACTTTGTTCAAGTCAATGGTTAACCTCAAGTACTCACAATTGATCTCAAAAACATTCTTAAACTCTACTCTTAAATCTATCGCTTGAATGTGAATTATGAATTCAAGAGTGTTGGTTCATTACAGGAGGATCTCATGATGATAAGGTAGTCTCATGAGTACATTCTCCTACTCACTTGCTAATGTCATGAAATAAGTTACTAGAAGTTGTAGAATATTTCACAAAAGGATCCAAAGGGACTTTCTTAGAATGTTTGAAAGAATTCTCAAATTTAACCCTCAACTCTACCTTGAATTTGAGTTATGAATTCAAAGTTATGATCATGTTAAGAATGTTTTTAGTTGTTTAGAAGTATCTTAGAGTAGTTAGAGTCGAAAAGGAGTAAAGGTGCACTTTAAATGAACCAAACGGAGCAATGGGAGGTAAACTGGATGGGGAAGGTGACCCTGACCCTAAGGGTGTCACGGGGCGCCTGCTTGTAAATTTCAAAAGTAGGTTTGGTGCTCTCTTGCTAGCGCATCATGGTTGTCCCCAACCCAGAATATCTAACGAGTTTCCTTGCTTGTTTTTTCACCCTAATAAGCCTAGAATAAAATGGTTTCTCTCCAAATCACTTGGATTCAATTAATTAACTTAATTACACTCTAATCTATTGAAAGCAACGCTCAAATCACTAAATTTCATCTCAAGAAATCATCAAAACCCTAGCACAACAAGATTTAGAATGAATTTCAAGAAGACATATCAATAACTCATCAAGAACTCTAATCTTTCGACTTCAATAGCATGATTAGCGTGTGGGTGAACTAACCCAGAACTATGAAAGCTTAAATGCCTTTTAGGGATCAAACCCATGGCGGAAGTTCATGACATCACACAAGAATATCGACGAATGCTTGATCCTCCCCTTTTTTATCCACTTTGCTCCTCTTTTGTCTTCTTTTCTTTTCTTGAACACTCAAATAAATCCCTATGTGTATATAAGGATTATAAAACGGAACCTAATAGGATTATGACCCTAAAATATTATTTATAACAATTGAAAACTGGACAACCTAACTTCAAAAGATCATATCTCACTCATCCGAACATGAAGTTTAGCAAACTCGGTGGAGATGGAAAAATAATTCATATATTTTTTTCCTAAGAATATTTTAGCACACTTAACTTGTCATTTTCTAGGAGTTATGGTCCTTTGAAGTTTACCCAAAGGTAATACTTAGATTAACTTGCAAATTTTTGTTATTTCAATTTAATTTTTTGAGAACTCAACATGCTACATCTAATGACCTTAACACTCAAGAAATTTTAAATCCCTTCCAAAAATCTCACTTACTATGAAGGAGTCTTAGTTCAATTTTTTTCGAGGGTGTTACATACTCGCTGCACTTCATAAAAGGAAGAAAATGAAAAACAAAAGTAGCACTCAGTACATGACAACATGTACTGAGTAGATATCATCGGTCAACTCAAAATAATAACTAATACACAATGAATAGTAGTACAAAATCAACTATGACACTTTGGGTGATAAGCAACAAGTGACAAAAGAATCAAGTACAGAATAAATAATAATATCAAACACACGTATGGTGACTCATGCCCCCACACCACGCTCATTTGAGAAATGAGTTATTTGAGATTGAGTACATTAAGTTAATTCAATATCTTTTTCCTTTAATATTATCGTGTTGGAATGTTACACTTCGATCCAATTTTATTGTATTAGAATTTTACACTCTGATAGAATAATACCATGTCAAAATGTGACAATCCGATCAAATTATACCGTATAGGAACGTGACTCTTCGATCCATAATTATGTGTCAAAACATGACACTCTAATCCATAATACCGTACCGGAACGTGACACTCCATTCAAATTATATTGTTAACTTATCATTTATTATCACGACTAGAAGTTGTCAAAAATGAATCCAAACCTAGGTAACCAACCGAACCCGCCCAGAATTTTAGGGGTTGGGATAATTATAATTTGAATTTGATTTAATCTCAACCCATTAAAGCCTAACCATTTTACAAAAATTCTCATTCGAGCCCAATTTAATCACCCATTTTAACCCGTTTCAAACCCTATTACTAACATATGTTCTTATATTAAGTTATGAATTATCTATATATTTGACATTTCTTAGGATTTATCTATCCATTTCCTACTTTTTTTAAAAAAATCTTCAGCTGAAAATTCGAATTGTAATTTTAAAGGTTAAAAATAACTATAAGATTATTAAGATTAATCGGTCTAATTGGGCGGGTCAAGAACTAATCCATTTTTTAGCCCATTTGAAAATAACATATTTCAGCCCAAAGTAAACATAGGTGGGTCAACACCCAACCCAGTTTCTATTTTAACCCATTTAAATATCTCTAATTTCAACCCAACCCGCCCATTTTACGCCCCTAATCACCACTTTTCACAACATTAAAAATATTCTATCAAACCTTCATTATTAAAAACACCACTCCAGTAGAGAGGGTTCAAAATTACAAACTCCACGGTCTCAGGATTTCAGACCCATCCAAAACCACATAACCAAGCTACACAATCACACTATCAAGTACATATAGAAATTCACAATATTGTTCAATTTAGATAAATCACTATTAAGTGTGTATTTATCAAAAAGATTAAATCATAACCTACCTCCACCGAAGAACCGAAGTGAATAAAGCTCATTTTCCAATACTTTTCCTTTCATCAATGCCTTTGAATCATTCCAATTTATCAAGTATTCATAATTAGTAAGTTAACAAGTCTACAGACAGCCACGTTACTATATTTCTAGCCTAAACCCAAAAATTCATCCGATTCTATAATCCATTTTCCTATAGTTCTACCCTAAGGAAAAGTCTTAATTCCTTCAATTAACATAACTTTAATGGTATTCAACTAGCACACTACATCTAATATTTAATTACCTAACAACATTTAAACTCAATATTTAATACCATCAATAATAACAAGAGCCACCTAATCTATATTAGATAAACATCAAGCAGTACACAACTCAGTAGCAAAACTATGTATCCCTTTTTTTCTATATATATAATTCAATACCTTAATTAACATTTGTTAATTATTACTTAATGATTACCATATAACTATTGTAATGAGTGTACGACAATTGTGCGTTAAGTTATGTCGCTCAAATGCACAGAGTCCACCCAAAACGTTGTAGCAACCTTTTAAGTTGAAGGTCACTTCTCCCCAACTAATATATATTTACTCAAATTTTTACACGATTTCCTATCTGACTCTCTATATGTATATATTACTCTGATTTCCAGGAAAGTTATTTCACACCAAAATTGAAACATACGACTAACGAATTGATGTACTTAACCCATCTCGTAAAAAATCAATATGAAATTTAACGTTTAATCTATAATAGAAATAATATATTCCTCTAAGAATATGCACAATTACCATTAATGAAGAAACTTACCAACAAAATAATACACTGTTGATCCTTGAAGTCACCGCACAGGTAAATCTTCTTCTCAATTTTTTTTTTAGGCGCATGCATCTATTTTTGTTTTCATTTCTTCTACTAAATATTATTTGTAAAAACTAAGGTTAAATCCAATTCTCAACATCTTGCCTCAAACTTAAGGAGTTGCTAAGAGTAAAATTAACTTCAACAATTTCATATAAAGTCATTATTATTTAAATTTCACAACGAAACACCTACATAATTTCACTACATTTTCAAATAAAATATGAATTTGTATATATAGTATATTATATGTGTTTTTTAATTAAAGAAAATCTCTAAATAATAGTTGGTAATATTTTTAATATGATTCTTTTTACATAATACTTCTAATCATCGGAACCTACTATATAAATATTTTAAAACATATACATCATTGCTTGTCAACTTCTTGATGATGTTAAAACATTTAAACTAACAACTCACAAAATTAAAAATATGAGAATAAGATATTCATTTTCTATCTATATCCTTATGTTTTTTATGTAACTTTGATCTTCTCATCGTGTCTAAGACACTACCATAGGAAAAAACTATAATTTTTATTGGTTCAATCAGTTTCTTGAAAAAATAGACAGAAGGATGACACTTGTTATTTTTTGGATGATATAAGGACGTTTTAAGCTCTCTTAGAAAATATGAGAATTTACATTAGATTTGAGTCATAGTTGAGGGATGATTTATGCCAAATACTCACATTTAATATACAAAAACTTAAGGTCAACAAAAGAATCAATTTATATTAAACGAATCATATGAAATAAAAGATGCAACGATTGGGTTTCATCATTATTGAAATGCTAATGAGAGAATAATCGAGCCCAGTAAAGTTTTTTCATAGTATTAGTATTTTTCCAACCTTATCCAAATTTGGAGGAAATCAGAATCATCAAGGTGTAGAGAAATCTAGTCGCAATTGGGTGGCGTAAATATGAAATTGATTGTATGAATCGATATATAACTCGTTAAGGAATCCGCAAGATTTTATGGAATTGAATTTTTATAAGTAGATATCAAGGAATCAATCTTATTATTAAAGGCATTTTCTAAGCGTAATGGAATGGAGGTGTGTTCTAAAAAGGGGGAATTGAATTTCTTCTGAGAGAGTTTTGTTAAGGATTGTGCCATTGTAATGGGATTATTGTTGCAAGGCTGCTGTAACGGGATAGTAACCGTTGTGATGGATGAGACGGGATTTAAAATCATAATTTCGATAGAAGAGTGTTCTATCACAAAAATACCACTGCAGCGGGACAATTCACCACCGTAGCAGGACATGTGTGACTTATGTCGTTACCAAAATCCCTAAATGACCTTACTTAGCACTTTGCGACTATTAGATCTAAGGAACGACACCTAGATGATTATAACTGGTTGTCCACCATTTTTGAGGCTACAGGTAAGCTTTTCATTCCACGAAACCATTTTTTTATCAGTAGAACGTAATAGAATGGGTAAATATTGATAGAGAAGGATTTCTTGATAGAATTTATGGTGTAAACAACCCTAATCTAAATACAAGAGATCATGGTTATGATCAAGGGTTGTTAGAGTTTTCAGTAATCTTTGTAAGTAGTGATGGTTTATGGATTTTTGTATATTATTAATTTTTTAGACCAGAACAAGAAAAACAAATCCAGAAAGGGAAGAGTCAAGTTTCTTAGGGTTTCAATCCTGTTTCGATGTAGGTGATGGTCATCAATCTATGTTTGTGTGACCTATGCATGTTCTTTCTTCATTGTGATTCTTGTATATGGATGAATGTTGAAATATTGATCACACTTGTTGTAAAAATGAGATAGATGAATGATGTTACCATGCAATCATTATGTAAATGTATGCTCCTTATGATATACTTATGATTGTGATTGTGGTGTGTGTTTGTGGATCGAATTGCCATGTTTCGGCAAGCTAAGTTGGATCTGGTTGCCACGTTCTACCACAAATATTTGATTTGGCTGCCACGTTTTGCCAAAACTATTCTATCGGGTTGCCACGTTATGGTACAACTATGGGATCAGATATCCACACTTTGGCAATCGAATTGTTTGAGTTTGGGTTCCATGAGAGGACCAATGATGTGATGAAACATATGAAAATTTTGTTTATGCTTTATGATGATGATTGTAATGTTGTTTTACTTGTTTATGTTGCACATGTGGGATAGTAGAGTGATCCTAGAAGTACAGTGTGGTTGTGTACTTATTCTGCACTTGCCCTTATTTTTGTTAGGTACAGTGCATCTTCAAGCGGCTATTGATAAACCTAACTTAGGAGACTAGATATTTTCGCATTGACTTCATGGGTGATCCGCATCTTCCGTACTGCCATGGATTTCTCTTTCGTCTATGTCCACCATTTTCGGACTTAGACATTCAATTTTGTTGGATGGTAGTAATTTTTCTTCAATAGGAGAATCAATGTGGATGTCAATCACGATGGTATGAGTCATAAAACAGAGCCTAGGTTTGTTGATCTTAATGTACCAAAATGAGTCTAACAGATTCTTGAGGAATGGCACCTGGTCTCCTTTACTTTTGTTTGATGGGGGGGGGGGGGCTATAAGACTTTAGGACATCTCTAATTTTTTTCTTGTCTTTTTTGTTCTATAACTTGATTCCAATTGGTATTGCCGATTCAAATTGGTATCTAAACTTTTTCAGTCTTCTATATGTATATCGTTAATACTAGGTTCAACAGTGTTCATCACACATCTCTCTTCAATGCTTTGTATGAGGAACCTGTAGCGAGAGGTTGTGGTCAAGTAAGTGGTAGAGGAAGATCAAGGGGTAGAGGAAATGGTAGAGTAACTCCTCCCGTTAATGAGATACCTATGGACACTGTCTGAGTGAATGAGAATCCTACGATACATAATGAAGAGCTAGAAGAGGAAATTTAGATTGAGGATATTGAGGAGATTGAACATAAGGAAGGATTAATGTTGAAGCTATATGACTATCTATTGTATATCCCGTGTTATCTCAACAAATCTTGTTGTTCTTGAAAGGGTTGGCTGGTACGGTAATACTTTCACCCACTTCAGTCACTACTAATTCTTCAGTTGCTAATAGTGCAGCCAAGAAAGGCGAGGTGGAAGGTAATGACGGTTTATTTTGTCCTTTGTTTGGTGTGGTAATGACAAAGAATGAGCATGATATGTTGAATAAGTTTCAAAAAATAAGCCTCCGATATTTCTAGGTTCACAGACTGAAGATAGTTATGAGTTCATCTTCGATGTTACGAGAGGCTGCATAAGCTGCTCACAAACATGGGGTTGAGTTCGTGTATTTCCAACTTCAAGGTGAGGCCAAGCTACGGTTCAGAGCTTATATGGAGTGAAAATATTCTATATTACCTTCACTAACTTAGACACAATTATGTTCCTTGTTTCTAGAGATTAATAAGCCAAAACTTTGACAGATTGAAGAAAGGTTAGTTCATGACAGTAGGGCCAGGTGGTATTTATATGGCTACTTTTGAGGCCACATTTCATGCTCTATCCAAATATGCTACGCAATTTAAGACTGCTGAGTAGGAAATGATCCTGTTATTTATTAGAGGTTTGAATTATGAGTTACAAGTATCATCTATCCCGATGACTTCGACATGGAGGAGTTATAATGAGTGACATACTATGCCAGTATAGGGGTAAAGGTTAGACGGTCAAGCTTAGGCATTGGTTAGGAGAGCCAAGAATTTCGGTAATTTTCAGGGATCTTATCGTTGGTTAGGAGAGCCAAGAATTTCGGTAATTTTGAGGGATCTTATGCTAGAGGATCAAGTCGACCCACGCTCGCAGCCAAGCCAATTTAGTCTTCTATGCCAGCCTCTAGAAGTAACTCTTCGGGAAATCCATATCAAAATTTTTAGGATAGCAAGAGCATTATGCATGCAACGAACATTAGACTGTCGGACAACCGTACCTATTATAATTTTGTGGAACTTTACATATGAGGAGAAATTTTCCACACATTTCTGTGGTTGATTTAGTACAAAAACATTCCCGAGCAATTATACCCACATGAAATGGTAATGATGGTAGACGATGTGCATAAGGTAGGCGAGAAGGTAATTTGTGAGGCGGTGGAGGTAGAAGAAATTGTAACTGAGGTAGAGGTAATGTGCAACAAGACTTGGAGGTGGGTCATATTGATACTAGAGCTCAGTGTCATGCCTTCCTGTAATGACCCGTTTAGTCGTTTTGAGCAACAGACTTCAATTCTGGAAAAACTGGCAGAAGCGACGGACCCCACGACGGAACGTCATGGGCACGACGGACCGTCGCAGGGTCTCGTTTCAAAACACTTAGAAAATCTGAAATTGGGTACTGAAAATCGACTCTCTGAACTTTGTGACGGAATGGCAGGACGGACCGTCACAGGTGTGACGGACCGTCACTGACCCTTGGAGGAAATATTGGGTCTCTGAACCTTGCGACGACCTGCAGGACGGACCATCGCAGGCACGATGGCCCGTCACAGGTTGCGCAAATCCCAGGCAGAATCGGATTTCCTTACATGTTTTAAGGGACGTTTTGGGACTATTCTTTCTTTAATTATAGATTTCGTGGGTTTATATTAATAACTCAAATTCTTGGGGGTTAAAAGAGGTAACCCTAAGTTAATTAGTGGGGTATTATTGCCATCTTTTATTCTTAATTATATACTAATTAGGGTAAAAGAAAGAGGGTTTGAATAAAGAAAATAGAAAGAACAGGAGAGAGAGAGAGAATCGAACGAGAAGGGAGAAACAAAGCTTTGGGAAAATTCTTGCTTGATTCAATTCTTCGGTGGAGGTAGGTTATGGTTTTCATGCTTTCATAGTAAACTCTTAATAGAGAATGATATGTATTGGTAGTATTGTAAACCCTGCTATGAGCTTAATTGTATGCATGCATGAACGTGATTATATAATTGTGATTATATTAAGCATGATGAAGTTAGTGAATCCCAAATCTTGATAAAAACCTAATCTCTTTTAATGATGATGCCTTGGTAAGGGAGAAGGCTTGATGAATTGATGGAAGGAGATTAGGGGATCGGGTGTCACGAACCGACACGTAGAATTAGGGGATCGGGTGTCATGAACCGGCACGTAGAATTAGGGGATCGGGTGTCACGAACCGACACGTAGAATTAGGGGATCGGGTGTCACGAACCGACACGTAGAATTAGGGGATCGGGTGTCACAAACCGACACGTAGATTCAGGGGATCGGGTGTCACGAACCGACACGTAGATTTAGGGGATCGGAGTGTCACGTACCGACACAAGAGAAATAAAGATAATGATCTTGAAAGATGTTAATATACTCAATCTAATGAACATAATTCCCAAATGAGTATGGTATTGGGGCTTGAGCCCTCATGGATGAACTTGATGGTGCTTATTGATGATTATAGTACTTGTTGTTGCTACATGTTGAGTTTTATAGTTGATTTACGATAATATTTGATATATACTATTCCCTATTTTGAGTTGGCCGATGATATCTACTCAGTACCCGTGTTTTGTACTGACCCCTACTTTTATGTTTTTCTTCTTGTTATTTGTGGAGTGCAGCAAACGTGCCGTCATCTTCGACTCACGGCATGACGGCACGTTTGCTGCACTCCACAAATAAAGAAGAAGAAAACATAAAAGTAGGGGTCAGTACAAAACACGGGCACTGAGTAGATATCATCGGCCAACTCAAAATAGAAAACAGTATATACCAAGTAATATCATAAAATCTACTATGATACTCAACATGTAGCAACAACAAGTACTATCTCATTAACAAATACCGTCAAGTTCACACATGAGGACTCAAGCCTCAATACCATACTCATTTGGGAATTATGTTCATTAGATTGAGTATATTAACATCTTTCAAGATTCACTATCTTTATATCTCTTGTGTCGGTACGTGACACTCCGCTCCCTCATATTCATTAATCCTATTGTGTCGGTACGTGACACTCCGATCCCCTACTACTATGTATCAGAATGTGACACTCCGATCCCCTAAATCTACGTGTCGTTCGTGACACCCGATCTCCTAAATCTACGTGTCGGTTCGTGACACCCGATCCCCTAAATCTACGTGTCGGTTCGTGACACCCGATCCCCTAAATCTACCTGTCGGTTCGTGACACCCGATCCCCTAAATCTATGTGTCGGTTCGTGACACCTGATCCCCTAAATCTACGTGTCGGTTCGTGACACCCGATCCCCTAATCTCCTTCTATCAATTCATCAAGCCTTCTTTCTTACCAAGGCATCATCAATCTCATTATTTTAGTTCATCACGCCTTCTTTTATACCAAGGCCTCATCATTAACAAGAGATTAGGGTTTCGCAAGATTTGGGATTCAATAACTTCATCATGTTTATATAATCACAATTATATAATTACATTCATGCAAGCATACAACTAAGCACATAGCAGGATTTACAATATTATCAATACATATCATTCGCTATTAAGAGTTTACTACGAATATCGTAAGAGAAACCATAACCTACCTCCACCGAAGATTAGTGATCAAGCAAGCAAATTCCCAAAGCTTTGTGTTTTCCTCTTCGTTTCTCCTCTCTCGATCGATTCTCTCTCTCTCTTTGTTCTTTCTATTTTCTTTATTCAAATCCTCTTTCTTTTACCATAATTAGCATATAATTAAGAATAGAAGATGGCAATAATAACCCACTAATTAACTTAAGGTTACCTTTTTTAACCCCCAAGTAATTAGACTTATTAACATTAACCCACTAACTTTATATTTAAAGCAGGAATAGTCAAAAACGTCCCTTAAAATGTATAAAGAAATCCGACCCAGACTGGGATTACGCAGCCTTCAACGGCCCGTCGCGCCTGCGACGGTCCGTCCTGCTGCTCCGTCACAGACTTCAGAGACTCAATTTCTCTGAAGAGTTTGTGACGGTCCGTCCTGCCATTCCGTTACGAAGTTCAGAGAGTCGATTTCAGTACCTAATTTTTCATATTTTCTAAGTGTTTTGAAACGAGACCCTGAGACGGTCCGTCGTGCCCATGACGGTCCGTCGTGGGGTCCGTCGCCTCAGCCTGTTTTTTCAGAAATAAAATCTGCCGCTCAAAACGACTAAATAGGTCGTTACAATGGATGGATAATCGGAAAGGAATAGTGAAGTGTTGGAAGACATGTTGAGGTATGATATTATTGATTTTGAAGGTCATTGGAATAAGTTCTTACCATTATGTGAGTTCTCTTTTAATAATTATTGTCACTAAAGCATTGATATGGCACCATTTAAGACGTTATATGGGAAGGTATGTAGATCACACATAGGTTGGTTTGAGGCTGACAATGTGAAACCTTTATGGGTTGACTCAGTGAAGAATGCTAAAAAAAAGTGAGGAGTATTCAAGATAAACTTCTAGCCGCTTAGAGTAGACAAAAGAAATATGCAGATCATAAGGTGAGAGACATGGATTTCTAGATTTGCGAAAATGTTCTTCTTAAGGTATCACACATAAAAGAGTGATGATATTTGGTAAGAGGGGAATGTTGAGTCCATGAGATATCGGTCCCTTTAAGGTTCTCGAATGTGTAGGACCGGTGTCGTTGGGTTTTCATGCTGCATTAATGTGTCTATGTTGAAGAGATATCATGGTTACATCGACTATATAATTAAGTGGGACTCAGTAGTGCTAGATAAAGACCTCCAATATGAGAAGAAAGCGATTGTCATTGTTGATCGTGATGTTCTTAACTTGAGGACCAAAGAGATTAAGTACGTGAATGTTCAATGTAAGCATCTTCCAGCCGAGGAAGCTACATAGAAGACCGAGAAGGAAATGCGAGACAAGTATCTCAAATTGTTCACTTATTCAGACACTACTTTGCTATTTCCTTACCCTACTTTTCCTAAATTTTGTCACTCGAGGATGAGTTATGGGTAAATTGGTATCCATTATAACGACCAGGTCTCGTCACTAAGGACATGCCAAAGAGGTAAAATCATGGTTGTAAAATTTATTCCTAGTATAAGGATTTTCCGAACCTTGTTTTGATTCGGAGGAAGTCTCAGTCATCAAGATGTAGAGAAATCAGGTAGAAATTGAGTGGATTAAATATGAAATCTATTGCATGAATGAATATATAACTTGTTAAGGAATCTCTATGACTTTATGAAATTGAACTTCAATAAGTACATTTCCGAGAATCAAACTTAGATTGACGGCCATTTTCCAAGTGTAATGGAATGGAGGTGTGTTGTATAATGGGGGAATCAAATTTATTTCGAGATTGTTTTGTTTAGGATTGTGTCGATGTATTGATATGTTGAACATTGTCACTAACGAGACATAATTTAAGATCTTAAGTTTGAGAGGAAAGTGTTTTGGAACAAAAATATCGTTATACTGGGAAGATTGACCATTGTAGCGCCACAACTACAACGAGATTAGTGGTGTTGTATCGCGACATGTGTGAATTAAGTGGTTAATAAAACCCCAAATGGCCTTATCTGGTGCTTTTCGACTTTTAGAACTAAGGAACGGCCCCAAGGCAATTCTAACTCGTTTCCCATCATTCATGAGGCTAAAGGTAAGTTTTTGATTCCACGAATACGTTTTTTGATCCGTAGAACATAATAAAATGGATAAATATTGATGGGGAAGGGTTCATTGATATATTTTATTATGGAAACAACCCTAATATAGATACTAGAGTTAACCAGTATGATCAATGTTTGTGACAATTGTGAGTAATCAAGAGAATTAGTAATGATTTATTGATTTTTTTATATTATTAATTTTTTGTGAGTATTGTGACTAATCCAATAATTATTTATTAGAATCAAGCGTTAATGAATCATCCATACATTAATTTGAGTAATAGAACCAATCTAAGAAAAGTAATCCTACACAAAATTAAATGGAATGCATAAAGATTTAAGCAATGAAATTTGTACCTGGGACAGATCTTAGCAAACCAGTTTTCAATGAACCAAAATCTCTAAATAGATCAAACTTGTATGTTGGTGTTCCTCGTCATCATTGCCTTGTTGGTTGGATCCATTACAGAGAAGGGAGCATAGAGAAAGAGGTGACCGATGATGGGGTTTAAGTGGTATTCCGCAGCACGGTGCTTCACTAGTCTGAGTTGTTGTTTTTCTCGTTTGTTGTTGTAGTTTTCATAGGCGGGTCGTTGGAGTTCGTTGCTCGTCACTCACCGTTCATTTTAGGAGAAGAGAGAGGAGCATAGGCGGCTAGCAGATGGTGACTTTTTTCATTTCATAGGTGGTCCTCGTAGTGGCAAGAGAAAGAGATAGGAGTTCTGAGTGGCGGTTCTAGAGCAGAGGAGGAAGAGAATGAGTTAAAAGTTAGGGTTTTGGGATAAGTTTTGTAGTTAAAATAGGGAACTGTAGGAAGATTCAATGTGGACCGTGGAAGCAATTGAGATGAAGGATTGAGATCTGTTTTTTCACATTGTACCAAAAGATGGACATATAATGTTAAAAAATTAAAAATCTTTATTATTTGGATTACATGAGCTATATTATTAATATATTGTGAACAAACGGGGTTACAATTGGAATAAACAAGTGTCTACAATTGAAATGAGAATTGAATGAAAAGACTAGGATTAAAATAGATATAATAAATGATGGGTTGGAATTGAAGTGAAATATAATATAATAGTCTATGATTTAATTTATTTAAGAGAATGTCTTTTCAAATAAACTAAACACCTAATGATTAAAAACATTTGAATAAATGGTTAAAGTAATTATTCCGAGTTTAACTATCAATGGATATAATAATTTAGTTATTATAAAATAAATTAACAATAATAATTATAATAATTTTCTAAACTATAAATAATAAAGTAAATGGTTATTAGGAATAAAAAATTTAAAATCTTAAACACATACCAAAAGTAGATATGTTTTAGAAATACATATTGAATCGAGTACCAATTCCGTAATGATTGTAGGTCAGTTAAAATTGAGTGTTAACAAGTGACTCTTTGCTTCTTGGGAGTGGAGGATGTATTTTGGGGCAATCAACATTGACTTAGTACGCATTTCTTCGACCAACGAAACATGTTAGTGGGATAAATTCAAATGATGCATGGTTGGAAAAAATGGATGGCCTAGATATTGCACTTATTGACTTAGGAGCAAACGAAGCTCCTAAAATTGGATTAACACAATGATATTTGCATAAAAGTGATATCGACTTGAATAGATAGGATTAGGGTAGCTAGGTGGAACGAATAGCGCAAAGATTTATATGAATAAGAACAAACTTAGAAGGATTTTGTTGCAATTTATATAAGCATGAGAGTTATACCGTGAAGGGCATTTGATATTGTCTGCGATCTGCAAACCTATAGCTTCTGATGCGATTATATAAAAATATTAGGACTTATATATAAATTAAATGATGAAGTATAAACATGATAAAGATTACCATATCAACCATGATATTTCCCTTAACACAACGAAAATGATTGGTTAATCTATGGTGTCTAGGGTCATGATACGAAAACATAAATCTTCAAGTAATGTAATGTTGTTTGTGGGCCATGCAAATGACTCCCTTAGACTATAACATTGTACGATCATAATATACAAAAATTAAATCCTTAGGCCATGAAAGATGGTTTCTTTAGACCATGATGCCTTCATAATATAAATAATGAGTAAATAGAGTATATTTTTTATGTAATTCGGGCATATATTGATATTTGTGGCTTGATTTAATTGAAGCTCCATACTATGTATTTCATTGAGATACATGTGACTTGCATAAATCAAATCAAAAGTATCTTCAATAGTCTTCAGGCTCTATGTAATTTCTGAGTTCAGTGTTGGTACGATTATAGGCACAAGTACATTGAGTCAAGGAGAACAACTCACTCCCTACGATCAAAACATCGAGCAACACTATGGAGGATGAATAATTAGAGAGTATAGGTTAACCCCATCAAAGGTAAATTAGGAGTTGATGCTGGAAGACATCCTCATGATGTGGTTTTTGAGAATAAACAAGCTCTAGCTTGGAATCGAGTGGGAGATGCCCTGAGGATATTGGAGCCGTGGATGCAACCCCAAAATAACTATAGGGTAAACTTCAACATTGCTTACTCTGATGGACCTCTTGTCCTACCCCCTCTACCAATGGGTCACACCTTTGTGGTAACTAGTAGCTTGATGAAGTTGCTCACAACGAGAGACTTATTTTTAGGGTTGGTATTGGATAACCTTCATGGTCACTTGGCTAAGCTCAGGGTGGTTTGCAAAAGTTGTGTTGGGTGATCGAATTTGGACGTGAATGTTATCGGGATGAGAGTATTTCCTGTATTATTGAACGATGATGCAGCGATTTGGTTTAATAAACTCCCCCACAACTGGATCTATACATTGAAAAAATTTAATGATGAATTTCTATCAAAGTTCTTCCTAATGTCCTAGAAGTTGACCAAGAAGGATAAGCTTAATAACTTCATAACAGTACCCGGAGAGCCTGTGATTAGTTCTTGGGATCGGTTCACTGCTTTAATCAAAAGCATTAAGAATCACCGAATCAATGACGAATCACTAAAAGAGAATTTCTAATGAAGGGAGGATGAATATAGTACGGCGGTGGTAGAAAGTATTTATGGGGTATTAATAGAGATTGCACTTTTGAGAAAATTTTGGAGAAATTTGAGAGGATTTCCGTAACAACCAGTCCAAGCTACAACCAAGCAATCCACAGATGATATACATGAGGAAATGGCATAAATGAGAAAAGATTTGAGGTTTTTATTGTAGAATATGAGCGGGGGGAGGGTTGGAAAGATAAATGTTTTGAACTATTAAACTAGAATTCCGACACCGAACGAGGAGTTTTATCATAAAGAAGATTCACATGCGATGAATGATCAAACATGGGGTTTCCTGACCAAATTGCCAAGGTTCCAATATGGATAATTGGCTCCAAGGTCAAGGAAACCAAGGTCGAAACTATCGCATTTACCAAAAGGGTCAATATGTTGATATATGACCTACAATCACTATAACAACTTCAATAGGACCAACTATTGAATTTGGCACTAGGGAATCTGGAGATAACATGTCAGATATTGAATATGATGCAAAACATAATGAGAAGGTTCGATACAACTTATGAAAACGTTAATGAGATGCAGAATAAACTATCTGGTATTGCCCAAAAAGTTTGCGCCCATGCATTATCAATAAAGCATCGTGAGAAGCAAATTACACAATTGCCAACCAAAATGAACCCATGCCAACCTGGCACTCTTCCGAGCAACACTATCCAAAACCCAAAAAATGATGGGCATTGTATGACTGTCACTACTCGCAGGGTAAGTAAATCATGGATTCTCTAATGACATGTGAGTTGGAAGGTTTTATTCTAAATGATTATTATGTGATTTATAAGGGGAGAGAGTTCGAGAATGAGATAGATAAAGTAGTTGTGGTAACCCAGAAAGTCGTGCCCATACCTTCACATCTGCCTTTTTTCCCACGAAAATTAGCATAGAAGAAAGAATAAGGAAAATACAAGTTTATCACTATGCTTAACAACATTCCAGCAATGTGTCATTGATATATACTCTAGAGAAAATGATTCGGTATGCAATGTTTTTGAAGGACATGGTGACGAAAAAGAGATCTGTGAATTTTCAGGAGAATGAAAAGCTGCAAAATTGTAGTGTTATTGCTACAAGGTCTCCTATGCAGAAAAAGGAAGACCCTGGTGCTTTAACAATCCCTTGCACCATTGTGTTTGTGTGATCTTTGTTCCAGCATTGACTTTATTCCTTTGTCCATTTACAAGATGTTTGGAGTGGGTGACTCAAAACCAACAATGATGCGGTTGCTCATGGCCGATAGAACTATGAAGAATCCTATATGAGAGCTCTATGATGTGCTAGTAAAGTGGAGTCATTAATCTTTCTGCCCGATTATGTTATTATTTAATGTGCGGTTGACTCCATTATATTTGGGAGATTATTCCTTGCCACGGGGCGTGCTTTTGTTGACATGGAGAAATGGCAAGTTCAAACATAAAAATGAGGAAGCGACTTTCGATACTTGTATATCCATGAAGTAGAGTGGTGAGCTCCAGTAAGTATCTACCATGACTAATAGAGTTGAGAGTGGTTGTGAATCACAATTCAAGGATAGATTAGGTGTTGGGACATTAGTAGCAATGATGATTAAATTTGAGATTGATTGCATTGAAGAGTATGATGCTTTAGTGGGAGATCTTGATAAGTGTAAATATTGGATATGAAAAATCATGAGACTTCACCCGTGAGACCGTTAATGTAAGAGGCCCCTAAATAGGAATTCATGGCTCTACCCCCATATTTAAGGTATGCATTCTTGAGTAAAGATGAGACAATCCCTGTAAATATTGCAGCAGAACATAATGGGAAACAAGCACAGTTTGGGGTTGTAGTGCTAAAGATGATCAAGGGAGATATCGGGTGGACTATTATGGACATTATTGGGATACCTCCCAGTATTTGTTCTCCCTAAATCCAACTAATGTCGGATCATCAGCCTAGTATCGAACATCAAAGGATATTAAATCCTCCTATGCAAGAGGTTGTTAAGAAGGAGATCATTAACTGGTTGGATGCTGGAGTCATCTACCCCATTGAGAACAGTAGTTGGGTGTGCCTTTTTCAGTGTGTACCTAATTACAGTGGTATTATTATTGTCTCCAATCAAAGAAACAAATTTGTTCTAATGCATCTGATGATCGGATGGAGAGTTTTCATGGACTAGCAGAACTTGAATTCTTGGATAGACAAGGACCATTTACCTATGCCCTTCATCGATCATATGTTTTATAGACTTGCATGAAAGGGATCGTAGTGCTTCCTTGATGGGTATTAAGGATACAATCAAATTTATATAGCCCCAAATGACCAAGATGAAAAAGCGTTAACTTGCCCTTATGGGACCTTCACTTTCACATGCATGTCATTTGGGTTGTGCAATGCTCTAGAAACCTTCCAGCGTTGTATGACATCGATTTTATTAGATATGGTTGAGGACACTATTGAGGTGTTCATGGATTATTTCTTGATGGTTGGTAACTCTTATGATAGATGTTTGGATAATTTCTCCAAGGTACTACAAAGGTGTAAAGATTGCAACTTGGTGCTAAATTTGGAGAAGTGTCACTTCATGGTGAAAAAAGGCATATTGTTGGGGCATCAGATCTTTCAGAAAGGTATTGAGGTGTATAAGACAAAAGTTAAGGTAATAGGAAAACTTCCTCCACCCATCTCGATTAAAGGTGTGAGAATTTTTTAGGGAATGTTATCTTCTATCAGAGGTTCCCAATGTTTTTTTTGAAAATGGCACACCGACAATGCAAACTGCTTAAAAAGGAGAGTAAATTTGATTTTGATGATGCTAGTCTGATAGCATTTGGAGATTTTAGTAAGAAGTTGATCTATGCTCCTATAATTATTGCTACAGATTGAGGGGAACTGTTTGAGGTCATGTGTGACGCAAGAAGGGTGGCACTTGGCGTTGCATTAGAGCAGAGGCATGACAAGATACTCTACCCAATTTAATTTCTTGGTACTAATAACCACACTGCACACGTATAATTCGATGTTGAGGTATTTGATGGCATAAAAGGATGCAAAACCATGACAGATAAGGTGGTATTGTTGTTGCAATGATTTCATTTTGTTGGGAAGTACCGCACAGAGAGAGAGAACTAATTTTCCGATCACTTGTCTAGAATGAAGGATAAAGGTTTTCTGAAGCATGGTGATAAGGGTGAGATCAATGATATGTTTCGAGATGAGAAGATATTTGTCGCTTCTGTAACATTTAAAAAATAAAAGACGTGTTCTAGAGCCTAATATAAGTTTAATAAGGTTTAGAAACTGTTTTTAGGTCTATCTTAATGAGTATAAGTCATTTAGGAAGTTTAGAAACCAAAACGTCCAAGAACGTCCATGATGTTCAGAAACTAGTTCACTGAGGTACAAGCAAGCCTTAGCCTATTTAACTAGCTTTTAGGGGTCAGAAAATGATGAAAATTTATGGTAAGGTGTCTAACATGTATTAGAGTCAATTCATAGTCTAAACATATGGGCACGACTCCCCAAGGAAAACAAGGGACTTTGAGGAGGACCCTTCCATTTTGTGGTCAAAGGACTGCCCAAGGCAGTGTGCACAAACATGTGCCATCGACGGGGCCTGTGTCAATCAATGAGGCATCAGTTACCTATTAATTTTAGCAAAATAGTCATTTTGGAAATTCTCTGAACTCAGGGGTGGATGTGCAGCACGGAGAGAGCAGTGGTCATCATCTCATACACGGGTCGATCAGGGTCTCGTCTGTGAGGGCCTAAGTTTTTTGCACATTTTATGTTGGGTTCCATTAATTAATTTAAGGGTTAGTTAATTAACTGTGGGATTAGGGATATCTAATTAAGTTTGTTAAACCCCTATATAAATCCCTAATAAAATTAGACTTACCTAAACTCTCATAAGTCCCATACCTAAGACTCTCTTCTTTCTCTGTTCTTTCTCTCTCCCAAAGAAACCCTCATTGAATACCAAGCTAGAGGTAGGTTCAAAGGTTGAAAAGGGTAAATTTTTTCCATCAATCTTCATAAATTATTAAGGTATGGGATCTCTCACCTTTGAGACCTATTTCGTCAAAAGGTTACATCAGATTGATTTCAAAAGTTGGAGTTTGAAGTAGGTTTTCATCCAAAACGAAAGTAATGTTATGAATTGATTTGTTTATGATTTATTTTTTATAATATGAATATATTAACTTGTATTTTAACTCAATTATGTTATATCTTTATGAATTGGTCTAGTTTGTCGAAGATGACCTTTTCCCCTTAACCCTAGGTAGTGATCTTGATGTGAATTGAGTACCGTTGGTTCAATTGAATTTAATCTGGTTTAATTATTATTCTAAGTTGATTTTGTATAAGTCAGGAATAAATTAGGATTATTATAGACCTATCATGCTAGTTCTTGAGAAGTTGATCTAGGTTATGAAGTATGTTGTGAATTGACCTAAGTATCTTATCTTAAGTTATGAAATAGTGATGAATTGTGATTTACTAGTTCAATTGACTTTGTTATCATGTTGGTTATTGATTAGTGATGATATTATACCGTAATTTGGTTTAGTAAAAGGTTTGATGGTAAGACCTTGATGATTAATTATGAAGGAGACTTGGTAAGTCTTACCCAATTGCTATTATTTACTTTAATTATGGTTAATTGTGATTAAGTCATGATGTTGTATTTGAGTATGCCTTGTATTAAAATTTATAGGGTTTGTATGATGTTGAATAAAAATGTCTAGACGATGGTTTGTGAGGTGTAGTGTAAGATATAAATGTTGTAAGGATGGTGATGATTTACTAATGTGTCTTATCATTATATGAAAATGTTATTGTACTAACCTCACCTATATGAATTGTAATGAAAAGACAATACTCATTCAATTCTTATTGACATATGATGATGATTATAATAGGGATAGATCCTATGACCTACATTAAGTTATGATGACTAATAAATGCATTAAAGACATTCAAAAGGGACTCTAGCTTAGAATCGAGTGAACTAGAGTGAGGACTGTTGCTTCCTACATAGGGAAGGTAGGATAACTAATGTACTCTTAAGATTGTAGACTACAATGCATGTAGAATAATGAGGGTCCCAACTATATCTCCTTATACTTGACCAATGTTGCCCCCATAGGAATACTAGCTACTGGATCAACATAGTTGATATGTTCATGTTTTGGTTCTACCGTTGCAAGTAGTCCACCTTCCTTCCGTGTAGGGTTCCATGGCACCGGCTTCCACATTATCTCATGTGGTCCATATCGTTTAAGGCAAGATATTTCCAAAAGGTAAAATGACTTAAATGAACTCTAACTATGATAATATAAGGGGTTAAGCTTTGTCTAGGTAGGGATATGGGACTCTACCTAAACATCGCACTTGATAAAATATGTTGATTGGTGTTACTCATGAACATGTTTTGATCTATATTGATAAACTAAGATACATGTACTCTAAAATGTTGTGTTATGTGAAGTAAGAGGTTGGTCATGATTCTTGTTGGGTTACTTGATTGAGTAAGATTATAGGGCAATGCTTAGTAATTAAACTTGGTGATTTAATAGGTTTTCATGGGTATTTCTCTTGGTTTTGTTTTGTTATAATGAACTCTTATTCATGCTTGTTATTACGACTTGATGATATAGTTACTTGACTATGTATTCAACTATATGATATGCATGTAGTTTTGATGTTGTTGGTCTTATGATGTACATGCCTATGACTTAATGAATATGTCTTGTTGATTGGTATGATATTATTGAATATGCATAAAGGTGTTCAAAGTAAATTGCATATTTAATGAGATATCTTTTTAGCATATTTTCATGGTATGTGTGCATATGGTCTCATACTTAGTACAAGTGGTGTATTAACCCCATTTCTTCCTTGCCCCAAAATATTAGGGTCCGGTCGTTGAAGGACTTTAGATGACGACTTTGAAAAAGACTTGGAATTCTTGATCATCCAAGTTGGGTAGGTCCTCACTTTTTGAGGGCAATGCCACTATCAAGCCTATTATGTTGCTTTAGTATTAAGACTCTTATGCTTCTTTCCTTTTCATTTGTATATTAAACATTATATGACCTATATGTGATCTTGTTTCATTGATGTATCAGGTAGGCCCAATCTGATATACTCTTATTCGATGGTTATGAGATGATACAACTATTTGAGACTATGTTATATTTTATATATATATATATATATACGTGCAATATAAGTAGAATACTAAGGAATCTTCCTATTCGAAGGGTCTATTTATACTCGTATATATCTATTATGTCTAACTAGAGGTCTATGTAAAAATCAATTTAGACGTAATAAGCGCTTTAAATTTTCTCTAATTTTGACCTATGAATGTAACGATGTTAGCGAAAAGGCTAGTCTTAGTCCTTAAAGAGGACAACAACGCTTGTTACTTTTGGGAGGTGCTCCTCGGATATGACAAACATGGTATCAGAGCATCAGGTTAAGTATCGTTGAGTCAATGTCTCTCTCAACCATGTGTATGCAGATTAGTACTTATAATTGTGAAGAACATTGCACTAACTAATAGGAATCTATGTGATGCTTAGGAAACTTTCACTTTCTTGGAAGTCCAATATCGTGGTTTTAGAGTTTTACTATATATACTTTTGCATATTATCCTCTTATTATGATTATAGGCTATGAATACTCGAAGCAATGTGGCACGAAGAATTGATGAAAAGATTTCCAATGTGGGAGTTCCTTCCCGTGGTGATCAATTTCCTCCTCTTGAAGAAGATGTTAATAATGACCAAGCTCTTGTCGATCCTCCTTTGACAGATGATGCCATAAGGGTTGCTCTTTCCCAAATGACCCAAACCATTACTACCCAAGCACAAGCTGACTTTACTCAAACATAATACATGACGACACAAGCTTATTTGGAGGTTGTACCCCAAGCAAACCGACAAGTTTCTACTATGGCCTCTAGTCAAAGGGATTTCAGCAGAACGAATCCCCCTACATTCTATGGGTCCAAGGTTGAAGAAGACCCCCAAGATTTCATTATTCTATGGGGTTTTCTACTAGTGAGAAGTTCGAGTTATCCTCTTACCAACTAAAACATGTGGCCCAAACTTGATACGTCCAATGGAGGGACAATATGCCGTTAAGGGGTGTACCTGTGACTTGGGAAGTGTTCAACAAGGCTTTTCTTTATAGATTCCTTCATAGGGAGAATAGGGAAGATAAAGTGGTGGATTTGCTCAACATTATTCAAGGAGGTATGAGTGTGATTTAATACTCCTTGAAATTCTTTCAATTGTCAAAATATGCTCTTTCTTTTGTTTCTGACCCTAGAGATGAAATGAACTGCTTTGTGACAGGTGTGTTGGATGACTAGCAAGGGGAGTGTAATTCGGCTATGATACATGACTATATGAAAATTTCACTTGTCATGGTTAATTCTCAAAAAGTTGAAGAGGAAAGTGCTAATAGGAAGAGTAGAGATGCAAAGAAGGCAAGAGCTTTTGATGGTTGTTCTTCAAAAGGTAAGCTTGAGTATCAAGACAAGCCTAGGATTAATAAGAGGGTTTCTAATCATTTTCCTTCCAAGTTAGATAAGTCTAGGGATTATAGGGTGTCTAACTTTAAGCCTAAAAGGGGAAGGGATACTAGTTCACCAACCAAGAAGCCAACTTGTGGAAAGTGTGGCAAGAAGCACTATGATGATTGTCTTAAAAGGACAAATAATTGTTTTTTTTGTGGTAAAAGCGGGAACAAGGTTCGAGATTTCCCAAATATGAGGGGGAAATAAAAGATGAGTGGAGAAGTAAGTAGTTCTAATGATGCTCTGAAGAAGAATCACTTTTATGCTCTCCGCTCTAGGAGTGAGTAAGAGACTTCTCCCGACGTGGTAACGGGTATGTTGGAAGTATTTTCCATTGATTTATATGCTTCACTTGATTTGTTCACTACATTATCTTTTGTTAATCCCTTGAAATATAAGAAATTTGAAATCTTACCTAACATTTTGAATGAATCTTTTATGGTGTCTACCCCGGTGGGTGAGTCGGTAGTTGCAAAGAGGGTGTATAGAAATTTTCCTATTAGATTACCCAATATAGTTACTTATTGAACTAGTAAAACTTGATATGTTTGATTTTGATGTCATATTGGGTATGATTTTGTTTCATGCTTGCTTTGCCTCTATAGATTGTAGAACAAGGGTGATAAAGTTTAACTTTACAAATGATCCTGTTTTAGAGTGGAAGGGGGAAATTCTATTCCTAGCTGTCGTATCATCTCTTGTTTGATAGCTTGTAAAATGATATCTAAAAGGTTTTTATGCCATATAGTAACTGTCCAAGATTTAGACTCTGAAATTCCTCCCATAGAGTCAGTCCCCGTAGTGAGGGAATTCCGGAAGGTCTTTCCTAATGATATCCCAGTATTCCTCTTCAATGGGAAATTGAATTTCGTCGACTTGTTACCGGATACAAGTCACATTTGAATTCTTCTTTATCAGATGACTCCTGCCGAATTGAAAGAGTTGAAGGTTCAACTCAAAGACTTACAAGACAAGGGTTTCATTCAACCTAGTATTTCTCTATGGGGTGCTCTGATATTGTTTGTGAAGAAAAAGGATGGTTCCCTTATGATGTGTATTTATTATCGCCAACTCAATAAGGTCACTATTAGAACAAGTATCCTCTCCCTAGTATTGACGAGTTATTTGATCATCTCCAAGGGTCAAGCTACTTTTCTAAGATTGACTTGAGATCGGGATATAACCATCTTAGGGTGAGAGGTGAGGATATATCAAAAATGACATTTCGGACTAGTTATGGTCACTATGAGTTCTTAGTATTGTCCACTACTAAAAAAACTAGATTTAACGATAGAAAATTATTGTAGCTAAACAACAAATTATGTTGCTAAACCCTTTTAAAGAAGAATTAGAGTGATTTTTGTTAACAACGAGCCGAATAGCAACAGTCTAGCGATGAGTTCGTCGCTAACTGAAGTTTTTTAGTAGTGGTCGTTTGGTCTCACTAATGACCCACCGGCATTTATGGATCTCATGAATAGGGTGTTCCCAAGTTACCCAAATTCATTTTTCATTGTCTTCACTGACGATATATTTTTATATTAAAAAAATTAGGAAGTTCACATGAACCCTTTGAGAGTGGTGTTATATGTACTTAAGGAAAACCAATTATTTACCAAGTATAAAAAATGTGAGTTTTTGTTGAGGTCGGTGGCATTTCTTGGTCATATCATTTGTAGTGAGGGAGTTGAGGTTTATCCAAGGAAAATCGAGGTGGTCAAAATATTGGGCTAGACCATTGACTCCAACAGACATTAGGAGCTTATTGGGTCTAGTTGGTTATTATTAGAGGTTTGTGGATGGCTTTACATCCATTGCATCTCCCTTAACTACTTTGACCCAAAATAGTATAAAATTTGAATAGTCGGAGGCATGTGAGAGAAGCTACCAAATCTTGAAGGATAGTCTTACTTCCTCTATGCCGTTTACTTTAGTGTAGTGTACAAATGGTTTCGTTGTGTATTCGGATGCATCCCGACTGGGTTTAGGGTGTGTGCTTATGCAACATGAGAAGGTAGTAGCCTATGCTTCTAGACAACTTATGGTGCATGAAATAAACTATCAAAGACATGATCTTTAATTAGCGGCCGTAGTATTTTCCTTGAAAAATGGAGGCATTACTTGTATCATGTTCATGTTGATGTGTATACCGAATACAAGAGATACCAATATGTGTTTACTCAAAAGGAGTTGAATCTCCAACAAAGTAGGTGGTTGGAATTGTTAAAGATTAAGACATGAGTGTTCTCTATAACCCCAGCAAGGCCAACATGGTTGAGGATGCTCTTAGTTGTATGACCATGGGTAGTGTATCTCATGTAGATGAAGTCAAGAAAAACCTAGTGAAAGATGTCCATAGGTTGGCTAGATTGGGTGTAATATTGGAAAATTCTCCGAATGGTAGTTTTGTGGTCCATTATAACTCCGAGTGATCATTGGTAGTTGAGGTGATGTCCAAACAACACCTTGATCAAACATTCATGTAGTTTAAGGAATCAGTCATAACAAGGTTAAAACATCATTCTCCTTAAGGGGGGTGTCTTGATATATCGAGAAAGGTTGTGTACTCCCAATGTAGATTGTTTAAGGAAGCTCATGGGTACCGTTACACCATTAAACCATGTTTGACAAAGATGTATCATGATCTAAGGAAGTGTTTTGGTGGGAAAGCTTGAAGAAGAACATAGAGAAATTTGTTGCTAAGATTCCATGTTTCCAATAAGTGAAATCGAACATCGAAAGTCGGGTGTGGTACTACAAGAAATCCAAGTTCCTACAATAAATATTGATTTTGTTATAGGTTTGCCTCGGACACAAAAACAATATGAATCTATATGGGTGGTTGTGGATAGGTTGAACAAGTCCGCTCGCTTTTTTCCCATCAAGTTTACTTAGTTGGTGGAAGATTATGCAAGTATCTCCATAGATGAAATTCTGTGTTGCCATGGTATTCCATTATCTATCATATCGGATAGGGGTTCACAATTCACATTAGGTTTTTGAGGTCATTCCAATAAAGGTTGGGTACCAAGGTGAAGTTAAGCACTGTTTTTCATCCCCAAATGGATGGTCAAGCGTAGCGTACTATTCAAACCGTTGAGGATATGCTTAGAGCTTGTAGAATTGAATTCAAGGGAAATTGGGAAAAGTATTTGCCCTAGGTGGAGTTTGCTTACAACAATAGCTACCGTTCATCTATATTCATTGCTCACTATGAAGCCTTGTATGGTAGGAGGTGTAGGTCACCTATTGGATGCTTTGAAGTCGGTGAGTCTTATCTTTTGGGTCCCGATTTGATTTATCAGACTTTGGAGAAGCTTCATATCATCAGAAACCGGTTTCAGACAATCTATTGTGAGCAAAAGTCTTATGCCGACCATAGGAGATGAGATATAGAATTTGAAGAAGGCGATAAAGTGTATTTGAAAATTTTACTTATGAAAGGGGTGGTTAGATTTGGCAAGAAAGTAAGTTGAGTCCTTGTAATGTGGGTACCTATGAATTCTTAGAAATGGTTGGTAAGGTTACCTAGTTAATTAGCTTCGGTTCATCTGGTTTCCATGTTTCTAAGCTTAAGAAGTGTATCAGTGATCCCGAGTTTATTCTTCCTATTGAGGGTCTTGTTGTGAAGGATAACCTCTCTTATGAGGAGTTTCCGATTCAAATCCTTGATACATAAGTAAAGAAATTGATGAAAAAAGAGGTGGCTTCCGTAATGGTGCTATGGAACAATCACCTAGTTGAGGATGCAACTTGGGAAGCCAAGGACGACATGAAGTACCTTTACCCCCATCTATTTGATAACTAGGGTTATTTATTACTACTAATAATGAATATAATGACTAAAATTGAAGTTTCTTGATTTTTGGTAAAGTTATGCAAAAATGTGCATTTTTATGTTATTACAGTAAGTTAAAGTGAAATGTGCTTTCAACTTGGAAATTTTGAAATTTTGCTTGTTTTGAGTTATCTTTTGAATTTTGATATGATGAGTCTTTATAACATTATATATAGCATGTTGATAAGTTAAGATTTGGTATAATTGACTCTTGTAAGGTATGTTGAGCTCTAGTGTTGTGAGAAGGATATTCCTCATAATTTGATGTTGAGTCTTATGTGTGGTAATTAAAGTTTTCAAATTGACTTGTGTAAAAGATATAAGTGATATTATTATGTATTGATTGTTCCTTGGGATGCTAGTCTTGATTCTATTCCTTCCTTTCAAAGATTTTTAATGTCATTCGGGGAAGAATGTTTTTAAGGCGGGGATTATGTAACATTTCGAAAATCCAAGATGCATTCTAGAGCCTAACATAAGTGTCATATGGCTTATACACTGGTTTACGGTCTATTTTAATGAATATAAGTCATTTAGGAAGTCTAGAAACCAAAACATCCATGGCGTCCGAAAACTAGTTGAATAAGGTACTAGTGTGCCTTAACCTATTTAACTAGCTTTTAGGAGTCGGAAAATGATAAAAATTAGTGAAAAGGTTTCTAATATGTATTAGAGTTAATTCATAGTCAAAAAGTCTGGGCACGATTCTCCAACCAACAAAGGGCCCTTGAGGAGGACCCTTACATTTTGGAGTCAAAGGACTACCCAAGACAGCGTGCAAAAATGAGTGCCATCGACCGGGCGTCTGTCAATCAACGCGGCGTCTATTGCAACCGTCGATAGAAACATAGTAAATTTGGACAAAGGTTCATTTTGGGAACTCTCTGAACTTAGTGATGGATATGCAGCATGAACGGAGCAGTGGTAGTCATCTAACAGATGGACCGTCGATCAGAGTCTCGTCTGTGAGGGCCTAAGTTTCTACACGTTTTAAGTTGGGTTCCATTAATCAAATAAAGAATTAGTTAATTATTTTTGGGATTAGGGAGGTCTAATTAAGTTTTCTTAACCCCTATATAATTCCCTCACCTAATTAGACTAACCTAAACCTTCATAATTCCCAAACCTTAAACTCTCTTCCTTCTCTCTCCAAAAGAAATGCCATTGAAGACCAGAATAGAAGTGGGTATAAGGGATTCAAAGGTTCAATTTTCTCCATCAATATTCTTTAATTAGTAAAGTATGGGATCTCTTTCACCTTTGAGACCCCTTTCCTCAAAGGGTTCCATCAAATTGATTTCAAAAGTGGCGTTTTCAAGTGGGTTTTCATCCAATATAATATTTACGTTATGAATTGATTTGTTTATGATTTATTAAGGATATTATGAATATATTAAAATGTATTTTAACTAAATTATGTTATATCTTGATTAATTTTTCTAGTTTGTAGAAGATAAACTATTCCCCTTAACCCTAGGTTGTGGTGTTGATATGAATTAAGTAATGTTGGTCCAATTGAATTGGTTATTGGTTAAATTATTATCCTAAAATTTTGTTGTATCAACCATGACTAAATTAGGATGAATTATAGTCCTATCATTCTAGTTCTTGAGATGTTGATCTAGGTTAAGAATTATGGTGTGAATTGACCTAAGTATCTTATCTTAAGCTATGATATATGTTGAATTGTGATATAGTGATTCAATTGACTTTTTTTTTATCATGTTAGTTATTTAAAAGTTATGATATTATTCCCTAATTGGGTTGCGTTAAAGGGTTGATGGTAAGACCTTAATGATGAATTATTTAGGATACTTGGTAAGTTTTGTGATCCCTATTATTTACTTCAATTACAGTTAATTGTGATTAAGTCATGATGTTTTATCTAATTATGCCTTGTATTAGGATCTATAGGTTTGGTATGATGTTGAATTGAAATGTGTTGAATATTGTTTGTAAGGTGTTGGCCATGATGTAAATGTAATAAGGATGGTGATAATTTACCAATGTGCCTTATCATGATATGAAAATATTAATGTGGTAACATCACCTATATGAATTGTAATGAAAGGACAATGCTCATGCAATTCCTGTTGAGCTATAATGATAATTATGATTATAAGACAAAGGATAGACCCTATGACCTACATTAATATTATGATGATTAATAAATGCATTAAAGACATTTCAAAAGGGACTCTAGCTTATCCGAGTGAACTATCGTGAGGAGAATACCTTCCCATATAGGGAAAGTAGGATCACTAATGTATTATTGAGATTGGAGAATAAAATATATGTAGAATAAAGAGGGTCCCAACTATATCTCCTAGTTCTTGAACTATGTTGCCCATATAGGAATAGTAGCTAGTTGATCCACGTAGTTGCTATGTTCATGTTTTGGTACTACCTTGGCAAGTAGTCTGCCTTCCTTCGATGTACGATTCCATGAAACTGAATTCCACATTAGATCATGTGTTTTATGTAGGTTAAGGCAAGATTCTTCCAAAAGGTAAAATGAATTAAAAGAATGAACTCTAACTAGGATAACCTAAGGGATTTAGCTTAGTCTAGGTAGGGTATGAGATTCTACCTAAACATTGTAGTAGTTGGCATTGAAAGAAGTCTTAGGAGGATGTTCTTATGTATGAATATTCTTATAATTGTACATGATATGTATATGATGAACTTGAACACTTTCACATTGTTGATACTATATGTTTATTGGTGTCACTTATGAACATGTGTTGGTCTACATTGTTAAAATAAGATGATAAGTAATTTTAAATGCTATGCTATGTGAAGTAGTAGGTTGGTCATGATTCTTGTTGGGTTACTTGATAAAGGTTATGGGCATTTCCTTGGTCATTGAAACTTGTTGATACAATAGGGGTTCATGGGTAAATGTATTGCTTTGTTTATGTTATACATAACTCTAATTCATGCTTATGGTTATTATGATTTGATGATAGATTTACATGACTATGTATTCAATTATATGATATGCATGTTGACTTGCCTGGATTTGATGTTGTTAGTCTTGTGATGTACATGCCTATGACTTAATGAATATGTCTTGTAGATTGGTATGGTCTTGTTGAATGTGCATAAAGGTTTTCAAAGTAAATTGCATATTTAATGAGATGTCCTTTTTAGCATGTTTTCATCATATGTGTGCATATGGTCTCATACTAAGTACAAGTGGTGTACTAACCCTAATTCTTCCTTTTCCCCAAAATTTTAGATTTCGATCATTGAAGGACTTTTGGAGATGACTTTGAAGAAGACATGGCATTCTTGATCATCCAAGTTGGTTGGGTCCTCACTTTCAGAGGGCAATGTCATTATCAAGCCTTTGATGTTGCTTTAATATTAAGACTCTTATGCTTTTTTCTTTTTCATTTGGATACTAAACAATGTATGACGTATATGTAGTCTTGTTTCATGGATGTATGGGCTAGGCCAATTTGATATAGTCTATTTATATGGTTATGAGATATGACGACTATTTGAGACAATGTCATCTTCCTATACGAAGGGTCTATGTATACTCGATATATATCTATTATGTGTATGTAGAGGTCTATGTAAACCTCAATCTAGAAGTAGTAAAAGTTTTAAATTTCTATTAATTTTGACCTATGAATATAATGATATAAGGTAAAAGGCTATTCTTAGTCCTGAAAGAGGACAACAACGTTGGTTACTTCAGGGGTGCTCCCCGGATATGACAGCTTCCCACGACCTCATTCCTTGGGTTGCCAATTTTTCCAATTATTTGGCATGCGATTTGGTACCTTTGGATTTGTTGTTTCCCCAAAGGAAAAAGCTCGTGCATGAAGTTAAAAATTTCTTTTGGGATAATCCCTACTTGTATCGTAGTTATGTAGATGGGATTATTCGTCGTTGTGTGGCCGAGGTTGATATGTAGAGTGTTTTTGAGGCATGCAATTCATATCTGGTTGGTGGGCATCATAGTGGTGTTTGGAATATGCACATGATCTTTGTGTGGTAATTCTATTGTCCAACCATTCACCAAGGCACTCATGATTTTGCCAATTCTTGTGTTTGTTGCCAAAGAGTGGAAGGGGTTTCAAAAATGAATGAACTTTCTATGAACCTTATTTTTGTAATTAAGTTGTTTGATGTATGGGGCATTGACTTTATGGGGCCATTTATGAGTTCTTAAGGGATGAAGTATATTCTTGTTGCGGTTGATTATATATCAAAGTTAGTGAAAGAAATTGCACTCCCTAACAATGAAGGCAAGAGTGTCACCGCATCTTGAAGAAGAATATCTTTTCCAGATTTGGTTTTCTAAGGGCCATTATTAGTTATTGAGGTTCCTAATTTTCTAATAAATTTTTTAAGATGTTTCTTGAGAAATATGGCATCCAGCGTACTGTATACACACCATACCATACACAAATTAGTTGGCAAGTCGAAATGTCCAGCACTGAGATAAAGCAAAGCTTGGCAAAGACTGTGAGTACCAATAGAATAGATTGGTAAAGGAAGCTCGATGATGCCCTATTGGCCTTTTGGACTGCCTACTAGACTCACATAGGTATGTCTCTATACCAACTAGTATATGAAAGTCTTGCCATTTACCGGTAGAGCTAGATCATAAAGATATGTGGGCAATGAAGAAGCTAAACTTAGATTGGGGCACCGCATCAACTCAAAGAGCGAATGATTTAAACTTTTTTGATGATTTTTGACTAAAAGCTTATTAAAGATCATCCTTGTATAATGAGAAGATGAAAAGTACTATGATCAAAGGATTGAAAACTAAATTTTGTTGATAGGGATCTTGTCTTCTATTCAACTCTAGGAAAACTCAAATCTAGTTGGACGGGGCAATTCTTACTCAAGAAAGTGTTCCCACATGGAGCGGTGGAGATCAAGAATAGTGATGGAAAAAGGTTCATGTTGAATGGACAGAGAATCAAGCTTTATATGGGTAATGCAGATAGTGTTCAAAAAGTGATTGAGTCCTACTATCTTAATAAATTCAGAGTAATCTAGAGGCATGTTTCCTTCTGTGATGTTAAATGAAGCGCTACTTAGGAGGCAACCCAAGGTGTAAAATCTAGCCAACTATATGTTTCAAAGTCAGTTAAGAAGTTTTCCGTTGTCTATTTTATTTCTTAGTAGGTGTAAATTTTTGTTTTTGTGATGGCTAGATATAGCACATGGTCCGTGCCTAAAGATTATCTAGAAAACACAAAAATAATAGCCTAATGGTTGCTATATGTGCAGGTGTGTAGGGAAAATTTGCAAAAAATGGTCTGGTATAGAGGTCTATAGATACCATGGACGGTCCGTAAGTAACTCTACATACAGTACATGGTGCCCATAGATCCCAAGTAAGTAATTTATTTTTAAATATCATAGTGATCTGTGTTCCTGACCTACGGACTGTATATTTACATACGGATCGTAAGCATGGTATCGTAGGTCTAAAATCCTAGCTCAATCGACCCGACCCAGAATAACTAACACTTAAAATCCCAAAATTATAAATCATTTTCCCATTTCTTCAAATTACCCCAAACCAACATCACTACCCATTTCCCCCCTAAATTCACTCTCTCTCTTACCAAATTTCATCCACCAGTAACACCACATCGACAAACCCTCCAGTCCCTATAACTTCGATTTCCAAATACTCCAGAGATTTGGCACGGTGTTAGTAGGTAAAACTGATGTTGGTCATCATTGAAGAAGTCGTTTCATCACACAATCACACCACTCCTTCTTACTTTTAAGGTAATTGGCTTCCTTTAACATTGAATTTCAATTCATAGTTTGAAATTTGAAATTTAGTTTGGGTCTTGTAGTTAATTAACCATGAAAGAATCTTAGGTATAAAATATAAAAACCCGAGGGACGATGGTTAGTGATTGTGTATAAGCCATATTAGAAATCTAGTTCTTGTAACTATTCTAGATCCAAGTTTTGACTTAGGATGCCATATCATGCTTGACTTGATAATTTAATAAAAAATATGTAACTCTTGAATTAACAAACTAGCATGAATTTATGTTGAAATACATGAGTAAACTAGGATCTTTGTGAAAATTACTAAACATGTGGTCTCGAAAAGTTGATACATCTAAGAATTTGCACAAATTTCTCCAGGTTGTCACTTACAACAATGTGTATTTTTTGTTTTTTTTCTTTTTTTCCTCATTGTTTCGAGTGTGCTCTCGGTTTTATAGTAATAACTACTCCTCCACAGGTACCATGAAACCCAAGACGGGTTGATGAGTTCACTTATAGGGGGAAGGACCTCGTATATGTCCCACAAAGTAGAAGGATTCCCCGACTGCACCCAAAGCCACAAAGAACACACCCAAAAAGTGATCGCCGACGTAGTAAATTCATCCTAGTCTGATCAGAAGTTCACATTAATTGGGTCATCTACTAGTTCTGCTTCTTGTTTGAGAAAGGACTCCGCCTCCGAGTCTACTATCGGGTGTGCCTCAAGATCTTAATGGGGATCCGCCACGGGGTCAAGTAAACATAATCAAGCAGCCTCGTCTGATGAGGAAGCCATATTTAAAGATACTGCGATCCTACAAAACTTTAAACTTAATGAAACAACATGAGAACCAAATTGGTGGTGTGTCAAGGGGCAATGGAAGACATATCGAGATGCCTGAGTTTTGAATGCAAAAGGTTAAATGGATTGGGACACCACCGAAGAGTGTTATGTTTTTACAAACCTCATTCATACATTGTCGGAGATCCGTTGGCTATTCAAGAAGCACCAGTGTGAGTGGATGTCTCGTGAGCAAGGAACATATATCAAGGAAGTCATGCGGAAGTGTTATGCTTCTATGCAACTACTCTCTACGGTTCTATCCATAACAAGGCCAAGTCGTAAACATAGGTTCCCCTAAAATCCACTATGGTCTAAAGTGTCTCAGTGAAAATCTCCCGTGACACCATCAATAGCTTCCTATACAGCCCAACCCTAATAGCATGTTTGCCATGAACATGGAACATTTTTACTACAATTGTGAAATCGAGAGCCTTCGCAAGTGTGTCAGAGCAAAGAAAAGTTATAATACTATGGCTTGATAGAGATATGGAGCTGGATGGTGAGAGATCAAAATGGGTTGTTACACCCAAGTTGAGCATCAAAAAGGCCACCATCGATTCGGTGGCCAAGTTTTTTTTGGCTATTGTTATGAAATCAAGTTTCACCAACTCAAGCCGATAACGTGTTCACGTGGGATAGAACAGTCATGGTAGTCATGTTGGTCGCATGGATTGAGATTCACTTCGCCAAATTAATATTGGCGGAAATTCGTGACTGGGCCTTCAACTACTTACCCCTTCCCTTGTATGATTTTTTAGTTATGCAGGGATGCAACAGTGCCAATCTGACTTTTTGATAACTTGTTCAACGTTACAAGTTCCCTTGATATGGGTCTCAGTCATGATGAAGCTAATTTTAAACAGAACCATGAAAAGGGAACCAGGTCGATATGCACGAGGGCGATAATTTGTTATATACAGTGGAGAGAACACAGGGTGACAGGACTTCACCTCTAGATGAGGAACCAACCTCCTTCTTGTAGGCTACCTATTAGGCTATGAGATCATCTGGAGCCACCTCCCATTGTGAAACCTTTGTGACGCTACTAGCACGAGACCAAAAGTTAGAGGGACAAGTAGTTGCATTACTACAATACATCAAGCCATGGATGCAAAAGTTAGTGACCGAGTCTAAGGAGAGGTTAAATAAGAGGATGGAGGCGACAATGGACAAGGAATAACTAGAAATTCATATGAGGCTTGATGCGTTTGAGGTGAGACTTCTAGAGAGGCCAGCCCCATCAAATGATATATTTACCATCTAGATAGAGATAATGAGTCTTCAGGACGATTTCATAGCCGTCATTTCTACACCTGTTGTTGTGTCACCAGTTGTACCGTATGCACTAGGCGGTAATACAATTTCGGGTGCCCTTTATAGTGTAGATGAGGCAGAGTTACATCCCAAGCCTAGACTTTCCCTAGGAAAAAGGCACCGTTTAAGTCGAAAAAATGATCTCACAAATGAGGAATTGGCGCTACATAGGCAACACATTCTACAGAAGAAGGCCAATAAGGACTCCATCATTGATGAGCAAATAAGGCAGCAAAGAGTGCATGAGATAGCTGCAGGGGAATCAAGTTCTATACTCAATCATGAGAGTCTGTTGACTGAATCATATAGCATGAGTACTGCCAAAAGTACTAAACCTAGAGATTTGGGAACTATTGAGAGTGACCCACTAATGCTGAAGTAGGATCCCAAAAACTGGACCCACCTTCTTGTTGATGATTCTTCGGTGCTAAGCGTCACATATTTGCCGTGCCCAAATCTCTTACTCTTTACCATTTTTTATTATGCAATGGGAACAATTGCACTTATTTTTTTGAGGGTGAGATAAATGTATTGTGAGTGATAGGGTGAATTCTGTGTAACCTGACTCGCAACCCTCTCTTGGGGTCTTCTTGCCTGCATTCTTTTTCCCTAAAAGACTACGTAATTCTTTCATTGAACCCGCATGTTTAGGAATAAATTATTTGTGTAGAAGCATGATAAAGAATGAAGCATGATGGTATAATCTTTTGACCAAATGATACCCAGCCAAAACATGTTCCAAAAGTTGTAAACTAGCATAAGTTCAATGTGTTGGCTATATGAATGACATAATACTTAACAAAGTGGATTGCATGAACTAGAGAGAATTTAAAAAAGGTAAACTGATAATCTAGCAACGCAACTATGTGTCGTGAGTGTGCAAGAAATTTTGATGAATCATCAGCGTGAGTCAATCTAGGTCTTGGATGGTTAGTCTTGCGAAGTACATCAACTCTACAGTCTACGAAGTGATCATAGGACCTCGATTTAATCTGTTTACTAATAGGCCTAAATGAATTCGACTAAATGACATAATTGTCCCTTTGATCCAAATACTTTTTGAGGCTTAATTATGTCACTTCTTTCGAGACCTCGAACTTACCTTCCCATAATCTACTATGTTGGCCTCGGTTCCTCCTTGGTATGTGCACCTTGACTAAGGCAAGAAGCGTAAGTTGAGGATTGGTAGTGCAAATTCGTAACCTTAAATATTGTACCTGATCCGACATCGGGTATTATGCACCTTAACTAATAGAGAATCCATAAGTTGAGAGTGGCTAGGAGAGAGGAAAGCAAACGAAAAAATATGGGTATGAAAAGAGTTGGGTTTTGAAACTAGAGGAAACAAGAAGAGGACGTGACATTGTGTAACAAAAATGGAACAAAATCTATTTTTAAAAAATGATGAGATGACAAGAAAAGAAAACAAAATAAAGACCTACAAAGTCTAAAAGTCACGTCCATAATTAAACGAAATCAAGGGAAAGAATAGTAGAAGATGGGATATCTAAAAAAGAGGAAAAAAGGTTTGAAAGCCTAATGTAATGTCAAGGAGGGCATGAAATCCCTAAAAGTGCCACACCTGACCCTGAGCCTACTTTACAGGCAAAGAAAGTCCTATTATGATGATTCTAGAATAGAAAGTCTAAGCAATGAAAATAAGGGCACGCATATGGTATTGAGAACTCATGATGACTTGAATTCTAAGCATGAGTCTTGAACGAATCCTTCTTCTTACATATCATCAATATAATGTAAAAACAAAAAGGGAGTTTTGTTGATGTAAGGGCACCAATGGCATTATTAACTATTTTGTACCTTGGAATGGTGAAACAATGCATGTCTTGTGGTTTATTGGTCTATCATTGTCATGTTTGGATCCGCATGATTTATCTTGTGGAGTCTTAGAGAAAAATATTTTCATGTTGAAAAGAGAGTGGGGAAAGAAGGCCATGTGATTGTTTGTGCTTGAGCTGCTTGCTAGATAAAATGATCGCTTAGAGTCTTAGTGTGTCGCTTGAGGACAAACAACAATTTTAAGTTTTTGGTTTTGATGTATCGTGATTTTACAATTCTTTTGATACAATTAACTCAATATGTGTGTCTAGATCCCGTTTGTATTGCATTTTATATGTTTTTGACATGTTTTGCAGGAAATGTGTTCAGGCGCAAAAATAAAGGAATAACAGAGAAAAAAATGAAAAAAATGATAGAAACGAAGGTGATCTACGCTATGTAGGTCCATTGTATCTCCGTAAGTGATATATGTAGATCAGAAGATAAGGCATGGAAGAATGATCAGGGAAATCCAACCAAGTGTCAAAGCATGATGACTATTGACAGTCCATAGATTGATCTATGGACCATACTGCTAAATCTTAGAATGTGACAGTAAGCGTTCCAATACCTGACTCTTGAAAAATACTAAGTGTGGATCTTTGGAGAGGAATGACAGACCATAGATTGATCGACAATCCATACAGGTGGTTCATCAGATGCCTCAGAGAATATGAGTTTTGCGAATTGAAATATTTTCTACGTACTTACTTATGGAAGGGACTTACGGAACATAGATCCCTTGACAATCTGTAAGTCGGTCTCGTAGAACGAATATGAATGCATGAACATACTTTCCTTATTTTATTTCCCTTTTATTTTAGCACTTGTTTTCTGTGAATAGGGGATGTAAAACCCCATTTTAAGGATTGAAGAACATTATTCTTTTTTTAGTTTGATGTTTTTGGATATTAACTTGCAAATACTTGGAACTTGTTGATGCCGAAAGCACATTATTCAAGATTTTTTATTTTGAAATTCAAGTTGATATTATGGTTTATTCTTATTATTATGCATGTTCATGATTTCATCATCTGAAAATATGAGTTGTGCTCTTGCTAATACGTGTAAATAAATTGAAAACTGGGGTTCTGAGAACCATGAGATATAAATAATGTATAAAAATTACTTATGTAATCTTCGAATAGTATTTAGAATGCATTGATAATTCTTTAATCCTGTCTTTTTTATAGTGCGTAACGTTAGAACTCGCCTTGTTGCTAGTTCTCGTACCAAGGATGTTGTTAATAAGAAAAGAATTATCAACATAGATTTATTGTGATTTTATCTAATGGGTCTAGTGTCGAATGGTGAGAGGGTGAACACTAAGCCATACATCGATGCAATGTATAATATGAGGTAAAGACAAAGATTAGTAAATTATACACACGTAGTCAGACCAAGTTGCAGGGTGAAATTCTCTAGATGTTGGACCAAGGATTTAGATATATGTAAAATATCAGTTTACATGTAATATAGTAGGAGAGGGTTGCTATTACTACGATTACCGCGTTTTGAGCTTGTGGGGAACACGAATGCGCAAGCTCTTCTCTCATATGGATAACAACTAAAGTTTAACTCTTGTTCACTAAATAATTACACAATTTTTCGAATTTTTCAAACAAACCCCCACCCCCTTAATTACTTATCTACGAAAATACTTAACCAAATGAATATAATTGTTAGTTGAAGTTAAGTCTAAACAATTTTCCTCGTGGGATCGACCCCAAACTACAAGTTCGGTTTTTTACTTGATAACGATCGCTAATGCGTCTTCAATAAGGTGTAATTTGAGTGTATCAATAACCCCATGTGGGATCTATCCCAACTCTTCATTGGGTTTATAATTGTATGCGACTGCCTACCCTTACAATGGTTGTAACACCAGAAGTTCCATGACCTACTCTAGAGCCTCACGTAGTGAATAATGATTATTGTAGACCTAAACTAATGGAATCCACTTAGTGAGGATATATTAAAGCTTAAATGTCAATGAACATCCATGACGTTCAAAGTCTAGTGAAAGTAATCTAGTGTGGCTTTAGGTCTTGGAAGGGGTTGGCAGGGTCGTACGAAGGTCAAACTTTGTGAAAATTATTAGGGTACACGTTAGAGTATGTGTAGGGTCAAAATGTCTATGTAAGACTCCCCAAATACAACCCTACGGGAGTTCGCGGAGGACCCAAATATTTACTCAAAAAGCTTTCAAAATAGCATGCAAATGATGAGGGAAAACAACAACCCGTCAAATTGACTTACTCTCCGTCGTTTGATTTCATGAGTCCGCACTTACATTATGGAGTCGTGGTTTGACTTGAGAAGCCAATGTCCCATACCACAAATTTCCAGGACGGTCCTTTCATGGAACTATGGACCGTCAATTGGAGGGCGTCATTGGTGCCTCAGAACTGGTGTATTACACTTCCAAGCCAAGGGTCGTTTGGTAAATTCCAGACTTGACCAATAAAATGTGGGGTTGGTCTAATTTTGTCATTTTAGGTATATTAAGGGACTTTAACTCATTAAAATAACTAACACTTTATAACTCCCAAATCAAAATAAAAACTCACTTTCCCTCTCTCACAAATGATCTCCCTAACCCACCATTAAAGAACAAGGAAGAACTCAAGATTCATTCTTTTTTAACTTCAATTCTATAATATCATCAAATAAGGTATGTTTATGTATATTCATGGATTAGTTTATCCATTAAGCCCTTCAAAACTTCTATTTTTGAATTTGTTATTGTGACTAAAAAGTAGGATTTGCAATTTCGCCAAGGGTTCACTCCAATATTGTTTTCTTTATGTTTTGTGATTTACATTATGTGATGTATTGATGATGTGAAAGGATTTCAAAAACATCATGAATGCATTCGTTCATATAAATTACCCTTTCTCATGTTTTAAAGGTTTTGTGCATTTGTCAATACTTAGTCCATTAATTGTACTAACCTATTTCTCCTTTTTCTATTAAGAATATAGGTTCCGACTAATTGGTTTGCTCCTACATCTTTGAAGAAATCTTAGACTTCTTATCTCCAAGACTTGTGGTAGGTTCTCAAATATCTCGAGATTAATATATTTTATGCCACTTTATGATTGTCTTTATTGATGTAATAGACTTAATACTTCTTTCTTATGTACTTTTTTTTAAATTACTATTTTTTCTAAAAGGTTGAGCACCCTATTTGAAGATTTTTTGTTGACTTCATATTAATATATGGTGTATTTGTGAAAATGATATTATATTCTTACTATTTTGCTTTATGAAAAATGAAATTAAAACTTCTATTGTAAAATGTTTTACATTCTGCATTATTTCAAGTTCATTATACAGTAACCATTATGCTAAGGGCTTGTAGAATTCGGTCGTTACAAACTTTGTATCAGAGCATAAGGTTCTAGGATAATATTTTGATGTCTGACAAACCACGTCTATTAGGGTCTTATTCATAAATGTGAAGTGTTCCACCTTTATGAATATGAGGCTATGAGATGATTAAGAACCTTACTTTCTTTATTACTCTATAATTGTGCTTGGAATCCTTACTCTATCTAATTATTTCCTTCTAATCCTTTTCTTGTGCTGATAATCCATGAATACAAGAAGTAATATTTCTAGGAGAGTTGAAGATGAGAATGTTAATGAGGCAGTTCCCCTCAAGCTTCCCAAAACCCTCAAGTTCATATTGAAGAAGGGGTTATGTCTAATGTGGAGATAAGGTCTGCCACCATGGTTTGACTCATGTTTTGGCTACCCAAGTTGCTTGAGATACTAGGATGCAAGTGAACCCCAATTCTAGCACCTTCGCATTAAGGATAAGGAATTTCACAAGGATGAATCCCCTACATTCATTGGCTACAAGGTGGAGGAAGACCCACAAGGGTTCATAGATGAAGTATTCAAGGTATAGATGTCATGGATGTGACTTGTCAAGAGAAGGCGGAACTAGAAGCCTATCAACATAAAGATGTGTCTCAAGTCTGGTACAAACAATAGAAGGATGAAAGGTTGACAATAGAAGGCCGGATTACTTAGGAGGCATTAAAAACGACTTTGATTTATAGATTCTTTTCCTTGAACCTAAGGGAGATAAAAATACAAGAATTCATAATATTCGTCAAGAGAATATGAGTGTGAATGAGTATAGCCTCAAGTTCACTCAACTATCCAAATGTGCTATACTATGGTGGCGGACTCTAAGGCCAATATGAATAAATTTGTTATGGGGGTATCCGATCTTGTGGTGAATAAATGTAGGTTGGCTATGCTAATTCCAAGCGTGGACATTTCTTGTCTTATGGTCCATGCCTAGAAAATTGATAAAGAAACGCTTAAACAAGTTGGTATGTATTTGAAATGTTCAAATCCAGATGAAGAATATTTTCCATTGATATGTTTGACATACAAGACAAACCAAGATTAAAAAGGAGGATTCTAATTCGAGTCCCTCCAATGCTCCAAGCCAAATCAATCAAGGAGGACTACCCTTAAGCTTCAAGGACGAAACAAGAGTGGTCTTTTTGTTGAAATAACTAGTTGTGCGAAGTGTGGTAAAAAGAATGAAGGGAAATGTTTTGCCGGTGTGGGCGTTTACTATGAATGTGGAAAGTGTGTCCACCAAATAATGAATTGTCCAATATGTTTGGCCAAAGAGAGAAAAGGTACCCAAAATCCCATCAGTTCTTCGAACTCCGATTCTCCCTGAAAGAATCACTTCTATTCTTTTCAATCCCGAGGTGATCAAGAGAGTTGTCCAAATGTTGTTGCCGGTGTGTTACAAGTATTTTACATTGATTTTTATGCATTGTTGGATACCTAATTTTTTAACTCCTTTAGTGGCTATAAGATTTGGTATGCTTCCCGATGTCTTCAATGAACCTTTTTCAGTGTCTACCTCAGTGGGCGATTTTGTAATTGTTATTACAAGGGTTTCCCATTTTATTGCCCAACAGAGTCACATTGGTGGACTTGGTAGAACTCAATATATTGGACTCTGATGTCATTTTTGGAAAAGATTGGCTACATTCTTTATTTGCTTCCATCGATTGCATAACAAGGGTTGTAAAGTTTCAATTTCTAAATGAACCCATTTTGGATTGGAAGGGAGAAACTTGTTCCAAAAAGTCCAATCATTTCATTTTTAAAGGCTTGTAATTTAATCTCTAAGGGATTTCTCTATCATATTGTGAGAGTCAAGGATCTTGAGTTAGAGACTCCCCTATTAGAGTCGGTTTCCATAGTGAGGAATATTTTCGAAAGTATTCCCCGATGACTCACTCGGAATTCCCTCAGAGTGGGAAATAGATTTCGGCATTGATTTATTTAAAAATACAAGACCCATCTCAATCATTTCATACCGAATGGCCCCGGCTGAGTTGAAGAAATGAAAGGCTCAACTCCAAGATTTACTAGATAAGGGCTTTATTCAACCAAGCATATCTCTTTGGGGTGACCCTGTGTTGTTGGTTCAAAATAAACAAGGGTCTCTTAAAATGTGTATTGTGTCACATTCGAGAAGTACCCCCTAGACATAATCAGAGTCCTCATCCTCAGAGAGAACTAGGACTAGTCTCTTAGCATTCATAGTTACATTCATAAGTTAAAGGAACAGACAATTAAAACTTTTATCTACATAAAATTCATGAGGTTTACTTAGATCTCTCATTTACGCATAATATATTTATAGAGAGCATACATAGACTACTCATATAAGAAGATTACATAGTCTTCTACTATGATGCAACATCTATAAAACACACATAATATAGTATTACAAAGGATGTCTCATAGTAAACCATCTAAAAGGAATAGAACAATATGGATAGCCCTTAAACAAATGTAAAAGTTACACTTAGGGCATGCAACAATGTCTTGAAACAACATGAGTGTAAGGAGTGTCTTTAGACTATAACAATGTAACATAGGTAGAGTGATAAAAAGGCATCATGCTCGGAACATTAGGATATAACCACACTTGGAGAAATGATCCAAGCCTTCCTTCAAAGTGATCATGAACCCTTCAATGAATGGAACCTAAAATGTTGGGGGAAAAGGAAGAAATGTGGTCAGCACATCACTTGACTATGGAATCGTATGAAAACACAACATTGAAATCATGTCAAAAAGGGACATTTCATTAGAGCATTCTAATTTACTTTGAAAACACATTATGCACATTCGAGAACTAATAGATTCAATAGCACATATTCCTTCAGTCAAGACCACGTATAACACAAGACCAACAATACCAAGTCTAATCAAGTCAATATACACATATGCATAATTGAGCATATAATCAAGACAACTCTATCATCAAGTTATAATATCAACAAGCATGTGTAAGAGTTCATAATATAATAACCTAAGCAAGAGCACAACTCAAACACCCCCAATTAAGTCCACTAGTGAAATCACTAAGTAAGGCCCCATAACCTCATTCAACCAATTAAACCCAACAAGAACAATAAGAAATGCCCAACTTTATATACTATAACATTAATAGTAGAAATCATCATACTTTAGCAATAGAGACCAACTACATGTTCATAAGTGAAACCAATATTACATAGTGTCATTAACATGTAAGATCAACATATACATATCATTTACATATATTAGCATATAAGCACATAACAAAAACCTTCTAAGGCTTCCATCAATGCTAACTAGTTCAATGTATAGGTAGAGTCCCATACCCAAATCTAGACTAAGTTAAATCCCTTATGTCATCTTAGTTAGAGTTCACTTTACTATTTGGTTTTACCTTTGGGAACATCTTGCCTTAACCGACATAGACCACATGAGATAAAGTGAAATCCGGTGTCATGGAATCCTACACTGAAAGAAGATAAACTACTTTCCAAAGTAGTACAAAAACATGAGCATTACTTCTATGTAGATCCACTAGCTAGTATTCCGATGGGGGAAACATAGTTCAAAAACTATGAGATATATTTGGGACCCTTTTTATGCTACATGCATTATAGTCTCCAATCTCATGAGTACAATAGTGAACTTGCCTTCCCTATGTGGGAAGGGACATGCCTCACTACTAGTTCACTCAATGCTAAGCTAGAGTCCCTTTTGAAATGCCTTCCTTTAACAATCATAAATTAGTTTAGGTCATAGAAGAATAGCTCCTTGTATATTCATATTCATTATATCAATAGGAATTGCATGAGAACACCTTTCATTACCACCCTCATATGTGATATTAGAACATTAACATCATTATATCATAGTATGGTACATAGGTACTTCATAACCAATGTTATATCATTAAATCTTAAGCATAATGTCAAAATGATATAATCAATAAATTAAATTGCATCATCATACCACACCTACTTAGTCCAATTACAAGACATACTTCAATTGATCTTCATCACCAAGTACAAGCCATCATAATTGAAGTAAAGGTTTAGGATATCAAAGCTTACCCAATCCTTTTCAAGAGCCATCGCCATGGTATTACCATCAACCATGTCAATTCCATCAAATAATAGGTGTTATAACATCAATCAATGGTAATTAAAACAATAATGAAGTCAATTGCATGACTACAAGTAAATTCAACACTAGTTCATAACCTAGGGTTAGAAACTTGGGTCAATTTCATGATCTATTCCACAAACTAGGTATATTAATCAAGAACCAATATAATTGAACCATAAAAAAACATAATATTATCATAATAATAAAAATAAACCATAAAAATACAATTTAGAAGATCAATTTTGTATTAGGAAGAAACCCATATGAAATCATCTTTTTGGAAATCAATTTTTGAAGAACACTATGGGTTAAGGAATTCCAAAGGTTAAAAGATATCACACCTTCATAATTATTGAATATTTATGGATAAAAGTATTATTATTACTTCCATTTAAACCCTCTATGATTTTAGCCTTCTATGGAGTTTCTTTGGGAGAGAGAAAGTAGAGTGAAGGTAGAGCAATTGGGTTTTGAGAATTGAGAGGTGTTAAGTTGTGTTTAGACTTAGGGTAGGTTGTATATTTAATCAACCAACCTAATTAACCACCCCCTAATAAGTAATTAAACCCCTAACAAATTAACCTCATTAACTGCATTATTTAAAACTTGACCGAAAAACAGTGACCCTGATCTATGAGTCGTATGTCAGTCGATGGCCAGGACCCCCACCTTCCTGTACACTCGTCGTTTGGTCAGAGAGTGGAAAAAATGGATGTATGGGGAAATGGATAAGTTATGATCGATGGAGGAAATTGACTCCCGATCGATTGAACAACAACTAGAAGACTTTCCCTCATCGAAGGCTACTGTCTTAGGCAACTTTTAGCCAAAATGCAAGGATCCTCCTAAAGACCCTTGGTTTGTCCTTGGGTAGTTGTACCCAGACGTTTCACCCCTAAACAAACTCTAATACGTGTTTAACATCTTCCCAGCCAATTTCATTAAATTCTGACTCCTAAAAATTTGTAAAAAAGGCTAAGGCACGCTAGCACCTTTTGCACTAGTCTCCCGACGTCATGAACATTCCTTGACATTTTAACTCTAGTACATCCTAAATGAATTTTATTCATTATTATTGAATTTTAAACAGATTTACAACTCTTGAGAACTCTTGTGAGGCTCTAGATTACATTTTACACTTTTTGAGTGTTACATATTGACTACCGACAATTGAAAAAGGTCACTTTAATGAATAAGTATCCTTTTCCTAGGATTGATGATTTGTTTCATCAACTCCAAGGTGTGATTTACTTTTCAAAATTCTATTTGAGGTCGGGATATCACCAACTAAGAGTTATAGAAGTTGACATACCTAAAATAGCTTCCCTTACAACGTATTGTCATTTGAATTCCGAGTCATGTCTTTTGGCCTAATAAATGCCCCGGCGACTCTCATGGACCTTATGATTTGATTTTTTAGAAATTATATTGATTTTTTGTGATTTTCTTTATTGAATACATCTATATACTAATAGCAAGGGTGACCATGTTAACCATTTGTGGATTGTTTTGCAAGTCCTTATGGATACCCAAATCTTTTCCAAATATAGTAAGTGTGAGTTCTTGTTGAGATCGGTTGCTTCTCTTGGTCACATTTTCTCTATTGAGGGGGTAAAATTCGATATAAGATAAATGAAAGCGTTAAAAAATTTTCCTATACCTTTAAGCCCTACCGACATTTGACCTTTATTATGTTTGGTCGGGTACTATTGGAGGTTTGTTGAGGGATTTTCCTCCATTTAATATCCATGAAATACCTTTAACTAAATAAGGCTAAGTTTTAATATTCAGAGACATGTGAGAGGAATTTTCAATTGCTGAAAGAAAAGATTACCTTCGCTTTGATATTAGCCTTGCCGAAGGGCACACAAGGGTTTGTAATATATTGTGATGCTTTTGGAATAGGTTTGGGTTGTGTCCCCGTGAAACATTGTAGGGTGATATAATATGCCTTTCAAAAACTCAAAATGAATAAGAAGAACTATCCAACTCATTGATACGCTCAAACTTACTTCTCAAATGAGAAGTAAAGCGGTCGCGTCAAGTAAATAACTCAACTAGTGAGGTAGGGATCGTTCCCACGAGGAAAATAGTCTAGACTTAACTTTAACTTGTTATTACTATTGTTTGGTTGATGACTTCCTTAGAAAGTAAAAGCATAAAAGGGGGGTTTGTATTTCCTAATGAGTAAAAATAACTAACGAACTTGAAAGAGACACTTAACAGCTTTAAATGTTGGGTTTTAATCAATTAATTAAAGTAACTAGGGTTTACGTGTTCCCCACAGGTTCATAACTTGATAATTCTAACAATAACAATTCTTTCCTAGTATCTTCCATGCAAAGTGGTAAGTTATGTATTTCTAAATCCTTGGTCCGACATCTACAAAATCTCACTCCGCACCTTGATCCGGCTGCATGTGTTGCTTTCCTAACCCTTATCTTTACCTCATATTAAGCATCGTATTCGATATTTGACTAAGTTATTACCTCGTACCAATCAATACTAGCCTATTAGATAGTATACACTAAATCTATGTTAATATTTCTTTTCCTATTATCTACCTCCTTGGTCCGGCAAGTAGCATTAAGGTGAGTTCTAACGTTGATCATCCGTTAAAAAGACTTCTAAGCGAAAGAATTATTAATACATGCAAGACACTATTCTAGAATTGTTATTTTAGCTAGGGTTTATCTCATTATTTGCCTATGGTTCCCACAACCCTAGTTATGGAGTTTAGTTCCACAAAGCCATAAACACAATATTCAAATAGGTTAAACAAGAATTCATGTACTTACTTCAATGAGAAAGAATAAAGTCCGAAAAATTGTTTGATTAATCACCAAAAATCACTTTTAAGAATCTCCAAAAATCAAACACTAAAACACAAAGTCTAATAATAGGGTCGACGGACCACGCGACGGACCGTTGTGGTCATGACGGACCGTCGTGAACTCCGTAATCCCATACTTGGTGCAATTCTTCTGCTGCTTTCTTCATTCCCCTCGACGGCAAGTGTGACGGACCGTCATAGGCACAACAGTCCGTCGAGGGTCTCGTTTCAAAATACTTCAACTCTTGGAATCTGGGTACTGGGATCACTTCTCTGATCTTCACGACGAACTTGCAGGACGGACAGTCATAGCCATGACGGACCGTAACAATCTTCGTAATCCCACACTTGGTCAGACTTCCCCATCTTCCTTCAGCAGCTTCTCTACGCTGCCACCTACGGACCGTCACATGCACGACGGACCGTCATAAGCTCCGTAGGTGGTCTCTTCTGCATTTTTCACTCAAAATCTCCGCATTAAGCTTTGGACAGATTTCCTGCAAAACAAAGAGAAACTTATATCAATATTAACATAAAAAGGGCTTTTGGACACACTAAACTTAAGGAAAAAGTATTAATTATACCGTGAAACCACGGTATATCAACACCCTCAACTTAAATTCGTTGTTTGTCCTCAAGCGATGCACTATGACTCACTACACAATCTTTGTACAATAGTATTCATGTTTTATCCTTTGCAATCATTTGGCTATCAATCCCGATTAATCTCATCAAATCTATGCATGCTATCACTATTAGGCTTGAATTTTGTGGGATTCGAACATAACACAGACTCACCATGCACTAACACCTATCCTCTCCAATTTCTCACCGAGGTGCTAACAATTCCGGTATAGCAACTAGTGTCCTCACTTTAGAACAAAATCCTCATTTTTCACACAATGATTTCAGTTTGAGTATAAGGATTACATTTCAACACTCGCTCTTAGAAAAAAGTCACACTCATTCATACCTATTGCCATAAGCTTGCCCTTATTTTCACTGCCTTAAGTTCGCTATACAACCCTTAGGATCACGATAGGACTTTTTTTTTTGCTTGTAACGTAGGCTCAGAGTCAGGTAGGGTATATTTAGGTATACTTTAGTGACTTTTTGCCCTCCTTGACATATCGGCTAAACCTTCCACTTTCTATCACTTTATCTCGCCCAGTTTCTGCTATTCTTTCACCTTGGTGTTTCCCTTCTTTATTCATTTGTGTAAGTAACTCTTTTCTTTTCTTGTTTGTAATTCTTGAATATTTCTCCTTTTCTTTCCTTTTCTTTCAACAAGTTCTTGAGTCACTTTAATTTTGTTCTTTCTCTCTCTTTGTTCTTTCAACCCCACTTTCCAGAGCATTCCTCAAAACAGCCACCCTCAACTCATGGCTTTGCCATGAGTCCAGGTACACAATACCCAAAGTCAGGTCAGGGCAATAACGAAGGTTGTTTATGCATTATCCACCCTCAACTTATGCTATAGGCATAAGCTGAGGTGCACATGTCCAAGGAGGGACCAGGGCCAACATATTGTTCCCAGAAAAGATCAATTGGGGTGAAAAAGAAAGGTTAAATTTTAAGCTCAAATTATTTGGATCAAAGAAGGATAACTTTCATTTGGTTTCTTTTATTTAGGCTAGAAATGGGCTATATTGAATAAGGGCCTATGATCCTTTCCTAATTGTCTGTTACAGCTTACTTTTAGCAGGACTAACCAAGCAAGCTCTAGCTCAGTATCAGTAGTGGACTATTAAACTTTCCTCACGCTCACTTGACATCTCATCACTATACCATATTATCATACACCTAGTTTGACTTGAAGATTTAGGGTAATGCAATGGTGTAACTCTATTCCATGTTTAGAGCCACACAATTATCAGTTACTACGCCTAGTCATGCAACATTTTCCAGTTTTATCGGGATATCATTTTAGCCATCATGCTCCAGAGTTAAACTATGTACAAAAAATATAACGTGCCGGTTCAACAGAAAAAGTAATCAGTCTTTTGGGGAAAAAGAACACAGGCAAGAAAACCCCAAAAGAGGATAGTGAGTTGGGCTACTCAGACTTTACCCTAACACTCACTTTCCATTTACCCCACCCCCAACAAAAACAAGCATGCAATTGTCCCCAATGCATAAAAAAAAATCTAAAGATAAGAGGGGTAGGTGAAGCAAACCTGTGGCGTATAGCGCTGTCGATCAACAAGCTGGTGGGTCTTGTTTCCAAGAACCCACATCCTCTACAATCTGGACACCCTCAGTGGTGTCCTCTACACTCTGGACACCCTCAGTGGTGTCCTCAGCAATCTGGACACCCTCAGTCATGTCCTCAGCAACAACCGCACCATCAGTAGTGCCTCCTGCTGTCTCTACAGTGCGGGAACTAGACGCCCCAGCCGCTATCTGCGATGCTCTTATTTAGTGTGCCTGCGCCTCAGCAAGTGAGGCTCTCCTCGCGGCCTCCATCTCTCGGTGCTCCTTCTTCCTTGCTCTCGCCTCATCCTCTGATCGACCCCTACGTCTCTTGGCACTCTCTCGAGGGGAAGGTGGGGGAAGTTCTGAAGTAGCAAACAGGGCCGCCAATACAGTGTCCTCAACAGGCTCGACAGGCTCCGGCACTCTCGCCTCTAGGATCGTGTCGATGTCTGCACGAAGACTGTTGACTGCAGCCTGGAGAGTCGACACATCTATCGGAGGGGCTGGACGGGCTAACACTCTCAACTCAAATGCATCGAAGCGCTGGTGAACCTCAGCAATCTTCCGCTGCATCTTCCTCTCCATATGCGCTTCAGACTCAGTAATAGACTTCTGCATCCACGGCTGGATATGATGCAGAAGGGTGGCCATTTGTGCCTCTAGTTTTTGGACCCTAGAAAGCGGGGCTGGTAACGGTAGAGGGGCTATGAGAGAGGAGCTCGGGGCTGGGCTACTACCCGGGATAGACTCGACCGGGGTAGTGTCAGTGGACGCCTGTGTAGTGGTGTGGGCCTGGGCCACCGTATCCGCAAGATCATCAGCAAGTGGTGGCAGCTCTGGACGGGGCCGTCGACGTGGGGCCAACTCATTGGCCTCGTCTCTAATGAGGTCGACGTCAACGGTGCCCTGCGGGGTCTTCAACTGATCTATGTGCCATATGGGCACACCTGCGGTCCTGCAAAGAGCAAAAATGATACACGGGAAGGGGTAGGTAGTAGTGACCTTGAATTCCCTCTGGTGCATGACCGCCTGGAAAAGCCATGCGAAGTCGACCTCGAATCCGGCTATCATCGCCGCTATCAACACTGCTCGATCCTTAGTGACGATGTTATCAGCAACTGTGGGGGAAAGGCAGTGACGGACGAGCAGCCACAAGAACTTCACGACGAATGTGAGGTTGGCCTTCTTGATAGCCCCCTTCGGCTCAGTGACCCAATCTGCACCCTCTCCGTCGACTGATAGGTGCAGGGCCATCCACCTCTTGGTGGTCTCTCTCAGTGCCTGCTCGCACAAGAACTAGCCATCCTTCACTATCTGCCAGCGGTAGTCAAACTCGACAGTGTGGGGAGTCCGCGTAGCATCTGCACTCTCGCCGTATAGGAACCGGCGGATAGCTGGAAGGGAAATGTAGACCTGCACGCCCCGGACTCAAACCTGCTCCAGTGGGTCCTGTTTAACGAGAGCAGCCCACCTATCGATCTGTGATCGGAGAGCCGCTACGTAGGATGCGTAGAATTCTCGGACCACTTCCTCGTTGTATCGTCCCAACGGACGGGCTAAGCGATGCCTGGTGAATAGGTTGTGGATTTCCGGCATCGATGGGAGACTCCCTGTAAGTACCCGCCGCTCCAAGGTGAGTGTCCGAGTCATTACTCCTTTATCAGTCAGGAATTTGGCGTCGGAGTAAACTTGAAACTGGACTTCGACGCACCATCGGTTTGGCTGTTCAGAGCTGGGGTGGGGACCTGGGCTGGTGCGCCGGATGTAGAGTCGGAACTGTCAGCCTCATCAGATGAGGCCGCCGCCGCAGCAGTGGCGGGTGCGGGAACCTCAGCAGAGCCTGAAGCTTCCTCGGAGCAGGATACTCCTAAGGATCCAGACGCTCCTTCCTCATTTGTGGCTGACCCAGAGGGTGTGCCGGTCAGTGTGCGCTCCTCATCAGACTGGGAGGCAGTGACTATGCCAGACGCCACCATCTTGGGTGTGGCTCTAGGGCACGTGCAACACGGGAAGGTGCGGAAGTGCCTGGGGACACATATTCAGGGTCCCGCTCATCATCAGACCCGATGATTAAGCGTGCAGACGGGGCAACAGACTTGGATCGCCCGCGTGCGTAGGCTCGGTCTTGCTTGGGTGCCATAGTAGATAGTACCTGCAAAGGATCACTATTAGTACGAGTAATGTCAAACAAGACAGGCAAGCCCATACAACATAAAACATTAAAATAGTGTGTTAGTGTTAGTGAAACTTTATCACACAACGGGCTAGATGACGGCCCGTCGTGGATATGACAGACCGTCATGTGGTCCGTCATGTTGTACTTGGTCTATGTATATGTAAAGAACCCTGAAGGAGGGGTCTCTGACCATCATGATGGTCAAGTAGGACGGACCGTCGTTGGTACGACGGTCCGTCGTAAGAGTCCATCGTAGGACGCTTAGAAAATGTTGGGAGACCCTTATCAGAGGGGTATCTGACCATCATGACGATCGTGCAGGACGGACCGTCATAGGTACGATGGTCCATCGTAAGAGTCCGTCGTAGGACACTTAGAAAATGTTGGGAGACCCTTATCAGAGAGGTCTCTGACCATCATGATGATCATGCAGGACGGACCGTGGTAGGTACGATGGTCCGTCGTAGGACACTTAGAAAATGTTGGGAGACCCTTATTAGAGAAGTCTCTGACCATCATGAGGATCATGCAGGATGGACCGTCGTAGGTACGACGGTCCATCGTAGGTACGACGGTCCATCGTAAGAGTCCGTCGTAGGACACCTAGAAAATGTTGAGAGACCCTTAGAAACAGGGTCTCTAACAACAAGAATGGTTGTGCAGGACGGACCGTCGTGAAGACAACGGTCCGTCACAAGCGTCGTTGGGAAGGGGTGCTAGGGCTTGTGCAACGGACCCTACGACGGTCCGTCGTGTGTGCAACGGGCCGTCATCGGGGTCTCGTTCTGAGTAGCAGTGTTAGAATTGGGGGTACCCTACGCATCCCCGATGAACCCACATGGTCTTGTAGTGTTGTGGACCTATATGTGTCTATCCCAACGACCTAGGAAACTACCAAAGCAAAATCACCTATGCCCAGGGTTATCAACATGGCACATACGAACATTTTGAGCCTAGGTTTAGACATAATCATATAGAGGACACAGTATACGACTAAGAACTAAGCTAATACTAACTACAAAACCAAAATGCAAGATAACTAAGTATAAATGTAGAGACACATACCTTGGAAATGGAGAAGAAATCAAATGGATGATGATTCAGTTAGCAAGGTAGACACCTACAGCAGCAGCACCGACTAGTGGATGATAAGTATGAGGCTTGGGAGGATTTTGGGAGCAATGATCAGTGAGGGGAAGTGTGGAAGTTGAAAAGAGATGGGAGATGAGGGGAATAAGGAAGTAATGGGGTGAAATATGGAGGGGTGGGGAGTATAAACAGTCAGATTTTGAAAAGGGTCCAGCCGGGTCGGGTCGGGTAGATTTCATTAATCGCGCGACGGTTCCCTGACGACGGTCTGTCGCACTTGCGACATCCCGTCGTAGGTTCCGTTGTGCGTGCCCTAATTTCAAAATGACAGAAATACGTACCTGGTGTGACGGATGCATACGACGGTCCGTTGCATTCGCAATGGTCCGTCGTTGTATCCGTCAGTGGCTACTGCGGAGTAGTTTTCTGCAGAATTTCCTGGTGATGTGCCTGCAAATTTAAAACCCATTAATAGAAAAAATGCTACCATTATTAAAAAGAATATAAGTATTGGGTTGCATCCCAACAAGCGCCTGATTTAATGTCGCGGCACGACTGGGGCCACTTGATTACTCAGACTTCATCAAGATGGTATGCCTCGATCACTTCATTCGCCGATTCAGCATGCCCGAGATATATTTTTATGCGCTGTCCATTGACCTTGAACCGCACACCCTCCTTAGTTTCCAACTCAACTGCTCCATGAGGGAATAGTTGGGTAACCGTGTAAGGACCAGTCCATTTGGACTTGAGTTTGCCTGGAAACAAGTGCAATCTGGAATTGAATAGAAGCACAAAATCCCCGACCATAAACTCTCATTTTTCAATTTTGTTGTCATGATACTTCTTCATCTTTTCTTTATATAGGGCTGAGCTTTCATAGGCTTTCAAGTGAAATTCATCAAGTTCATTCAACCCATTTAACCGTTGCTCTACAGCTTCGCTCCAATCCATTTTTAACTTCTTCATAGCCCACATGGCTTTATGCTCTAACTCAACCAGAAGATGACAAGCTTTCCCATATACAAGTTGGTATGGAGACATACCTATGGGAGTCTTATAAGCTGTCCGGTAGGCCCAAAGAGCATAATCAAGCCTCCTTGACCAATCCGTTCTACTAGCATTCACTGTTTTGGAAAATATCTGTTTGATCTCCCGATTTGATACTTCAACTTGCCCACTAGTTTGAGGGTGGTAAGGAGTGGCCACATTATGTCGAACACCGTATTTCTCCAATATTCCCTTGAACAATCTATTGCAGAAGTGGGATCCCCCCATCACTAATAATGGCCCTTGGAGTGCCAAAATGGGAGAATATACTCTTTTTCAAGAATGCAGTGACACTCTTCCCTTCATTGTTTGCGAGGGCTATGGCTTCGACCCATTAAGATACATAATCAACTGCTACAAGAATGTACTTCATCCCATGAGAACTCACAAAAGGGCCCATAAAGTTAATACCCCACACATCAAATAACTCAATCACAAGAATGGGGTTTAGCGGGAGCTCTTGCTTTCTTGAAATACCACCATCTCGTTGATATTTCTCACATGCTTTAGCAAACCCATGAGAATCTTGATGAAGAGTTGGCCAATAGTAACCACATTGCAATATCTTGTGAGCGGTTCAGATACCACTGTGATGTCCGCCAACAGGTGAAGAATGGCATGCCTCCAACACACTCAACATTTTACATTCTTGCACACAACGCCGAATAAGCCCGTCGGCACAACTCCTATACAAGTATGGTTCATCCCAAAAGAACTTCTTCACATCGTACATGAACTTTTTCCATTGATGAAAGGACAAGTCTGATGGAACAATATCACTAGCCAGATAGTTCGCAAAATCTGCGAACCATGGAATCAAGTCTTGTGAAGCAGCCAATACGTGTTCATCGGGGAAAGTATCATCAATGTCAGTCTTATCCCCTAACTCTCTCATAGCTTCATCCTCTAGACGAGACAAATTATCAGCAACTTGACTTTCAGTCCCTTTTCTATCCAGCACTTCAAAGTCAAATTCTTGCAGCAGTAATACCCAACGAATCAGCCTTGGTTTAGCATCCTTTTTCGCCATCAAATATCTCAATGCTGAATGGTCGGTATGCACTATAACTCAAGTACCTAGCAAATAGGAGCGAAATTTCTCAAAAGCAAAGACTACTGCGAGGAGTTCTTGCTCAGTCACTGTGTAGTTCTTCTGGGCTTCATTTAGGGCTTTACTAGCATAGTAAATTGGGTGAAGGATTTTGTTTCTTCTCTGTCCCAATACTATACCAAGAGCCACCCCACTAGCATCACACATTACCTCAAATGGACTGTTCCAATACGGAGAAATAATGATAGGCGCAGATACTAACTTTTCTTTTAGCTCACCGAATGCTTTAAGACAGGATTCATCAAAGCAAAATTTACATTCATTCTCCAGCAATTTGCACAATGGGTGTGCAATCTTTGAAAAGTCTTTGATGAATCTCTGATAAAAACCTGCATGCCCAAGAAAGCTTCTCACACCTTTCACAGAGATCGGCGGGGGAAGTCTCTCTATTACCTCAACTTTAGCTCGATCAATTTCTATGCCCTTTTCTGAAATGCGATGACCCAACACAATACCCTCTTTCACCATGAAATGACACTTTTCCCAGTTTAGTACCAAATTGCAGTCATCACATCTCTTAAGAACCTCAGATAAATTGGTCAAACACCGCTCGAATGAATCACCAACCACAGAAAAATCATCCATAAAAACCTCTATAGTATCCTCCACCATGTCAGAAAATATTGACATCATACATCTCTGAAAGGTTGCGGGTGCATTGCACAACCCAAATGACATTCTTCTGAACGCAAAAGTCCCATATGGACAAGTGAAAGTGGTTTTCTCTTGATCTTCTGGTGCAATAGAAATCTGATTATACCCTGAATACCCATCAAGAAAATAATACCACCCTTTTCCGGCAAGTCTATCCAACATCTGATCCATGAATGGCATAGGAAAATGGTCCTTTTCAGTCCATGAGTTCAGTTTACGGTAATCCATACACACCCTCCATCCAGTAACCGGTCTCATTGGAACAAGTTCATTCTTTTCATTAGGGACCACAGTCATTCCCCCTTTCTTAGGTACACACTGAACCGGGCATACCCAACTACTATCGGCGATTGGATAGATTACTCCAGCATCCAACCACTTGATAATTTCCTTCTTCACAACCTCTTGCATAGGAGGATTCAAGCGTCTCTGGTGCTCAATACTCGGCTTATGATCAGGCATGAGTTGGATTTTATGAGAGCAAATACAAGAAGGGATCCCAATAATGTCCGTAATGGTCCACCCAATAGCTCTTTTGAACCTTTTTAGTACCTTCACCAAACTCTGAACCTGTTGTTCATCCAGGTCTGATGCAATGATTACCGGCAAAGTGTCACCATTTCCTAAGAATTCATACCTAAGATGAGGTGGGAGAGCTTTTAATTCAACTTTTGGAGCTTCCTCTATAGATGGTTTAGCGGGTGGGGACTCGCGATTCTTCATATCAAGCTCAACTTTCTTTGGTTTAAACCGAACATCACCTCGTTCAAGAGCCGCGATTAATGACTCATACTCTTCAATGCAATCGCTATCAAAGTTCATTATCACTACCGCTAATGCTTCAACACCTAGACGTTCTTCTATTTATGTCTCAAATGTCTCACCCATGTTGTAGGATATAGCAGATGCCGATTGGATCTCACCACTCTGCCTCATGGACCTACAAATATTAAAGTTCACTTCCTCACTGTTCAATCGAAATTTCATCTGCCCCTTTTCCATGTCTACTAAGGCTCTTCCCGTAGCTACGAATGGCCTCCCAAGGATAATAGGCACTTCAAAATTAACCTCACAATCAAGAATAACAAAATCAGCCGAAAAAATGAATGACTCCACTTTTACTAGCACATCATGAAGTATCCCTATGGGCCATTTTACTGTTCGATCAGCCATCAGTAGCCGCATCGTAGTGGGCTTTGGGTCACCCAAACCCAACTTCTTGTAAATCGAGAGGGGCATGAGATTTATGCTTGCCCCCAGATCACATAATGCTTTCGCAAAATATAATAGCCCGATTGTACAAGGAATAGTGAAAGCACCTGGATCTTCTTTCTTTTGGATTAGAGATCTTGTAGCAATAGCACTACAATGCTGTATTCTATCATCATCCTCAAAAGTAACCGATCTTTTCTTTGTGACCAAATCTTTCATAAACTTGGCGTAACCGAGCATTTGTTCTAACGCTTCTACCAAAGGACATTGATAGAAAATTGCTTCAACATTGTTATAAAACGCCGATATTTGCCATCCTCAGTCTTTTTCACTAATCTTTGAGGAAATAGAGGTTGTGGCCTAGGCATGGGAGTTACCTTTTTAGGCACTTCAGCATCTTTTGCAATGTAATCCTCTAAATTAGCATCAAAATTTACCACTTTATTAGTGTCTTTTGTCACCTCATTCTCATTAGATGGCTAAGGTGGGTCAATGGTTTGCTTGCCACCGCGAGTAGTAATTGCCATACAATGTCCATCATTTTTCAGATTTTGGACAGTGTTGCTAGGAAGAGTGCTCGGTTGCTGTGTGTTCACAGTTGCATATAATTGGGCCAATTATAACTCAAGTTGCTTAATCGATATTGCATGTGTATCAACTTTTTGCCCAATACCCGCTAAATCATTCCTCAACTCTTTATTGTGCTCATCACTAGCATCAAACCTCCTCATCATTTTATGCAACATATCCTCAACTCGCTACATACTACCTCCACCATCCCTAGGAGTAACTTCACGATTTTGAGGAGGAACATAGGGTCCATTCCTGTCGTTTCTATTACCATAGTTTACCCCTGTTGAAGTTGTTTTCGCGATTGTAGTTTCCATCTCGGACATCATGACCTTCACGATTGTAGTTACCATAGTTTCGACCTTGGTTCCCTTGACCTTGGCGCCAATTCTCCTGATTACAGCCTTGGGCACTTGGTCGGAAACCCCCCATCTGTTTATTTACTGTATAGCAATCCTCCTCATAATAACACTCATCGATTGGAGGTGGTGGTTTAGCCAAGTAGTTGACTGCATTAATCTTTTCTGCACCCCTAGTGACATGTTTTAGTACCAACCCAAGCTCAGTTCTCATCTGTGGCTGGGGTGTGAGTGGACTGCACTGCGAAGGTGTTTCTCCCTGTATCAGACTTCCTAGTACTCCAAGCTTTGTTATTACGGGAGATTTTCTCTAATTTCTCAGCGATCTAAGCATAAGGGCATTCTCCATAAGATCCACCTGCTATAGTGTCCAACACCGCTTTATTATTATTATCATCCTGTCCCTGATAGAAGTATTCCTTCAGTGACTCATCATCAATACGGTGATTTGGAACACTTCTCAAGAATGAGGTGAATCTATCCCAAGAACTACTAACTGACTCTCCTGGTAGTGCCACAAAGTTATTCACCCTGTCTTTGTGGTTTAATTTCTTGGAGACCGGATAGTAGCATGCTAAGAAGACATCCCGTAGTTGGTTCCAAGTGAAGATGGAGTTGTATAGGAGCTCAGTAAACCACATAGCAGCATCTCCCGTCAGTGAAAGAGGAAACACTCTGAGACCTATTACATCTAGATCCAAATCAGGCCTCCCCACACAACTTTTACACACTGCCCTTACCTTATCTATATGGGCATGTGGATCCTCAGAAGGTAGCCCTGAAAACAAACCTCTGGCAGTGAGCATTTGCATCAGACTACTAGTTACCACAAAAGTGTGGCGTGTGGGTAGAGGAGGCAAAACCAGTGGCCCATCCGAATCTGCTATGTTATCATAGCCTCTGTAGTATGCTTGGGGCCGTGGAGCGGGATTCTGTCCCCTCAGTTGATGTTCACCCGGAGCATCGGTTAACATCTGACCATGAACATCAGCCGGAGCTGGGATGTTCTGGTTTGGATCATCATCATTGATTCCCAAATTACGATTCATGTTTTGCAGTTTACGCTCTAGCTCGTGATCGTAGGAAAACAACGGTTCTCTTCCTCTCCGTTTATTTGGCATACAAGGAGGATAGTTCTGAAAAGAAATCAAAAACAATAAAACAAAGTAAAATCAAGAAAATATCAACTAAACTATAGTAAGAAGTTCAAGTTATATAAAAGCTAAATTCCCCGGCAACGGCGCCAAAATTTGATACGCTTAAACTTACTTCTCAAATGAGAAGTAAAGCGGTCGCGTCAAGTAAATAACCCAACTAGTGAGGTTGGGATCGTTCCCACGAGGAAAATAGTCTAGACTTAACTTCAACTTGTTATTACTATTGTTCGGTTGATGACTTCCTTTGAAAGTAAAAGCATAAAAGGGGGGTTTGTATTTCCTAATGAGTAAAAATAACTAACGAAGTTGAAACAGATACTTAACAGCTTTTAATGTTGGGTTTTAATCAATTAAAAGTAACTAGGGTTTACGTGTTCCCCACAGGTTCATAACTTGATAATTCTAACTATAACAATTCTTTCCTAGTATCTTGCATGCAAAGTGGTAAGTTATGTATTTCTAAATCCTTGGTCCGGCATCCAGAAAATCTCACTCCGCACCATGGTCCGGCTGCGTGTGTTGCTTTCCTAACCCTTATCTTTACCTCATATTAAGCATCGTATTCGATATTTGACTAAGTTATTACCTCGTACCAATCAATACTAGCCTATTAGATAGTATACACTAAATCTATGTTAATAATTCTTTTCCTATTATCTACCTCCTTGGTCCGGCAAGTAGCATTAAGGCGAGTTGTAACGTTGATCATCCGTTAAAAAGACTTCTAAGCGAAAGAATTATTAATACATGCAAGACACTATTCTAGAATTGCTATTTTAGCTAGGGTTTATCTCATTATTTGCCTATGGTTCCCACAACCCTAGTTATGGAGTTTAGTTCCTCATAGCCATAAACACAATATTCAAATAGGTTAAACAAGAATTCATATACTTACTTTAATGAGAAAGAATAAAGTCCGAAAAATTGCTTGATTAATCACCAAAAATCACTTGTAAGAATCTCCAAAAATCAAACACTAAAACACAAAGTCTAATAATAGGATGTTTAATCTCACAGAGTCTAACCTCAAAAACGAGATTTTTCGAACTATTTATAAAAAAATAAAAACCTAATTAAACAAGGATTTGAATTACTGGAAATCTGCCAAAACGCGGTTGGGTCGACGGACCACGCGAGGAACCGTCGTGAACTCCGTCGTCCCATACTTGGTGCAATTCTTCTGGTGCTTTCTTCATTCCCCTCGACAGCAAGTGGGACAGACCGTCATAGGCACAACGGTCCATCGAGGGTCTCGTTTAAAAATACTTCAACTCTTGGAATCTGGGTATTGGGATCACTTCTCTGATCTTCACGACGAACCTGCAGGACGCACCGTCATAGCCATGACGGACCATCACAATCTTCGTAATCCCACACTTGGTCAGACTTCCCCATCTTCCTTCAGCAGCTTCTCTACGCTACCACCTACGGACCGTCACATGCACGATGGACCGTCATATGCTCCGTAGGTGGTCTCTTCTGCATTTTTCACTCAAAATCTCCGCATTAAGCTTTGGACAGATTTCCTACAAAACAAAGAGAAACTTATATCAAAATTAGCACAAAAAGGGCTTTCAGACACACTAAACTTAAGGAAAAAGTAATAATTATACCGTGAAACCACGGTATATCACTCATCATCTTGAATTAGTGTTCGTAGTATTTGCTTTGATGATATGAAAGCCCTATCTCTATGGGATGCATGCGTATGTGTTCATCGACCATAAAAGTCTACAATATGTGGTCACTCAAAAGGAGTGAAATTTTTGGCAAAGAAGATGGTTAGAACTCTTGAATGGCTATGATATCAGTTCCTTTACCATCCTGGAAAAGACAATGTGGTGGCGGATGATTTAAGTCCAATATCAATGGGTTTTTTGGCCCATGTTCCCGATTGTAAGAAAGATTTAGGGAAATAGGTGCATAGATTGGCCCTGTTGGGTGTTCGGTTAGAACATTCTCCTAAAGAAGGAGTCATGGTTTGTCATAACTCTGAATCATCTTTCATGGTTGAAGTAAAGTCGAAACTACATTTTGATCCACTATAGATAAAGTTGAAGGAATCAGTTCTTTGAAAATATAGTTAATCTTTCTCCAAAAGGGGGGGGGGGTATGGAGTACTTAGGTACCAAGGTCCTAATATTACATTCATCCGGGTGCCGAAAAATGTATCATGACATACAAGAGATCTGTTTGTGGGAAGGCATGAAGAAGTATATAGTGGAATTTGTTGCTAAATGTCTTAGTTATCATCAAGTCAAGGCAAAAGATAGAATACCAAGAGGATTGACTCAAGATATAGTTATCCCCACTTGGAAATGGGAAATAGTTAATATGAATTTTGTTGTTGGTTTGCTTCGTACACAGAGGTAAAATGATTCGATATTGGTTATTGTAGATAGGTTGACAAATAGAATGCGAGAATGCATGGATTACCCTTGTCCTTCATTTCCGCTAGAGCACTTAATTCACTTCTCATTTTTGGAAAGCATTCCAAGGTGGGATTGGTACCGAGGTAAAACTTAGTATCGCATTTCATCCATAAATGGATGGTTTGGAGAAATGAACCATCCGAACCCTAGAAGATATGTTGAGGTCTTGTTTTATCGACTTTAAGGGTGATTGGGATGGCCACCTACCATTGGTCAAATTCGCCTACAATAATAGCTATCATTCTAGTATCGCCATGGCACTTTTTGAAGTTGTTTATTGGAGGAGAGGTAGGTCTTTAATTGGGTGGTTTGAGGTAGGTGAGTTTTAACTAAAAGGTCCAGAAGTAAATTATGAGGTTGTGGATAAAGTCCGATTGATAAGGGATCGTTTGAAAGCGGCTTAAAATCGGAAAAATCTTATGCCGACAATAGAAAGGGGATCTTGAATTTATAATAGGTGATTGGGTTTTCTTGAAAATTTCACCCATGAAAGGGGTGATAAGGTTTGGTAAATGATGTAAGCTCAAAATGCACATTTTTATCATTATTTTCCTCACATTTATTGTCTATATTTGTCAATTTTGAGCATATATTTTATGAATTCTTCTAAATTGTGTATTTTATTAGTAGGATTAAATTAACAGAAAATTGGAGAAGTTTGAAGCTAAAACGAATTAAATATGAAAAGTTGAAGAAGGAAATCAAGTAGGCAGCTTAATGGAAATAAGTTAATATAATATTCATATAATTTATATGAAAATAAATAAAGGAGAACTTACCTGCTAGTCCCCGTGCCAGGCAGCAATATACAGAGAGTTTCACTCCCAAAATTGAAAGCTACACACGCAAAAAAAAGGGAATCCAATTCCTTTTGATTTTGGATTCCTAATTTGTTTGGAGTCAATTATTTTATCAGGAGTTCACTAAATTTTTTAATAGTGCATAGAAATAAATTTTAGGGAGGCCAAGAATCAAGATACAATACAAAATATTATTTTTCTTATAGCTTTAGAGCTTTGTAAGAGCCGCCATGGAGATCGGAGAATTGTGGTTTATTCTTTCTTATCCTTTATTAATTATTTGTATTCATGACTAATAAAGGATATTTTATCTATTGTTCCTAACTTTTTATTATTAACACATGCATATTTATTTGAATAAATTTGGATTGTGTTTTTGAGATAGAGTTGCTAAACTTCACAACTAGGGTTTTGGGAACCATGGGAAATTAACAAAGTATGACTAGTAACTAAGTAATTCTCAAATGGATTCTTGAATATATTGATAATTCTTTTGCTTAGAAGTCTTTTCAACGAGTCTACGCGTTAGAACTCGTCTTGTTGCTACTTCGCGGACCAATGAGGTAGTTAATAAGAAAAGAATTATCAACATAGATTATGAGTGATACTCTCTAATAGGCAAGTGACAATTGGTGCAAAATAATAACTAAGTTATACATCGATTATGATGACTAATATGAGGTAATTGTAACGGTTAGTAAATTATACAGACGTAGTCGGACCATGGTGCAGGGTGAAATTCTCTAGTTGTCGGACCAAGGAATTAGAGATACCTAACTTATCCTTTTGCATGTATTACACTTGGAAAAAATTGCTATTACAAGGATTACAATATTATGAGCTTATGGGGAACACATTCCTAGTTATTTTTATTAATTTAGATATAAATAAACACTTAGTCCAAAGCTATTTTTATTTCTTTTATTTTTGTTTCAATTTTAAGCCCCTCATTTTTATATAATGACTATCGAGTTAAATATTTGCTATTGCTAATATTCTTCCACTGTGGGATTCACCCTTACTCATAGTTGGAAAATATATTGCATGCGATTGTTTATATTTCTTTTCAAGAAGTATATTTGAACGTTATAAAGAATGGAGCCGCTATCAAGGAATATGACTTACAAATTTTCATTACTATTTATTTTACTTGTATATTTCTTTATTAGGATTAGTTTTCAATAATAATTTTTTGTATTATTATTATTATTAGTATCATCATCATCATCATGTTTCGTCTATTCTTTTTGAGATGTCATTTGAAAAAGTATGTAGTGATGAGTGTCCTTGCAATTCCCTCCCAACTAATTTTATTTGTTCTTATAGGGTAATTTTTTCTCAACTAGATAAGTTGCATGGGGACATGGAAGATTCGTTAACAACTTACATTAATTCAATATGTAGGCGCCTTAGAGAATATGCCTTTGAATTTGATTTCTATTAATAGATATTGAGTTGAGTGCTAACATTATATCATATGCCATCCAACAATCTGGTAATATTATGTGTTAGGAAGAAAAAATACTTATAAATCAACTTGAAGATAAAAAAAGTTGTGGTCCAATTGCTTGATCATACTTTTATTGATGTTATCCCTGTTGAGAAGAGTGCACTAGAATTACGTAATGAAGTGGATAATAATATTTATAAAAACTCTAGTATGTGTATATATGAGGGTGTAAATACTAAAATAATTAATGAGCTAGAGCGCATTGGACCTCAGTCAAAGCACTTTTCCATATAATGTTTAGATGATGAGAAATTCATCAAGTCATCTGAGACTATAGAAGAGTGTATGAAGGAGGAAAATAGTGTCTACATTCTTGAATTAATTGTTCCAACATCGGAAAATTACATTCCTCACTTAGGATCCAAGAAGTGCATAATGTGATATCTCCTATTTGGGACCTTTATTTTTGTACCACCATCCCTTGATCATAATAGTAAAATTGATTCAAAAATGGGGGTAAAATTCATATCTTCATTGTGAAAGGAAAAATAGTAAAATTGATAGTGTCGTGCTGCGACATTAAATTAAGAGCTTATTGGGAGGCAAACAAATTAGTAGGGTAACTTCTTCTTCTTCTTCTTCTTATTATTATTATTATTATTATTATTATTATTATTATTATTATTATTATTATTATTTTGTTTTATTAGTATAAATTTTTTTCAAGATTAGGGGTACGCTGAGTACCAAAAAAAGGAGGATGTTTGAGCTTAAGTATGGGGTACGACCGTTGATATAAATTTTGAGAACATGCTACAGCTAGGCCTAAAGGCCTCAAAGAGTTTTACTAACCCCCTCAAAGAGTTTTACTAACCCTTGTTTTATATTTTATTTAATGCTTTGGGGGGTATAACATCTTTTAAGTATGGGGTGGATGAATGAATTCCTAGTTTACACTGTTTTATTGATTCTTTTTTTAAGATGGGTTCCTTGGATTTTGTTTCGGTTCTTTTCCTGAGGATAGTCCCTTTGAACCGAGTATCTTTTATTTATTTATTTTAGGAATAAATATTTTTAATATTAATTATTATTCTTTTAGGAGAGAAAATAAATGACCTTTTTGAGTTATCGGATACCTACTATTTGGGAGTAATTTTAAGTAGTACTTTCTTGTGAATGTTTGATTACTAATAAAATTTCAAAACTTTTGACATCTAGGTTCATGGATGTGACTTTGTATATAGCTTATTTTTTTTTGTAATTTTCTTTGATTATGTCTCTCATAGAAGTGGAATGGATCCATCATGATTGATACTTGTGTCATGTGTAGTGAGACATTGTTTATTCCATGTTTTGCATCTTAGTCTACAATTTGACCTGCATGTTATTAAAGTGGAACAAAAACTGTTGCTTTCTGTAGGGGATGATAATAGGTTTTCATGGATTTTTCATGAAAATTTTAGCCTTTTTAGACATTTTCTAATTAGTTATCCCTTTTGAGCCTGTAGCCTTTTATTGGTAGTCATATTTTGCCCTAAACTATTTTGTTGAATACCTAGTTTTTGCAAACTATTTTGTTGAATCCTGAGTTTTTGCACCTTGCTTCCTTGACCATTATACCATAGACTTATTCTAATTACCATTTTTAAGGAAAAAAGAGATGGATGGTGAAAAAGTATTCAATGATATTTACAAAAAGCTTAAAAGCCCTTTTGGAAAGAATGTTAGATGAAAAAAAGAGGAAAAAAAATGAAGAAAAGAAGTTACATTGATGATGGGTCTAGTTTTTTCAAGGACATCTTGCACCTTAACGCATGTAAAATACGTAAATTGAGGGTGGATTCTACGAAGGGAAAAAAGTGAATAATGACTGAAATATTCTTGAGATAATGAGAAATACATGTGAATTAATTGTTGAAGAGAGGGCTGACAATAAAGAGAAGAAAATATAGGGATGAAGTCTAAAAACTGGCAAGTGCTTAAGGAAGTGTAAGTTACTATTATATAGTTTTCCCACCCGTTCCGTAGCCTACATTTCAACCTGTTAAAATCCTATTTGCTTCTATTCAAGCATGCTTAATTTGTAGCGATGTACATAATAGACAAGCATATGGTTCTTTGTGCATACATGTGAATTTTATTTGTGAGTGTGAGACCTATTCTTTATATGAAGTCTTTCATTTATATTCAGTCTTTTGAATGGTGTATGTGGACTATTTCTTCTTGTGAAGTCACTTATTTCATGATAGATAGATTATTTTATTAACTTTCTTTGATGAGAGTAGGTGAGCATGCTTAAATTTAATAAGCTCAAAGTCCTTCCTTGAGGTTAGGAAGTTAGAGGTTTGTTGTTTATTTGGACATTTTTCATAATGATTGAGAAGTATAATTGATGTTTTGAAATTTGTATATGACCTAATTATTTGATTTAGCCAATTTGATGACATTGCTAAAATGATTTTTTGGGATGAACTTTACTATTTGCTCAAGGACGTACAAAAGTTTAAGTGTGGGGTGTAGGTACGGAGTGAAACTCTCTAGTTGCCGGATCAAGGAATTAGAGATACCTAACTTATTACTTTGCATGTATTACACTAGGAAAAAATTGCAATTAGAAGAATTAAAGTTTTATGAGCTTATGGGGAATACATTCATAGTTATTTTTATTAATTTGGATATAAATAAATACTTAGTTCAAAGCTATTTTGATTTATTTTATATTTATTTCAATTTTAAAAACCCCATTTTTATATAACGACTATCGAGTAAAATATTTGATATTGATATTATCTTCCATATTCTTTGTGGGATTGACCTCGACATATAGTGGGTAAATATATTGCATACAATCATTTATAAATCTTTTCAAGATGTATATTTAAATGTTATCACTAAAAGAGGAAACATAGTACCCGTTATGTGGGCCTTTATAAAATATTGAATCGGGTTGGAAAGTTGCTTCTGAGTTGAAATTACCAAATTAATTAACCCCGGTTCACCAGGTATTCCATGTTACCATTCTTAATAAATGTGTAGGTGACTTGATGTCTATTCTCCCGTTAGAAGGATTGAGAAATTTTTTTATGAAGATGTTCCGGTCGAGATCTTAGACCTTCAAGTCAAGATATAAAGGAATAAAGAGGTTGCCTCCGTAAAAGTCCTTCTGGAAAAAAACATCTAGCTGAGGGTGCAATATGGGATGCTGAGGTCGTTATGAAGTCCTGCTATCCACATCTTTTTCCTCATACTCCTAACAAAGATTGAGGTAAGTAGCTTCTCTTAAAACAAAATTATGGATAGTGTCGACTTAGATTGATTTTCTATTATGTGCATGTCTTTGTAAAAGTTTCATGCTTAAAGTTAACGTTCATGAAATTTGTCCTCATGTTTAGCTTGTACTTGCATGTAATATCTTGTATTATTTCTATGAGAGTTGTAATGATCCTGCTTGAGATTGTTTGAGAAAACAAATTTCATGACAAATCTTTGATATTATTGTGATATCATAGTCAAATGAAGAAGGTAGTTCCTCCTTAAATGATGTGAAGTAGTGAGTCTTTATGTGTGATGAATTGTTGATTTAAATTCCTATATTTTAATGTTGTTATTATGTGTAGAAAGGAATTGAGAATTCCTCCTATGATTTGTGACTCATGTAAGAATCTTTGTTGTTCGGATGCTAGTGTTGAGTCTCTTTCCTTCCCTAAAAGCGAGTTAAGGTATCATTCGAAGAAAAATGTTCCAACTGGGGGATAATGTAATTCCCCAGAAGTTCCCTGACCTACACTATAGCATCATGTAGTAAATAATGATGAGTATAGACATAAAATAATTTAATTAACCTAATTAGAAAGCATTAAAGTTTAAAATTAAAGGAACGTCCATGACGTCCGGAGGCTACTGAAAGTGATATCGTGTGCCTTCAGGTCTTGGAAAAGGTTGGAAGGGTCGTATGAAGGACAAACTTTGTGAAAATACTTAGGGTACATATTAGTGTATGTTTATGGTAAAATATTATGGGTATGAATAACCGAGGACCACCGTAAGGGACCTCGAGGAGGACCCAAACATTTACTCAAAAAGCTTTCAAAATAAAAAGCAAATGATGAGGGAAAACGATGCTCGCCGATCGACTCACGCTCTGTCCTTTGGAGTCGTTAGTCCACACTTACATTATGGATTCACGACTCCATTCGAGAAGACTCTGTCCCAAACCATGACTTACTAGGATGTTCCATTCGTGGAACGACGAACCGTCGATTGGAGGGCTTCGTTGGTGCCTGCAAACTGGTGTATTTCACTACCAAGCCAAGGGTTATTTTGTAAATTTCACCCTTCGCCAATAAAATATGGGGTCAGTTCTAATTTTCTCATTTTAGGTATATTTAGGTGTCACATCCAGGTTTACCCAATTGACACAACCGGCGTTGTCGTCCTTTTTGTGGACTAAGACTAGCCTCTTAGCTTATATCATCACATTCATAAGTGTAATTTATCAGAAATTTTAAAACATTCTATTATTTCTACTAGGAGGTTTACATAGACCTTTACATACACATAATATATATGTCAAGTATACATAGATCCTTCATATAGGCTTAGAGAGAGAGAGAGAGAGAGAGAGAGAGAGAGAACATAGTCATCAAGGATTGTCTCATCTCATAACCATCTAACACTACTAGCATTTTCGGCATAGCATATACATCAATGTAACTAGAGCCACATATAGGCTTTATACAATTCGTACTTAAATGAAAGGAAATAGAATAAAACAGTGTCTGTACTAAAATAAAAACATAAGCTCGACATTGGCATCAGCCTCAGAAAATGAGGACCTACCCTACTGTGATGATCAAAGGATCCAAATTTTCTTCAATTCGTCTTTTGAAACACTTCAATTACCGTAAAATCAAATGTTGGGGGCAAAGGAAGAAATGGTGTTAATACACCACTTTTACTAAGTATGAGACCATATGCACATATAAGCTCAAATCATGCAAAAAACATTTTTTTTCAAAACATGCTACTGTATTCTTTGAAAACCTTTTACATTATCTAAGGAATCATATAATTCAAAATGGCATATTCATAAAGTCAATGTAAATTACATACTTGTAAACATACTTTAACTCATTATTTAGTATAACCCTATCATCAAGTAATTACATCACAATTATGGATAAGAGTTCATCATATCACAATAAAGCAAGAGTACTACCCATGAATCCTCATAAAGCCAAAAAGTGAAACAACCAAGCAAATCCCCATAACCTTACGCAATCAAGTGACCCAACAAGAATCATGAGTGATATTCAATTTCACATGCCATAACCTTTTTCGACTATTCAAAATCATACTTTTAGCAACATAGACCAATTTAATGTTCATAATGGTATCAATAAGAATATAGTAACATTTACATGTAAAGATATACTACTATCATCTTTTGCATTCATTATCATATGGATAAATAATATCTACCTTCTAAAACTTCCATCAATGTAAACTAGTGCAAGGCATATGTAGTGTCCCATACCCCTACCTAGGATAAGTCCAACCTCTCAAGTCAGCTTAATTAGATTGTCTTCATTTGTTCATTTTTAACATATGAAACACTTGCCTTAACCGACATAGACCACAAGAGCTAAGTGTGGAATTTGGTGTTCTAAACCCTTACACCGATGGAAGGTGGTCTACCAGCCAAAGTAAAACCAATCATAAATGTATATTTCTAGGTGGATCCACTAGCTAGTCTTACTGTGTGGGCAACATAGATCAAGAACTAAGCGTTAGGTATAATCCCTCTACATACCATTTGGCAATTGGGGCCTCCTCTCATGGGTATCTATTGGATGATATCCTTCTCGGGGGAGTCATCTCCATGCTTAGAACTATACCGTGAATCTTCCTCTATGGGAAATCATCACCTCTCATTGTCAAGTTCACTCAGTGTTATGCTAAATACCTTTATTGAAATGTATTTAAGCCTTAAATTATCAAGCGTATCTTAGTTTAGGTCATAGGGTCTACCTCTTGTATAATCTTCATCATCAATAGCTCAATAAGAATTGCATGCGTATAAGTCATTTCAATACAATTCATATAAGTGCGGTTAACACACTAGCATTTCATATCATTATAAGAGACATTGGAAGTCATCACCATCCTTATAACACATACACCTTAATCAACCTCATAGCATAGTGAAGACATTTCAATCCAAAATCATAACACCCTATAAATCCTAATACAAATATAACTCCAATATAACATCAAGACTTAATCACAGTTAACCACAATTTGAAGTAAAGGATACAGATCATAAAACTTACATAGTCTCCTTTATAGTTCATCATCAAGACCTTACCATAAAACCTTAATTCAACCATATTTTGGGGATAAAAAACCATAATTCAATGATCAACATGATAGTAAATCTAGGATAATCACTATATTATAATTCAATACTAGATCATAGCTTAAGATAAAATATGTAGGTCAATTCACTTCCTAACCTAAATCACCTTCTCAATAACTAGAATGAAAGACAAAAATTCATTCTAATTTGTTTATGAGCAATTTGAACACATTAATTAATAACAATTCAACAAATAACCAAGTTAATTGAACTAATTTCAACCTAATTCATATCAATATCTAACCTAGAGTTAAGGGTTAGTGATTATCATCTACAAAGTATACCAAACTATCAATATATATGACAATTAAGTAATAATACATGTTAATATATTCATATTATCCTATCTAAAACATAAAAAAATCAATTGATATACTAATTTTTGAGATTGAGAAGAACCACATGAAAACCCAACTTCTGAAAATACTTTGAAGGAAACCTTTCAGGAAAGAGGTCTCATAGGTGAATTAGATCTCATACCTTAAAGTTTGATTAAGATTTAATGGTGAATTAGTCCCTCTACAGACCCAAAAGAGTTCCCCTAGATATTCTTCAATGGTGTCTTCCACTAGAGAGAGAAAGAAAAGAGAACGCAGAGATTTTGTTTTGAGAGTTGTGTTTGGTTTATATAGGGTTGGGGTCATTATATGGGGGGGGGGGTAATTAACTTAATTAGGCTTCCTTAAACCCTTAATGAAACACCTTACCCCTTAACTTATTAAATGAAAGTAAGTTAAAATGTGCAGAGACTTTGATTCTAAAAAATGGAACCCTGATCTACGATCCATTTGTGAGTCAACGGGAACTGTGCCTTTCGTGTTGCACATCCGTTGTCTTGATCAGAGACTGTGCATATGAGGGCCTCCAATGAAATGGCTAAGTTTTGTTTTACATTCGGTATCGACGCCCCATCGACTCAACACACGCCCTGTCGTTTGCCCTCTCGTGGATGCACACTACCTAGGCAGGGTTGCCTCCTATGTGCTAGGGTCATCCTCAAGGGTCCTTGTTTGGTCCTTGGAGAGTCTTAACCAGACTTTTCAAAAACGAATCAACATTAACACATTTTACAGAACCTTCCACAAAATTTCATGATTTTCCTACTCCTAAAAGCTAGTCAAATAGGCTAAGGCACGCTAGTACCTCCATGAGTTATTTTTCCCGACGTCATGGACGTTTTGGTTTCTAAACTTCGTAAATGACATATATTTATTATAATAGTCATTTAAATAGTGTCTAGACCTCAATAAACCTACATTAGGATTTAAGACACATCTTGGATTTTCGAAGTGTTACATAAAGGACTTTAACTCATTATACTAATTAACACTTCATAACTCCCAAATCAAAATCAAAACCCACTTTCCCTCCCTTAAAAATTCTCTTCCTAACCCACTATTGAAGAACAAGGAAGAACTCAAACCACGGCACTCATGATTCATTATTTTTCACTTCAAATTCGTGGAATATCATCAAATAAGGTATGGGGATATTGATTCGGATAAGTTTCACCATGAATCCCTTCAAAACTTATATTTTCGTATTTATTATTGTGAATAAAAACTAGGCTTTGTGATATAGCCATGGGTTCACTCCAAAACTGTATTCTTTATGTTATGTTCCTTACATTATGAATATATTGAGATTAATTGTTTGTTTCTATTTTGAAATTTTTCCAAGAACCCATGTGCAACCTATGACCTTATTTCATGAATCTTATTGGATGAGTTGAGTAGATATGAACAGGATGTGTTGCAATTGATGATTATCTAGCCATAGTATCTTGTTTCATGTCTATTGTAATGCATATAGGGGTGATTATGATACTTGATTCTTAACCTAAAAGAGAGAGTAAATCTTATACGATGGAGAATGTAGTATATGAACTTTAAAATTGCTTGCAAGGTAGATGACTTATTAAAGAATGAAAAGAGGCATTGTGGAGTGGTTTCCACTCAATTGAACCTTACCTATTATATTGCATGAATTTTGTGGAATGAAGCTAGTCTCTTGTGTGTTACTTGAAAGTATAGTTCTCATGAAAACACCATAATTGATCTTGTTAAAAGTACTACCCACATATGTATGTTCATTATAGGATGAAGTATATTCTCACCTAATGAATCTAAGAGATTTATGTTAAATTGTTTTGAATTAAGATGGATGACTCTTCATACATGTAGATACAATTAAAAGTACAAATGGTAGTAAGTTGGGAAATTACACTAAGCACCGAGAGTTTATGGTCAATAAGGAAAAGACACTCCCGTTAATGCAAGAGGTTAGGTCATCCTAGTGATACTCATGAGATGGGGAATCCCCTGTTAATGCAATGGGTAGAGTCCCTATGAGAAATTTCCCTATACCTTAACTAGGTGTCCATAGGAGAGAGCTAGGGGATCCACATAGTAGCTAGTATGTAGGTTCTACCGTTGCAAGTATAACACCTCTTTTGATTGTGGGATTTCTGACATCAGATTCCATGTAGGATCTCATGGTCTCTATAAGTTATGGTTAATCTTCCCTATCAATGAAGAAATTAAAAAAATACGACTTACTCCATGACATTCTAATGAGCTTACTAAGTTGAACTGGGGGTACATGACTCCACTTGTACATTGCACTAGTAGACTAACTAGGGTGTTATGGGTTGTTCTTTTTATTTATGGAGCTATAATGATAAAATGTATACTAAATGGCTAATGATTATAGTGAGCATATTCCTATATTAAATATGGTTTATTATGCATGTGTTTCATTCAGATTTATGAAATGTCATAGGATGGAAAGACAATGTGTATGACTAAGGTGGGTTCTAAGGAACACTTCGTAGAGTTGGTATAATGGGATGCTAACTTCACATTGCATATGTGAACCTTAGAATGTGCCAAAGTCATAACTTCATTGTAGTGGGACATGGTTGGGGTAATTGCATTATGTGATGTGTTTATGATTGAAAGTCTTTCAAAAACTTCATGAATGTGTATTTTGATATAAATGATCATTTGCCATGTCTTAAAGGTGCATTTTTCCATACTTAGTTCATTAATTTTACCAACCCCTTTCTCTATTTTATGTTATGACTATAGGTTTCGGCTAATTGGTGTGTTCCTACATATTTGAAGAAAGCTTTGACTTCTTATCTTGAGTACTTGTGGTAGGTCTTCAAATATTCGAGGACTAACACAGTTGATGCCACTTTATTATTTTGTCTATTGATGTAATAGACTTAGCAATCCTTTCTTATGTACTTTAATTCTAAAAAACTATTGTGTCTAAATAGCTAAGGATCCCATTTAAAGATTTTTTGTTGAATTCATATTGATATATGGTGTATGTGTGACAATGATATTAGATTCCTACTATTGATTTTATGAAAAAGGAAGTTTGAACTTCTATTGTAAAAAGTTTTAAATTCCACATTATTTCAAGTTCATTCTACAATGAAGATCATGCTAAGGTATTGTGTTGAAAGAAATCTTCAAGGTCGAGTATGCCAGTAACGTCTAGGGCATACTCTCTAGTTGTTAAAATTATATGAAGTATATTCGGGCATTATAAAAAACTAAGCCATTGTTGGGGAGTGGTGTTTAAAATTCCTTTAGTGAATTTGGTTCTGCTCTTATTGTGCTGTAGTTGAACCAATTTACTTTTGTTTGTTGTTTGTTTCCTTTGAACAAGTGATAAAATGAGTGTTAACGTAAGAAACTCCAGTACTCTTGAACAAATGATGACATCACCAACATAAATGATGTTAATGAAACTTAGTTAGGTAGTGTGGGTAGTATTTGCTTGCCCCTTATAGTGGGAAATGCAGTTTTTCACATGACTAGCATCATGCTTCAGCTATTGAAAATAAAGGGTTAATTTAGAGGGTTTGATTACAAGGATTCAATGAACACATGAAAAATTTTGTGGACGTCTGTAGTTGTTAAACCTTGAATTAAGAGTAGGAAAATATTCCTTTCTTAGTCAGCTAGGCGATCCTCTGAGTTGAATTGGAGATTCTCCAAGTAGAACCTCCTCACCTTTTGGCTTGATACCTTCTTTCTTGCATTATGTAGCTTCAGGCGAGCCAAGTCTGGCTTTTCATTCTGTGTGGCAAGTCACCGAAGTCAACTATCCCAATTGCCTAGTTTACTTAGCCCCAAAGTTGACTCACTATAAATTTTGTCTAGCTAAGGGCTCACTTGGCGAGGTGTCTAGTGGCCTTTGTTGAGCCCCAGCATGAGAATATTTACCTTTTAAGTTAGGGTATGAAAATTCTATATAGATTATTTTAATTCGTAATTAGGTCATTTTACCCACGCCTAGGACCCTTATAGAGGTGATTTCGACATAAAATTGTATTCATTCATGTTATTTTCTTAAATTCGCTAGGATAAATTGTGTTTCTTCCTCTCCAAGATATTTCTCTCTCTAGAACATAAAGAAGATGATAAAATCTAGGGTTAAAGGTCAAGATTGCATTCTTCAATTGATTTAGGTTTTTTATAAGGTATGATACTTTTAATCCATGGATTCCTTCCATGTATATAGTTCCCAAATTCTCCATTTGCAAAGTTAAAATTCCCCAATTAAATTACGGTTTCTTCAATTACCATGGTTTCTGTTCAATGTTGATTTAAATGGTTAAATTATGTTCTATTATGCATGAATTGATAAAACACCATGATACGATGTTCATTCTTCCATAAACTCATGTAATCCCCATCTTTTCCAATTGTAATGAACTCATGTGGATTTGTAATTGTGAAAGATGAATGTATGAAAATATGCATGTCTTCTCTTATGAAATTGATGTAAATGAATTTGACGATACTTTGACTTTGAATAGATGATGAATCAGGTGAATATTGAAAAGAATGCATAATTATGGAAGTATCTTTATGACTCAAGAAAGCTTATAGATGAGAGTCTCTATATGTGCTATGAAACTTGGACATATGATATAAATAGTATCTAGATTTGTCTTCAAACTTCTTCTTGTTATTGACTCAATAAATCCTATAGATGAGAGTGTCTATATGTTCTATGAAGCTTTTACACGTCATATATTCTATGACGCTTGGACACATGACATGAATTACATCCAGACTTGCCTTCAATGCTTTTCGTGTTATTTCCTAAATTAGGTCTCTATAAGCATGATCTCCGGATATGCCATCAAGGATTAGTGTCCACGATTTCAAAACTATTTCCGCTAGTAGTAGGGCATCTCTAGAGTGAAGTGAGTGAATGTGGGACTTAAAATCTATTATGAAAGAGATCATGGACATGAAAGGTTTTCTCACTCATGGTCTAAGGAGCTGTCCTATTTTGTCTCTATCTTAGATTGGTTACTTAATTGTGATTTTTCATGGATCATGAGATATATTAAGATTAATAACTACTCTATGAGATTTATGGTCATTATCTAGAGGATGTTGAGATGGAAGTTATATCATATTGAGGTTGGGCTTTCTAGTAGCAATCTTCTTATCGGTTACCTATGTGTCCTCATTGGATAACCCTTTTAAGATATACGATCATTGTATCAAGGACTTGAGTTAATGGATCCACTTTAATTCAAATACATGGTTCCATCTTGGCAAGTAGGACAACCTTTTTTCCAGTGTGGAACACACGAGGCAATCATTTTATAGCTCACATGGTCTCTATGCCAGTAAAGGATCAATTCACACATTAATAATGAACCTGTGTTACTTCAAGGAAGTATCATAAGTATGTATTAACATGATTTTCACTTGTATTTATCACAGTTTCATGACTTATGATTTCTGAACTCTCAAGATGCATATTTTAGATTGATCATTGATTATTCATGAAAATATCCATTTAAGTATGTTTTAAATGTCATTATACATGTCAATGATACTTAGTGCATTTTTGTACAAAAGCATACTCTTGCCGACTTTTTTTTCCAAATGTAGGGTGTGATATTCAAGGTTCTCAGTTTCATGGATAGAGGTTTATTTCAGACGTTTGGTGAGTTCTCATGCTTTAATGAAGAATTCTCATTGATTTAGTTTATCTCTTAGTCTTGGACATGATATATATGGGCTAGGTCCAATTTAATTATATTGTGTTAGATGGTTATTGAGACAAAGTGTTATGCGCATCCGCTTTACTTTTATAAGAACTATTGGCTTTAAATGTATTATGTACTTCTTATATTACAATTCTTATGATATGAATTCTAAGTGGATTGGATGGATCCTCTCGGGGGTCTTATATGCCCATTACATCTAGGGTTACCCCTTAGTCGTGAAAAACTTGTTATTAGAGCACAAGGGTTATAATTGTCATAGGATGTCTCAGAAGCCATATTAGGTATAGTCTTGTCAATGAGTGTGAAGCGCATAATATGTATGAATGAGAGGCTACATGATGTTTAGGAAACATCAGTTATTTTTTTTAATCTAAAGTCGTTACATAGACTATAACTCTAGTTGTCTTTCTCTGCTAATCCATATTTATTCATTTCGGTATATGATTCCTTGAATCCCAGAGAATGAATAGGAATGGTCATGAAAATGATAGACGAGTCCCCGAGTTCCAGTTAACCCTTTGGATGATCAAGTGACTAATTATGAGTTTGGAGCCAGATTTCATGCATTTTCCCAAGCTATGATGGCCCATGAAAATAAAAAGGTTCTGGCTCCTATGAGCCCAAAGGTATGTACGGTGGTACAAGGTTAAGGGACTGTATTAAAATGAATCCTGTTGAATTTAATGGGTCTAACGTTGAGGAAGATCCTTAAGATATCATTGATGAGGTGGTTTAGGTGTTGATAGTAATGGGAGTGACGCCGGTAGATAAGGAAAAATGAGTCTCTTATCAACTTAAGGGTGTTGCTTAAATGTTGTTCAACCAATATAAGGAAGATAGGGCGGTGGTTGAGGGCCCTATTGTTTGGGAGAAATTTAAGGTTGCTTTTAGTAATAGGTTCTTTCCCGTTGAGATGACCGAGGCAAAAGTACTTGAGTTCATTAACCTTCATCAAGGAGATGTGACTGTTGAGGAATATACTTTGAAATTCACGCAATTGTCTAGATATTTTCTAAATATGGTTGTCGTTCCAAGGGCAAGGATGAGTAAGTTTGTTCCAGGGGCTTTCATCTTAGTGGTCAAATTTACCAAATTGTCATGCCTGTTAAGGTGATGGACGTTTTCTTTGTTATGATACATACACAACGAATAGAAGAAGAAAATCTTAAGGATAAAACTAGGGATTCGAAGAGAAAGGAGGGATAATGGTGATTCTTCACATCTAAAGTTTGATGGAAAATCATTCTGAAGGTAAGAGTTGTAGTGAGCAAAAATGTGGCCCAACATTATGTAGTGTCGGAACATACATAAGGGTAAGAGCTTAGCTGACACATATAGTTGCTTCGGTGGTGGAAAGGGTGGTCAAAAGATGGGAGATTTTCATGTTCTTACTGCTAAAGAAAGGCAAGGTCGGAAAGTTCAATTTAGTGGTTCCACTCAAAGCTCGTCAAATAATCCTTCTAATTTCACCAAAGATAGTATGTCTAATGTCACATCGGTGTTCACACCCTAGGCGTAACCGACATCGTCTTCCTGTTTAAGGACTAAGACTAGCCTCTTAGATTACACCATTACATTCATAGGTCAAATTTAGCAAAAATTTTATAACTTTTCATTACTTCTATTTTGAGATTTAAATAGGCTTCTACATAGACATCATATATACCTATATCGAATATACATAGACCTTTCATAGAGGAAGGTTACATAGCCTTCTACTTTTATTGCACATAAAGATATATAGAAAATATTAGTCATAACAGTTATCTCATCTCATAATCATCTAATAAGAGTATATCAAGTTTGGGCCTACCCCATACATCAATCCAATAAGAACACATATAGGTTATACAAATGTATAATACCTAATTGAAAAGAAAGAAATGAATGAGTCTTAGAACTAAAACAACAAAATAATATGGATGGTGGCATCGCCCTCAGAAATATGAGAACCTACCCTACTTAGATGGTCAAAGAATCCAAGTCTTCTTCAAGTCGATTTTCAAAACGCTTCAACGACTTGAATCTCAAAGGTTGGGGAAAAGGAAGAAATGGGGTTAGTACGCCAGTTGTACTAAGTATGAGATCATATGCACACATACATTGAAAACATGCTAACAGAAAGGGACATTTCATAAAGTATGCATTTTTCATTTAATACCTTTATTCACGTTCAACAAGACCATACCGATTATTATTGCATATTCAACAAGACCATACAAATTCATAGGGCATGTTCATTAAGGTCATAAGCATGTACATTACTAAACAAAAATCATTAAGTCTAGTCAAGTCAACATGCATAGCCTATAAATAGTACATATTGAAGTAACTCTATTATCAAGTCATATGAAAAATAAGCATGAATAAGAGTATATTTAATTATAAACAAAGAAAGTCAATTACGCATGAACCTCTATCAAGTCAACAAGTGCAAGGACCAAGTAAATCCCCATAACCTTACTCAATCAAGTAACCCAACAATAATCGAGACTAACATCCTACTTCACACAGCATAGCATTTAAGAGTAAATATCATTTTACTTTAACCATATAGACCAACATATATACATAAGTGAAATTAATCATCATATAATATAAACAATATTCAAGTTCATCATATACATTTCATATAGACATATAATCATATTCATACATAAGAACATCCTCCCAAGACTCCCCTCAAGGTTAACTAGTGCAATGCTTAGGTAGAGTCTCATACCCCTACCTAGACTAAGATAGACCCCTTAGGTCATAGTAGTTATAGTTCGATTCATTAGTTCATTTTTCCTTTTGGGAACATCTTGCCCTAATCGACATAGACCATATGAGCTAGTGTGGAATCCGGTGTCATAAATCCCTACACCAAATAAGGTGGACTACTCGCCAAGGTAGTACCAAAACATAAAACATAGAAACTACGTGGATCCACTAGCTAGTATTCCTAAGGGGGCAACATAGTTCAAGAACTAGGAGATATAGTTGGGACCCTCTTTATTATATAACCATTGTAGTTTCCAATATCAAGAGTGCTTTAGTGATCCTACCTTCCCTATGTGGGAAGGGACACTCCTCACTCTAGTTCACTCGGTGCCAAGCTAGAGTCCCTTTTTGAAATGTCTTTAAGCCTTTTAATATCAATATATCTTATTTTAGGTCATAGGGAACCCTTGTATTACATAATCATCATATCTCTAAGAATCGTATGAGTATAAGTCCTTTCATTACAATTCATATAGATGAACATTTCATATCGTGATAAGGCACATTGGTAAATCATTCACCATACTTATAACATTTAAATCTTAAGCAAAGACCTCACAATCATAACAGAGACTTTCCAATTCAACATCACACCACCCTATCAATCCTGCTACAAGGCATACTCCAATAAAACATCATGGCTTAAGTACAGTTAACAACAATTTGAAGTAAAGGATAGAGATCAGAAGACTTACCAAGTCTTCTTCATAATTCATCATCAAGGTCTTACCATAAACCATCAACTCAACCCAATTAGGGTATACATTATCATAAATAAGTAATAAACATGATAACAAGTCTAGGAGAATCAATACATCATAAATCAATACTAGATCAGCATAAGATAAGATACTTAGGTCAACTCACTTCCTAACCTGGATCATCTTGTCAAGAACTAGCATGAAAGACTACAAATAACTCTAATTTGTTCATGATTAACGTAAAAACATCATCCAATTGTAATTCAACCAATAACCAAGTCAATTGAACCAATTATAACCTAATTCATACCAAGATTAAACAGGGGGTTAAGTGTTAAGTGTCATCCTCTACAACCTAGACAAAACCATCAAGATATATCATAATTAAGTTAGAATACATGTTAATATATTCATATTATCTGATAGAAAACATCAACAAACCAATTCAAAACATGATTTTTTAGATGGAGAAGAACCCACATAAAAACCCAAATTTTGAATATACTTTGAAGGAGCCCTTTGAGGAAAGAAGTCTCAAAGGTGAATTAGATCTCATACCTCAACGTTTGATGAAGAATTGATGGTGAAATCATCCATTTTCAGACAACAAATCCCTCCCCTAGCTTGTCTTCAATGGTGTCATCCAATAGAGAGAGAAAGAAGAGAGAAGGAAGAGAGTTTGTTTTGAGAGTTGTAGTTAGAATAATGGGGTTGAGATCTTTATATGGGGGTTAATTATGCTTATTAGTCTTCCCGTAATCCCTAAATAACCAACAAACCATTTAATTAATTAGTTAAACCTAACTTAAAAACGTGCATGAAAATGGACCCTCATAGACAAGACCCCACTCGACGGTACGTCTGTGAGTCGACGATCAATGTGCCCTTCCATCCTGCTCATCCGTCGTTCTTGTCAGAGAAACTGCTGGTGAGGACCTCCAAAAGAATTAGCTAAGTATTAGTTTACGGTTGGTAATGATGCCCCGTCGATAAAAACATGAATCGTCGATGGCCTCTTGTCGTTGCACATTGCCCAGGTAGTGTTGACTCCAACGTGCAAGGGTCCTTTTCAAGGGCCCTTGGTTTGTCTTTGGGGAGTCTTACTCGGATGTTTCAACCACGAATCGACTTAAAAAAATGTTATACACCCTTCCACAACTTTTCACAATTTTTCGACCGTTAAAATCTAGTCAAATAGGCTTAGGCACGCTAGTACCTCCTAGAACTAGTTTCAAAACATCACGGACCTTATTGGACGTTTTAGTTTCTATACTTCCTAAATGACCAATATTCATTAGAATAGTCCTTAAAACTGCATTTACAACTCATGACACTAATGTTAGGCTTTAACACACGTCTAAGATTTACGAAGTTTTACATTATCCCCCCATTAGTAACATTCGTCCCCAAATGACACTAAAAATCTTTAGAAGGATGGAATAGTCTCAAGATTATAAGCCCAACCAACAACATAAATAGAACCCGCAATCATATCACTTACACGAGGAAATTCAACACTTCAATTACCACACATAAGGCTCAACATTAAATTATGAGGACTATCTTTCTCACAACAACAACATGATCTCAACATGCTTTACATGAGACAATTATGCCTAAGTTCAACTTATAAACATTCTACATATCATTTCATAAAGACCCACCATATCAGAATGAACAAAATAACTAAAACAAACCAAAGAGCAAACTTTTAAGTTCAAATGTACTACTTCACTGTAATTCCCTATAAGGCTATTCACAAATTCTTATTTTTCAAGACTTCAACAAAATCAAATAAACTTCAATTTTTAGTCATTATTTGCATTGTTAGTAAGAACTATTAATCTTATTTATCAAATATATGAGGGTAATGGGCTCCCATGTTGCCTCCCATGTTGCTCCCTCAACTAGGTGATTCTTTCATAACACCTTTTGTGGAATCCACCTCTTTATTCCTTATCTTCTTGATTTGCCTATCAAGAATTTGAACCGGAACTTTCTCATAAGGGAGATTATCCTTCACGCCAAGAACCTCAATAGGAATAATAGACTCGGGATTACCAATACACTTTTTAAGCACGGACACATGGAAAACTGGATGAACTGAAGCCAATTAAAGAGAGGTTTCAATTCATAAGCAACCTTACCAACCCTTTGCAAGATTTCATAGGGTCCCACTTAACGAGGACTCAACTTCCCTTTCTAGACAAATCTAACCACCCATTTCATAGGTGAGATCTTCTAATACACTTTATCACCTTCTTAAAACTCCAAATCCCTTTTCCTATGATCTACATAAGACTTTTGCCGACTATAGGCCATTTTCAAATGTTTCCTTATGATATGAACTTTCTCCAAAGTCTTATCAATAAAATCGAGACTTCGAATTGAAGGCTCTCTCACATCGAACCATCCAATAGGATACCTACACCTCCTACCATACAAGGCTTCATAGTGCCATGGAAATAAATGAATGAAAACTATTGTTTATAGGCAAACTCCATCAAATGCAAATGTTTATCCCAATTTCCCTTGAAATCAATAATACAAGCCCTAAGCAAATCCTCAAGGGTTTGAATAGTATGCTCTGATTGACAATCCATTTTGGGGATGAAAAGCGGTACTCAACTTAACCTTTGTACCCAACACTCCTTTGAATGAACTCCAAAACCTAGAAGTGAATTATTCTCCCCAATTTGATATGATGGATAGCAGAATACCATGGCCACGCACAATCACATCTATGAAGATCCTAGCATAGTTTTCCATGAAATAAGAGGACTTGACGGGAATAAAATGAGAGAACTTGATCAACCTATCCATAACAACTCATATAGAGTCATATTACCTTTGAATGAGAGGTATACCCAATACAAAATCCATATTGATGTCTTCCCACTTCCATGTAGGAACTTTGATTTCTTGAGGTAAGCCACCCGACTTTTGATGTTCAGATTTTACTTGTTGGCAATTTGAACACTGAGAAACAAACTCTGATATGTCCTTCTTCAAAATTTCCCATCAAAATACTTTCCTAAGGTCATGGTACATTTTTGTCGAACCCAGATGAAGGGAGTAGCGAGACCTAAGGGCTTCTTTAAGGATCCGCTTCCTCAACTCATCTACCTTGGGAACACATAATCTCCATTGGTAACTCAAATAACCCCCCCCCCAAGGATATTGCATAACTAAGATTGCCAAGAATCGATTCCTTCAACTCCATCAATGATTTATCAAGGTACTGTTTGGACTTCACTTCAACTACCAATGATAACTTTTAAGTTATGATGGACCATGAATCCCCCATTCGGAGAATCTTCCAACCTCACACCCAACCTAGAAAACCTATGAACATATTTCACTAGGTTTTTCTTGTCTTCATCAATGTCTGACACACTACCCATAATTATACGACTCAGAGCATCTGCAACTACATTGGTCTTGTTGAGGTGATAGAGGACACTCATGTTGTAATCCTTCAAAAATTCTAACCATCTTCTCTGTCGGAGATTCAATTCCTTTTGAGTTAACACATATTGGAGACTCTTATGTTCGGTATAGACATCAACATGGTCACCATACAAGTAATGCCTCCATATTTTTAAGGAAAAAACCACAGCCGCTAACTCAAGGTCATGAGTTGGATAGTTTCTCTTAGTACATTATGTTTCCTAGAAGCATAGGCTATCGCCTTCCCATTTCGCATAACAACATACCCTAAATATACTCAGGATACGTCACAATAGACAACAAACCCCTTTCTACCCTCTGTAAATTCAACACCAGAGCGGATGTAAGCAGATCTTTCAACATTTAAAAACTTCTCTCACATGCCTGCGACCATTAAAATTTCATACACTTGTGGGTCAAAGTAGTCAAGGGAGATTCAACGGACGTAAACCATCCACGAACCTTCGGCAGTTATCCGCTAAACCCAAGAAACATCTTATGTCAGTGGGAGTCAATGGTCTAGGACAATTTTTCACCGCCTCCGTTTTTCCTTGGATCAACCTCAACTCTTTTACTAGAGATTATATGACCAAGAAGTACCACCGACCTTAACCAAACTCACATTTGCTATGCTTGGAAAACAATTGTTGTTCTTTAACTACTTCAAACAGCACCCTCAAATGGTTCATGTGTTCACCCTAATTTTTCGAATATACCAAGATGTCATCAATGAGACAATGACAAATGAATATAGGTAACTTCGAAACACCCTATTCATTAGGTCCATATATGCCATCGGAGCATTAGTGAGACCAAAGGACATTACTAAGAACTCGTATGGACCATATATAGTCCAAAATTCCATCTTTGGTATATCCTCACCTCTCACCCTAAGTTGGTAATACCCCGACCTCAAGTCAATATTAGATAAGTAGCTTGCCCCTTGGAGTTGATCAAACAAGTCATCAATCTGAGGGAGAGGATACTTGTTCTCTATTGTGACTTTATTAAGTTGGTGGTAATAAATACACATTCTTAAAGAGCCATCCTTCTTCTTAACAACCAAAATCGGAGCACTTCATGGAGAAATAATAGGTCTAATGAAGCCTCTGTCTAGTAAATCTTTGCGTTGTGCCTTCAACTCTTTCAATTCAGCCGGATCCATATGATAAAGAGGAATTAAAATGGGATTTATATCCGATAGCAAATTGATACCAAAATCAGTTTTCCGTTTAGGAGGGATACCAGGAAGATCATTAGAAAAGACCTCAATAAATTAACTCACTATGGGGACCGACTCAATGGGAGGAATTTCAGAGTCTAGATCTTCAAAACTCTCACAATATGGTATAGACAACCTTTTGAGATCATTTTGCACGATTTTATATAGGATATAATACAACCTCTAGGAATAGAGTTTCTCCCCTTCAACTCTACAACGGGTTCATTAGAAAAGTTAAACTTCACCACCCTTGTTCTACAATCAGTAGAGGCAAAACAAGCATGCAACCAATCCATACCAAAAATAATATCAAATTCAAGCATATCAATATCTACTATTTCTACATAACAAACTCTATTGGGCAACATTTTAGGAAAATTTCTATACACCCTTTTTGGAACAACCGACTCACGCTATGGAGTAGACACTATAAAAGGTTCATGCAAAATATCAGCCAAAATGTCAAACCTTTTGGCTACTAGAGGGGTAACAAATGATAAAGTAGCATCGGGATTAAGTAAGGCATATACATTAATAGAGAATACTTTCAACATACCGGTCAGTATGTTTGGAGATGTCTCTTGCTCACCCCTAGAGCAGAGAGCATAAATGCGGTTCTTCTTTGGAGCCTCATTGGATCCACATGCTTAAGCTTGACCACTACCCTTGTTTTGACCCCTCACATTGAGCAACTCCTAACCTTGTGCCCACTTTTACCATAACCAAAGCAATTGTACGTCCCCTTAAAACAATCACCATTGTGCTTTTTAACACACTTTCCACAAGTTGGCTTCTCGATTTGTGAACTAGTTTTTTTCTCTTCTTAGGCTTAGGGTCATACACCCTATCACCACTAGCCTTAGGGAACTTGGAAGTAACTTGATTAGAAACTCGCTTCTTAAATCTAGGCTTGTCTTCTATCTCAAGCTTGTTCTATGAAGAACCTCCATCAAAAGATCTTGCCCTCTTAGCATCCTTACTCCTCCACTTAATGGTCTATTATCCCTCCATTGGACATTCCAATCTTGAGCCACATCCTTGAGTTTATAGGTGGCTAACTTGGCCTTTTCAATAGTGGATAACCCCATAGACAAGAGTCTCTTATAGACTTCATCGATGAACTCTTGTGGGTCTTCTTCAACCTTAGACCCCTAGAACATAAGAGGGTTCATCCTAGTGAAGTCCTGTAAATGGGAGGCGATGGTAGCAATTTTTTTATTTGGATGGGGTAATATCTCCTAGTTAGCTTGGGCTGTCATAAATTGGGCCTGTGTAGTGAGGCATAGGTCAATTGCATAAGGGCAGCCCTTATATCACCATCCTTCAAGGGTTAAAAATTGACCGGAGCTTGTTCAACATTATATTTCATCTTCAAGACGAGGAAATTGATCACCACGAGGAGGAGTTTCCGCATTGGCAATCTCCTCTTCCAGCCTTCGTGCTGCATTCCTTTGATTGTTCGTTTCCTAATTTCACAATAATAGAATAAGACCCAAAAGTACACCGTATGTATACTCTAATGGCACAATATAAAATTTCCGAAAAAGTGAGTGTTTACTAGGAATCACGTAGCTTCCTATTCATAAGTGTGGCGCGCTTCACAATTATGAATACAAACTTACATAGATGTGGTCGAGAGAGACATTTACTCTAAAATAATGCAATCTCATTATATGATACCAAGTTTGTCATATCCGTGTTTACATCCTAGACGTAACAGACGTCGGTGTCCTCCTTGAGGACTAAAACTAGCCTCTTAGGTTATATCATAACATTCATAGGTCAAATTTAGTGGAAATTTTAAAACCTTTTTTTACTTCTACTTGTAGGTTTACATAGACCTTTACATACACATAATATATATATGTATCGATTACACATAGACCTTTCGTATAGGAAGATAACATAGTCTTATACTTTTATTGCACATAAATATATATAGAAAAAAATCATAGTTATAATAATTGTCTTATCTCATAAACATCTAATAGGAGAATATCAATTCAATATCAGATCATAGCTTAATATAAGATACTTAGGTCAATTCACTTTCTAACCTAGATCCTCTACTAAAGAACAAGAATGGAAGACTACACATCACCCTAATTTTTTGATGACTAATTTAAAAACATAATGTAATATAAACTCAACCAATGAACAAGTCATCTGAACCAATTATAACCTTAATAATACCAAGATCAAAACTAGGTTTAAGGGTTAAGGGTCATCATCTACAAACTAGACCATACCATCAAGATATATCATAATTAAGTTATAATACATGTTAACATATTCATATTATCCAATAGAAAACATAAATAAAAAAATTCACAATATAATTTTCGAGATTGAAAAGAACACACGTGAAAACCCAACTTTTGAAAATGCTTTAAAGGAACCCTTTGAAGAAAGAGGTATCAAAGGTGAATTAGACCCTATAAATCAAAGTTTCATGAAGAATATATGGTTAAATCGTTCTTTTTTAGGACCCAAATACCTCCCCTAGCTTGTCATCAATGGTGTCTTCGAATAGAGAGAAAAAGAAGAGACAAGAAAGAGAGTTTGTTTTGAGAGTTGTAATTAGACTAATGGGGTTGGGGTCTTTATATGGGGGGTTAAATAAGTTAATAAGTCTTCCCTTAATCCCTATATAACCACCAAAACCCTTCAATTAATTAGTAAAAACGAACTTAAAAATGTGCAGGAAATGGACACTCACAGACGAGACGTTGATCGACAGTCCATTTGTGAGTTGCGGTCAGTGCGACCTTCCATGATGCACATCCGTCTTTTCTTGTCAGAGACTCTGCAGTCAAAGGTATGCAAAAATTTTCTATGTTTTGGTCGATAGTTGGAAACGACTCCCCATCGATCAACACATGAATCGTCGATGGCCTCTCGTAATTGCACACTGCCCATGCAATGTTGACTCTAATGTGCAAGGGTCCTCCTCAGAGGCCCTTGGTTTGTATTTTGGGAGTTGTACCTGGACATTTCAACCATGAATCAACTTAAACACATGTTAGACACCCTTATACAACTTTTCACCATTTTCCGACTCATAAAAGCTAGTCAAATAGGCTTAAGCACACTAGTACCTCCTAGAACTAGTTTCTAGACGTCATGGACATTCTTGAATGTTTTGGTTTATGGACTCCCTAAACGACCAATATTAATTAAAATAGGTCTTAAAACAGTGTTAATACCTCATGACACATACATTAGGCTTTTAGACACGTCTTGGATTTTTAAGTGTTACATCTAATCTTAAGACGCAAGGAGAAAATGGTAAAGAGTTCATTGACTACTTATATTAAGTGTAGGACAGATAATTATGATCAGTGTCTAGTGGATTCTAATGCTTTCTTTGGTTGTGGTAATATGTAATCACAAGATATTAACTTTTCCTTAGATTGTTAGAAATGAGGGATATAAGCATCGACAGGCTTAACCTACCCTTTCTATGGTTCTAGTGGTGCTTGGAAACAATATAGGTTCTAAACTCTTAAAATTTAAGAATATCATGAGGGTTCCCCGGATGAGGTAATTTGTAATTTAAGGTGTTTTATCTTGTGGTTATGCATTGCTTAATATAGAGTGTTTCATTGGATATGGTAATACTTCATGTATGAATATGATGTTTAGGTATTCCTTCAATTCTTTGTGGAAACATCTTAGGCATGTACTTTTATGGATGTTTTAGTGGTTCTTAAAACGTTGGTGTTATGGTTAGATTGAGGGAGATGGATTTGAAAAGACTAGGAGCATTTTCTCCTAAGGGGAGATAGTGTGCTTTATGGTTTGTATGTGAGTATACTATTTTAGTTCTTGAATAATTTCTTTTTATGGTTTGGTAGATGAAAGTTGGGAGGCGATATTAATTCTTAGTAATTCCATGTATTTCCTTTTCCTCCTACTCTTGCTTAAGATGTTGAGTTCCTCGTTGTTCACTATTAATGATTTTGTGTCCTAGTCATCCTCATGTTTCCTTATGCATGCCTATTCATGAAATATGATTTAGTTTAATAAATTGCTTCATTATTATGTGCATTTGAGTATGATTAGGCATGTTTGTCTTATGAAAAAATGTTGTAAAAAGTATGATTTATCTAGGAGATGATGTTTCCTCCTTGAGTATGTGCATTTATGTGATTGCATTCATTATGGAATGCTAGGTATAGTTCCTATCTTCCATATGGTGTTTTGAGCATGTATTAGCTTGGATTTGTGGTTCTTCCTAGGTTATATGCATTTAGATGAAGTTTCTTTGTAGTTCGGGTTGTTAGTTCCTCTCCTACTCTTTTCGTACCAACTTGAATCTCATTTGAGGAAAAAATATCCTAGCGAAGATAATGTAACAACTTTAATTAAGAGAAGGGAAAATATTCACTTCTTAGTAGACTAGGCGATCCACCAAGTCAACTTGGCGATCCAACAAGTTCAACTTTCTCGCCTTTTTGTTTGATCCATGATGTTCTGTGTTCTGTAACTTTAGGAGATCCAAGTCAAGCTCACCGTTCAATTTGGCGAGTAAACAAAGTCGACTCCCCCTATATCCTAATTGAATTATCCCCCAAGTCGAGTCACTATAAATATTAGCGAGCTAAACGCTGACTTAGCGAGTTTCGAGGTGGCCTTTGGCAAGCTATAGAGTGAATGTCGTCATTTTTTAAGTTAGGCTCTTAAAAATCTTTTGAGATTATTTTAATTTTATGCTTAGTCTTTTTACCAAAGCCTAGGAGCCCAATATAAGTGATTTTTATCCCAAAATCTATTCATTCAATTCGTTGTCTTAAACTCACTAAATGAAATTGGGTTTTTTTCTCTCCAAAATATTTTTCTCTCTAGAACTTGAAGAAGAAGAAGAATATTCCAACTAGATTTCAAGGTCAAGCTTCTATTCTTCTATTTCTTTGGGATTCGATAGTAAGGTATGATAGTTTTCATCCGGAAATTCCTTCCATTAATGGAGTTTCCAAATTCTCGAATTTTTAAAGTTAGACTTGCCAAATTTTTTTGGAGTTTTCTTCAATAATCATGGGTTCTCTTTGATGTTGATTTAAATTATTGTATTATGTTCTATTATGCATGAATAGATAAAATACTATAATTTTATGAATATTCACCCTTCGACCTATGTAATCCTCGTATGTTTCTAATCATGATGATTTGTTTTGGGTTTTGCATTATGAAAGTTGAATATATGAAAATGTGCATACCTTCTCTTTATGAAAATGATGTAAATAAATTTGATGATGCTTTCACTTTTAAAATATCATAAGTAACATGAATAATTAAATGAATATATGATCGTGAATGTATGTTTATGACTCAAGAAAGATTATAGATGAGAGTGTGTATATGTTCTAAGAAGCTTTGCCACATGACATGAATCACACATCTAGACTTGCCTTCAACGCTTTTTCTGCTGTTTTCTTAAATTATGTCTTAATTAGGATATTATTCGTATATGTCACCATAATTATAAGTCACGTTTTCAATATTATTTCCACTAGTAGTAAAGCATCTCTAACATGAAGTGAATCAATCTGGGCCTTAAAAGCTCTTTTGGAAAGATCATGGATGGTTAAAGGTTTACTCAAGCATGGTGTAAGTATATATTCTATGATGTCTTTGCCTTGGATTGGTTACATTGTTGTACCTTGAAGATCCGTCAAATTGGACTCATCTAGGGTTCGTATTTTATTGCAACTGGTGTCCTCTATTGTTTATTTTATCTCGATATATGATAAAAACTCCTAAGTTTAAGATATTTGAGGATTTGGTAGGAGAATGGACACTCAGGCACAAAAACAGAGAAAAAGATTTGAAGATGCAAAGGTGTGCATTGCCAAGCACATTAAAAGATCTGCCATATAGCAAAGTTACGCCTTCCGTTAAACCAAGTAAGCCTTGAAGGAAGTGGATAAAAAGGAGACAAAAACGAGCAGTTAGTGCATCTCCAATCAGTTCCACAAAGCAGAAGACTACCACCCATCGATCCAGAACACATATACAAGGAAGGCATTGTGAAAGTGGCAATGAACTTAACGAAGGGAGATTCATCAAATAATTTCGTGAATCACGACTAACTGCGCCAAAAAGATTTGCCACCACAATTCTAAAGGCTATAAATACTATACTCTTTACTATTTAGATAAAGAAAATATAAAGTGAAACAATTATACTTGATATTTTATTTTAGAAACATTGTTCTTAAGTTTTTTCTCAAGTTTAGATAGGTTTTTGTGGAAGCTCGAAGCATGAAGCTCTTCTTCCAATTTTAAAAGAGGGTCTTATCCGTTTACCTCCCTTTTCTACTTATAAAGTTTAATATCTTATATTGCCTCGATTATTTTATAATTTTAAGTATATTTAATTATTTATTGATGTGTGGCTAAAAAAACCCATTATTGAGATGCGATTTAAAAATTATGGGTTATTAATTTGTTAGTTTGCTTTCTTATAGCTTAGATTGAATTTTAACGGTGATTTCACCTAGTTGTTATTGTTTAATCTAATGGGTTTGTAGTTGCAAATACAAAACCACCATGTATTTTTGGCTTGCTCGAGAGATATGTCCTGAAACTAACACCCCTAGAATGATCACCTAAGGAGTGGGTCAACATGAGGTTGACCCGAAGAGATTGAGCCCTAGTCCTATATCCCATCGAAAGAGTGAGTGTGGATAAGGCGTAGTCTTGATAGTTTAGATGAGTGGGTGTCTGAGAGGAACCCATTGATATGGGGTAAGTTGCCCGAGAGGGAACTTGCTTTAACCTAAAGCTTAGCCTAGTCACCATTGTCTACCAAAATTGGCTACAGAAAGAATGTACCCACCACTTTTATCTTCACATATAGCGATCACAACCCAAGAACTCTCTCATACTTGATTTTCCTTTTAATTTATCTATTACACAACTGGTGACAAACAAATTTTGATATTTGACACTTTGGTATCACAAAATGAATTTATGTTGTTTTAATATTCGAATATATCTTAAACTATCACTATTTAGAAAAGAATTCTAAGTAGCTACTACTCTCACTACCACTCCCTTGGGACACGACTCCAACCCTAGGTTGAGTTACTAAACTAACTTCGATTAATAAACATTCTAACTTTAGGATAGTATAGTTGATTACAAGCAAAAATGAAATAAAGCAAAGAATCAAAACAGTGTTGCTACAGAGGAGTGGTGTAACTTCTGGCTTTTAGCTCTTTGTAGTGTCATTTCAACTAAATTAACGTATAATTCTGTTTGGTTCGTCGCTTAAGATCCTAGAAATCATGAGTGCTAGTGTTACTAACATAATGGAAAGGCCTATACGAGAAGTAATGATCAGAATAGATATAGTCCCGACCTTCGAACAAATGGAAGGTGAAAGTATTCACAAATCCTTGTTCAGATTTGAAGGGCTAATAACTCAATGTCCAAATCATGCCCTTCCTGACATGATGCTAACTAATTGCTTCTACCGAGGTCTAAGCCCTGGGAAAAAGAGGCTGCTTAATAGTCTTATTTTAGGTTTCCTAGATAAGCAACCATACGCAGCAGCAGCACAACTGCTCAATAAGATAAAAACTGTTATGAAAAACCGTAGAAATACACAAAAGACATAGAAAAAGGATAGAGAGGGGTTATTGGAAAGATGGTAGAAAAAATTTCAAAAAATAATGTCGAAGAAGAAACGATAAATAGATAAAAGAGAAAAATAAAAATAAAATAAACTATATGTGAGGAAGACTCTTAGGAAAATAAGTTAAAGAAGTTGGGATTGATCAAGATAAAGTTTGAGATAATTCAAATTTTCTGGACTCCTCTTTTTATATTTTCATTTTAAATATATTATTATTTTAGGCTGGTAAAAGTCGAAAGATTAAAAAAATTAAATTCACAAACTTTATTTTTAAAAAATTAATATAAATAGAGAATATATTTTGCTGTAATTTTCGGTTTATTTTAGAATGCATTTTAAATACAAACCTATAATAATAATTAAGTATTAAAATTGGTGTTAAATGTTTGGTAAAAAATTAGGTTACTATGCCCTGTAAAGACATGAAAATAAAATGGGGGTTATATGTATCCTATGTGCAACTAGAGGTTTTGTGCCTTGTGAATACATCAAAAAATAGAATAGGGGTTCTTGTGTCTTGTATGCAACCACTGTTATTATGCCCTGTGAATGCATGAAAATAAAGTAGGGGTTATCATGACCTATATGCAACTAGGGTTGTTGAGTCATGTGATGACATAAAAAAAATAGGGGTTATTGTGCTACATGTAACCAGGGGTCATTGTGCTCTGTGAAGACATGAAAAATAATATAGGGATTATTGTGCTCTATATGAAACCAGAGGTTATTGTTCCCTTTGAAGACATGAAAAATAAAGTTGAGGTTATAGTGCCCTATATGCAACAAGGAGTAATTATGCTTTTTCAAGGCATGAAAAATAAAATAAAGGTTATTGTGTCACATAAACAAGGGATTATTATTCCATGTCAAGACATGAAAATAAAGAAAAGTATGAACTATTGTTTCTTATATGCAACTAACGGTTATCGTGCCTTATTAATATATGAAAATAAAATAGGGGTTATTGTGCCCTATGTGCAACAAGGGTTATTGTGCCCAGTGAAGACATGAATAATAAAATAGGGGTTATAGTATCCTATATGAAACCATGGGTTATTGTCTCATGTGAAGATATGAAAAATAAAATAGGGGTTATTGTTGCAACCATGGGTTATTGTGCCATGTGAAGACCAGAAAAATAAAATAGGAGTTATTGTGCCCTGTGAAGACCTGAAAAATAAAATAGGGGTTACTCTGCCCTGTGAAGACATGAAAAATAAAATAGGGGTTATTGTGTCCTATACGCAACCTGGGGTTATTATGCCATGTGAAGACATGAAAAATAAAATAAGGGTTATTGTGTCGTATATGCAACTAGGGTTATTACTCCCTATGAAGACATGAAAAATAAAATAAGGGTTATTGTGCCATATATACAACCAGAGGTCATTGGGTTTTGTGAAAGACATGAAAAATAAAATAAGGGTTATTGTGTTCTATATGCAACCAAGGGTTATTGGATTCTGTGAAGACATAAAAAATAAAAATAGGGATTATTGTCACGTATATGTAATCAGGGGTTATTGTGTCTAATTAAGATATGAAAAAATGAAATTGAACTTATAATTTTTTTAGTTTTTACTTATATGACTATTATTATAACTTATTTTATTTTATTTTTATTGTTGTACACTTTTCAAACATAAAAGTGGCAAATAATAATAAAAATAAAATGCTCCAAATTTTATTATGAAAATTTAACTTTTTATTACCATTATTATTGTTTGATATGTGAATATTGCAGGATAGAAAGATTCAAGAACTTACCATTGTGGTGTTTGTCTCTCACAAACTACTTACACAAATTTTGTTTGTATTGTTTACTCTATAGCTGAATTACTATATTTATTGTTCTCATCCCAACATAGAAATGTAAGTGGTTCCTTTCGTGAATTTTCACCAATCAGAAATTTTTGTCCCATCCTCTCAATTAAGTATTGCCTTGCAATGCCCATAAGGATTTTCACTTATAAGACATTTTTCTCTTTATCTATTTGTTGTATCACACCGTACTCAATCCTTTTCCATGACTAATTAGAAGGTCATAGTATCAAAATAACCTTAGAATGAGTTACAACTTGAAATTATTGAATGAATTATTAATGGCAATATCATGTATTAGTCTTTAGAGTATTGAAGAACATGACTATTATATTATTTAGCAATCAAATCGAGCCTCAGTGGAGGGCTGCCTAAATATCCTCTTAGGAATTAGGTTGAACGTAGTTCAATAAATCAAGAATTAGTTTTTCCTTTTCTTGAATTCTTTTTAAAAATATCTTTTTTATTTCAAAAAAAATCGTTCATATTTGATAATGTCTTAAATTTAGTTGGTACCAATAATTAATGTTATGCATATGACAATATCCAACTACTTTCAAAAAATATTATGTCAACCTCAAGTAATCCGTATAGTTTCAAATGATACCTCAAACGTACTTAAGTATTTACAAGATCAAATCATCTTGCTTCAGTTAAGGACTTGAAATTATTCATATCCTCGTGTTTCAAATCCCTTCACAATAAATGAAGTCTTAATTCAAACACAATAGAAGTATTTGTCTTAGGACGTTTTAGAAGTCACTAAAACTCAAAAAGATGTTTAATGCATTAGCTTGATATTCCATATGCTTTACTCTTATGTAAGGATCCACTAATGTGAAAACACAAAAAATGAGATCAAATAGACTTTTCATTGGTTTGTAATGTAGGCTTAGGAAAAGTAAGATATTCATCTGGAATAAAATGATTGTTTTCTCCTTAAATTTGCACAACTTTAAATGTTTTTTTCCTCATTGGACCGTTGCTTTCTTGATATCTTCTTGTTTTTGTTTTTTTTCTCTCATTTTATCCTCTTTTACTTGGAGATTTCTTTCCCCATTCTTCTGTCTACTTGTTCTCTTTTTTTAAGTTTCACATATTTGATATCTTCACTTTGTTATCCAACTTAGATCTTTGACATTATGTAGATGATCGATAGTGCAAACAAGGAGGTGGGACCAAGAAACAGTGCATTCGTGTACTACAAAGGATATATGTTAAAATGTGGTAATTAAAAAAAAGGTTTTAGGCTCAAAATGGGAGTTCTATGGATAACATGTAATTTGGTAGGCTTGAAAGGCACAACCAGATTAAAGAAAACCTACAATAATCCTTTCCCATATTCAATCTTGCTACAAATTTCTCCTCAACTAACTTTCAAGTCAAGTTCTAGATCAACAAAGTCATGTCATTAAATTTTATATCTAAAACTCACTACACAATGTACATGAAACATGAGTTTGAATTCGTTTTAGTCTTAACTTTAAACAAGATAAATTTCTCAAGTATATCATAAATATATCAAGAGGTACAAAAAGAAGTCTATTGGTTGCAACAGAGTTGGTCTGTCTCGTCAACTAACTTAACACTTTTCTTTTTTCTTATGCATATTTCTAAATAAGTTGGTACCAACCAAGTAAGGAAATTTTCTTTTTAAAAAATAAGAAAACAAAATAAATTTATCTCCTTTTTTTAAGTTTAAAAATAAGGAAGAACCCATTTTTATTCGAAATACGAATAACAATTTTTAAAAACAATTTTTGTTTTGTCTCAAATTTTGTGGTGAAGTCTTTCTAAATTTTTTCTTGGTTGGACCGCACCTTAAAAAAAAGATCTCTATGTATCTTGTCAAAGCAAGAATCAGGTCAAACATAATTAAGAAATATGGATGAACGAATTATTTTATTTCTTAAAAAATTTTAAATAAGGAGTAAGATTTTTTTTTTGTAATTTTTCAATTTTTAAATAGGATTACCGAACCCGAAAAAGGTTGCCTCCCAATAATAATCAGGTATGTGTAGTTTATTCAGATTACACAGTTAAGCAATTTTTAAAATAAGATTAGAAAGTTGTTGATAAATGCAACTATATTTTTTGTTTAAAGTGATATAAAACATTTGAAGTTTCTTTTTGTGAACTATACATAATAAAAAGAAAATTATTTTCTTCTGTTGTTATTTTTTTTTAGAAGTTAAAAGTTTTTATGTCATTTCATTAGTCACCATATATTTTATTTATATATACAAACAACTTCCAAATAAATACTTGTTTAGGTAGCACATAGAATAATTTAGGTGGTCAAATAAAACAAAGGTATCTTTCCTAGTCGATTTGATCCTACTTCGAGTCTCATCAACTCAAATATAAATGATTCATATAACTGAAACCTACTAGAGATAACCATAAATGATTTCAATTTTACCATGGATTTTAGAGAGAAAATATCTAGATTGGCTTTAAAGCGAGCGGACAACTCGAGTTGGAGAATGACAATGTCATGACCCAAAACGGGTCGCGAGTGGCACCCACACTTATCCTACTATGTGAGCGAACCAACCAATCTGAACCCCAACATTTCAAACATAATTAACATAATATAATGCGGAAGACTTAAACTCATTAATGAAAATCAATAATCAACTTCTTAAACTCAAACTTATCATTATCCCCAAAATCTGGAAGTCATCATCACAAGAACATCTATCTCAAATTACTAAATCTAAGAGTATCTAAGAAGCTAAAATAAGTAAAAGCTAGTCCATGCCGGAAGTTCAAGGCATCAAGACATGAAGAGGAAGACCCAGTCCAAGCTAGAAGCATTAGCTCACCCTGAAAACCGGTGTATTGAAGAGTGGCTAGAGTTGCGGTTAAGTTAAAGACGACGAAACGTTTGCTGTACTCCACAAATAACAAAGAAAGAAACATACAAGTAGGGGTCAGTACAAACACAAGTATTGAGTAGGTATCATCGGCCAACTCAAAATAGAAAATAGTATATATCGAATCATATCATAAATCAACTACAATACTCAATATGTAACAACAACATGTACAAGAATCTTTGATAAATAACGTCAAGTACACTCATGAGAACTCAAGTCTCCATATCATACTCATCTGGGTAATATGTTATTTTCATTCGAATTTACTAACATAATTTCGAGATTCATTATCTTTATTCCTCTTGTGTGGGTACGTGACACTCCGCTCCCCTACTACTATGTGTCGGAACGTGACACTCCCATGCCCTATTTCTACGTGTCGGTTCATGACACCCGATCCCCCAATTCTACGTGTCAGTTCATGACACCCGATCCCCTAATTCTACGTGTCGGTTCGTGACACCCGATCCCCTAATTCTACGTGTCGGTTCATGATACCCGATCCCCTAATCTCATTCTATGAATTCATCAATCCTTCTTTTATACCAAGGCATCATCAATCTCATTACTTTAGTTCATCAAGCCTTCTCTTATACTAAGGCATCATCAATCTCATTACTTTAGTTCATCAAGCCTTCGTTTATACCAAGGCATCATCATTAACAAGAGGTTTTCAAGATTTAGGATTCAATAGCTTCATCATGCTTATTTTATCACAATTATATAAACACATCATGCAAGCACACAATTAAGCATATAGAGGGGTTTACAATACTACCCAATACATATCATTCGCTATTAAGATTCTACTACGAATAGCATAAAAATCATAACCTACCTCCACCGACGATTCGTGATCAAGCAAGCAAATTTCCTAAAGCTTATGTTTCCTCTTCGTTCATATCTTTCTCGATCGTTTCCCTTTCCCTTTCCTTGTTATTTCTATTTTTCTTATTCCCACCCTCTTTCTTTTACCCTAATTAGCATATAATTAAGTATAAAAGAGGAGGAATTAACCCATTAATTAACTCAAGGTTATCTCCTTTAGCCCCCAAGTAATTGAGTTATTAATATTAAACCACTAACTTTATAATTATAAGCGGGAATAGTCCAAAACGCCTCTCAAAATATTTACAGAAATCCAACCCAGCCTGGGATTACTCAACCTGTGATGGTCCGTCATGGCTGTGACGGTCCGTCCTGCAGGTCCGTAGCAAAGTTCAGAGAGTTACTTTCTGTGGAAAATGTGTGGCAGTCCGTCGTGCCCACGACGGTCCGTCCTGTCATTCTGTCACAAAGTTCAGAGAGTCGATTTTAGTACCCAAATTTCAGAATTCTAAGTGTTTTGGAACGAGACCCCCACGACGGTTCCTCGTGCCCATGACGGTTCGTCGTGGGATCCGTTGACTTAGCCTGTTTTTCCAGAAATAAAATCTGCTGCTCAAAACGACTAAACAGGTCGTTACAGACAATGTACCTGTAACAACACTTTCCGCATTTTTGTGTGGGTGCTCTCCATCCTAAACATGTAAAATTAAAAATCCTTCATCATTGACTAAAGATCCACTAGCTATCTTGCAATTTAGCCAACAAATATACTATCCAAAAAAAAGACAAATGAGCAAATACATAAAAGAAATCCATAAATAAGCCAATATTAATAAGCTCTAATTTTAATTTTTCCTAGAGGAGTCACCATCTGTCACACACCTTATTTTCCTCAAAACGTTGATCTTTTGAAAGAAAAATAATTTTCCAATTGAAGTGATATTTTAAAAAGAGATTATTTTAGTAGTCAGATCTGTCACTGTAAATTGAGTTTTGGTATTCCAAGTCACCTATTTAAATCTCTAATAAAAATGAAATTTGATTCTATTTTTATTGATCTTCAAACAAAAAGTACGGGTAAGGAATTATGTTGACCGATGAGAAAGTGTTTGGCACCCCACGAGTCTTGTGGTTCTATGACGGTCGCTTTTTTGACTATATATGACTTGTATTAATTTTTGGATATTTCATTATTTATCTTAATAATAAAAATGTTATTTACATTTATTCTCTGATGTATTTTTAATCTATTTAAAAATGTCTTACTTGTTCTCATATATATCCATTAATTAAAATATGAATACACACTTAAATTTATTCAAACTAAATAAAGTAAATTTTTAAAAAATAGATATTTACAAATTTAAAATATGAAATGTCTGTAATTTTTCTTTTTCTTTTTGCATACATTCATATTATTATTATCTAAATATTATTATAGATAGAATAGATACATGTGTCTAATACATAGGAATTATAACTCATGTAGGTAGGGTGTTCGTGGTTCGGTTTGGATCGATTATCGGTTAAAATAAGTCCGGTCAACTTGGTTTTTTAAATTTCTAAAATCAAACCAAACCAAATGTAAAAAATAACTAACGTTTTTGTTATTGACGATTTGGTTAGGTTTGGTTCAGTTTTTTTGGTTTTTACGGTTCGAAAGTAATCCCCTAAAGAGTTATTGTTTGTACAATTAAGTAATTAAGCACTACTAGAGTTATCATTACACAAACAAAATTATTAAATTAACAGAAAATGTGTTACTATCTTATGAAAGGTATGATAGGTAATAATTTTGATGAATTGGACTTAGAATTGTACTTGAGCTAAAATTTTAGTGTTAGGCTTAAGAAAATTGTAAAGTTAGAGACTTAAGTTATTTATAATTTAACAAAATATTTATATTTAATTACAAATAATATATAAATAATTATATATATTTTTTTAATTTATCGGTTTGGTTTGGTTGTTTTTGCAATTGTTTTTTACCAAAACAAAAATCAAACCAAATAGTATTGGTTTTAAAATTTTAAAAAGCAAACCTAACCAAAAAAACTAAATATCAATTTTTAATACTTTTAATTCGGATTACGGTTCAGTTTGATTGGTTAACAATAATTATGAACAACTCTACATATAGGAATGAGATTTTTAGAGTTTAGGTAATTTAAAAATTGTTTTCGTTTAATTTGATTTAAAATAGGATAGAAAGTTTTATATAATTTATAATTAGTTTTAGAAAGAAATTCTTAAGAGATTCAGGACTACTTTTTAGGAATATTTTTTTTAATTTTCAATTTTTTTCTTTTTGCACGTCTCATTTTTTTTAACATTTTGTTTTTTTATTTTATATATGTCTTTTTCTTGTTTCTCTCCTTTTTTAAAAGTTTTTTTTGGTTATGTTGCTGTTTTTTTTTCTCTTTTTGTTTGTTTGTTTGTTTTTCGCATATGTTTTACCCATTTTTTCCTTTATGTTTCAGGTTTTTCTTTTTCCTTTTCTTTTTTACTTTTTTAACGTTCTATTTCTTTTTTTTTGTTTGTTTAAAAAAATATTTTTTAATTGTTATAAAGTATTTTTATTATAGTGAATGTCTATCATGTGGAATCCTTTTTAGGATATGGTTAAAGAGTCCTACTTGGGGACCATGTTCGATTTCTCCTATAAATAGTGTGCTCCTCTATATTGTAAATTCATTCATCAAGAGAAATAATAAGTCTTCTCTTCTTTTCTCTCTAGTTTCTTCTTCTTATTTTATAGTTTTATAACACGTTATCGGCCCGAGACTCGAATTTCTCAAAAGTGAAGGTTGGATTTGAGGAATTAATAAAGGTTTTATTTATTCTTTTATTTTTAATTTTAATGGTCAATCTTACAAAACTAGAGTTCAATGCCCTTTAAAGTTCGCGCAGGAACTACCACTCATGGGTGTTGAATGATTAAATCCGCCTTGATGCAGTGGGTCTTGGAGACACCATAAAAGAAGAAAATGAGGCATCAAATCAAAATTGTGCATGAGCAATGATATTCTTGCGTCATCATCTTGACGAGATTCTAAAAATCGAATATCTGACAGTTAAGGATCCACTTGTTTTGTGGAAAAACCTAAAAGAAAGATTTGACCACTTGAAGATGGTCATACATCCAAAAGCACGATATGATTGGATGCATCTAAGGTTACAAGACTTAAAGTCTATACATAAATACAATTCTTTCATGTTCAAAATCACTTCTCAACTGAAATTATGTGGAGAAACGGTTAGTGAGATTTATATGATGGAAAAGACGTTCTCCACTTTCCATGCCTCGAATGTGCTCTTGCAACAACAATATTGAGAGAAAGGTTACAAAAAGTATTCTGAACTAATTTTTCATCTTCTTGTGGCCGAACAAAATAATGATTTATTATTAAAATATTATGAGAATCGACCTACTGGATGTGAACCATTTCTTGAAGTGAATGAGGCGTACGTTCACCATGCTAGGTGTGGAAAAGGTCGCAGTCCTAATTGTGGTCGTGGACGTTGACATGGTCGTGGTCGTGATTATGGTCAAGAACGTAATTCTATTCCTGCATTAATCATTCATCAAATAAAAAGGGAAAAAGAAAGGATGAGAAACGTGAAGCAACTAGGGAAGGTTGTTTTTGATGTGGTGGAAGAGGTCATTATGCACGTGATTGTTGTACTCCCAAACACTTAGTTGAACCTTATCAAGAATCACTAAAGAAGAAAGAGAAAAATCATGAGGCAAATTTTATCTCTGAAAATCAAGTGTACATCATGCACATGGATATAGCAAATTTCTTCGCACATACTGAATGAAAAATAGATCACTTAATTGGTGATGCTTCTGTGAACATGGAAGAGTGATATTTTTTTGGTAGTATTTATTAATAAATTTCATGTAATGATAGTTTTTGCATGAGTATTGGTATTTTAAATTCGTTTAGTCGTTCATTATCTTGTTCCTTAATTCTTAATTAAATAATATATATTTTATATTGATTTATTTATATGATTCTAATATAATAGAGTTAGTCAAATACTAAACTTTATCACGTGTTTGTATTATATTAGGTCTTTAACTTGGTCTAATGTTAATAAAATACATAAATTCTGATATTAACTAGTATTTATCATGTGTTTGTATTATATTAGGTCTTTAATTTGATTTAATGTTAAAAACATGCAGTCCGTTATTAACTAGGATTCAATAATTATTTTATTTTCTTTTCCTAACAACTCATTTTTGACTTAGAGGAAATAATAAATTAAGGCTCAATTTCCAACATTTAATTATTAATTTATTCCTTTGAATATATTGTACCCTTTTGACAACACTAATATTTAATATATATTTATTTTGTGTATGTCATTTCATGTGAAGATATGGATAATTGTAAGAAAATATTATCGAAATATGAAGATATTTGTTTGATTTATTTTGGTACAACACATACGATATTCAAAAATAAGAAATATTTTTCTCATTTAAGTATGGGTAAAATAAATGTTACTACAATTATTGGTACTACTAATATGATTGAGGGTTTTGAAAGAGTCATTGTAATTTTGTCCAATGGAACTAAACTCAGCATTACTAATGCTATATTTTCTCCAAAATATAAGAAAAACTTGTTGAGTTTTAAAGATATCCGTGAAAATGGTTATCATATCTAATCAATGGATGAAATAAACTTGAATATCTTTGTATCACCAAGAATGTCTCTGGGTAGACATGTGTTATAGTAAAGTTCTCTGCCTTATCTTCTGGCTTGTATTAGACAAAAATTAGTGCAACTGAGGCACATTTTATAGTAAATAAGAAGTTTACTGATTCCAATACATTTGTACTTTGGCATGATCGTTTAGGACATCCTATGTCAATAATGATGAGACGAATTATAGAAAATTCAAATGGACATCCACTAAAAGACCTAAAAGTTCTTTTAAATGGTGAATTTTCTTGTACTGCTTGTTATAAAAGCAAGTTAATTGTGAGACCATCACCAATGAAAGTTAAGATCGAGTCCCCTCCGTTCTTGTAACGTGTACATGGTGATATTTGTGGACCTATTCACCTTCTTTGTGGGTCATTTAGATATTTAATGGTTCTAATAGATGTTTTTTCTAGATGGTCTCATGTGTGCCTATTGTCATCTCATAACTTTACATTTGAAAAATTATTGGCACAAATAATAAGGTTAAGGGTACACTTTCATGATAATAAGATTAAGTCCATACGTCTTGATAATGCTGCAAAGTTTTCATCCTAATCATTTAATGATTATTGTTTAACAATTGGGATAAGAGTTGAACACTCTGTTTCTCATGTTCATACTCAGAATGGTCTCGCTGAGTCATTAATTAAACGTTTGCAATTTATAGAAAGACCATTGCTTATGAAAACTAAATTGCCCACTTCTGTGTGGGAACATGCATTTTTGCATGCTGCAACACTTATTCGTCTCAGACCGACAAGTTATCATAACGTTTCTCCATTGCATTTGGTTATGGGTCAGGAACCTAATATATCTCATCTAAGAATTTTTGGAAGTTCTGTATATGTGCTTGTGGAACCACCAAACTGCACTAAGATGAGCTCGCAAAGAAGGTTAGGAATATATGTTGTGTTTGAGTCACCCTCCATTATCCTCTATCTTGAACCATTGACTGGAGACATGTTTACTGCTAGATTTGCAGATTGTCGGTTTAATGAGACAGTTTTCCCAAAATTAGGGGGAGAGAATAGTGAAATAAAATGAGAAGATTTGTGTAAAATTGGGATAATCCCCAAATACCCCCTCAACCTATGTCCAAAATCTCAGAGACACACTTATACTATACTAAGGTCCTATTACCCCCTGAACTTATTTTATTAATAATTTTTTACCCCTTTTCAAACTACGTGGCACTATCTTGTGGGCTCAATGATGGTTGACTCTTTTTTTTAAAACTAGTGCCACGTAGGCTAAAAGGGCTAGAAAATTACTTTTAAAAAAAGTTCAGGGGGGTAATATGACCTTAGTATAGTATAAGTGTGTCTTTATGATTTTGGGCATAGGTTGAGGGGGTACTTGTGCATTTTCCCCTTTTAAATTCCATGTCAATATAAACTAGACCATTTTCTATAAAATGGAGAGAATAATACATTATTGAGGTCAACATAACCCTTGAAATTCTTTAGGAACTAGCCATAATTTATTTGTTCTTCAAAGTAGGGTTTTGTTGTTATTATTATTATCTGTCGGATTTGCTTTGTTTGTTTCGGTTTTAGCTGAAAAGTTTTGGGTATAAAAGAAAGGTCAAGAACAAACTAGATCATTAACATTATTTATTTTTTCCCAAAATCTTAACTACTCATTGCATGGTCAACGCCTTAATCTTGTCTTTCCTGTCAATGGGCCTTGCCCTGCTTCAGCCCACTTAATTTCTGAAATTCAAATAATATATCTCTTTTCTTATTTTATTTTTAAAAAATATTTTTTTCTTTTAAAATTTTTTCTATAAATTTTAAAATTAGTATTTTAATACGTTTCACGTATGTTTAATTTATATTAACAAAATACCAATTTCTATTCTACTTTTTCTAAAATTTTCGTGTCAAATATAGTATAGTAAGTAAATGATTCAACTACTACAAAAGTCATTCCCTTGAAATTGGCCTGCTACACTTGTAATGTGATATTTCCTTAAATTTAGAATAATTGAATTGTTGAGACATATTTTTTGTTTCAAATTTACTTAAATCATTTTATTTTTTTAGACTATTTTTAGGATACTCTTTTATTTTACCCTTCATTTTGGATTTTTTATGTAATGAGTAAAAAAAAATTTAATTGCTTTGAATTAATGTAAAGATTAATTTAACAATGTCTAATAAGGGGTAAAAATGAAACGGAATGTCTAATATATGTATTAGAACTCATTTGGGTAAGCTAAAATACAATTTTTTTTAAGACTAAAAAAAATCAAATTTAAAATGATTTTTAAAGCAAAAAAATAGGGGAAACCTAACTTGGTTTTCAAGTAGGATTTTTAACCATATCCTAAAAGGACTCCGCATAATTAGACATTCACTTAACACAATTTTTTAATGACACTCCCCCTTGAATGTAGGTAGATTATGTGTCTCTTCAAAATCTTACTAGATAAAATCCAGTGGAAAAAAATCTAGTGAAGGAAAAAGAATACACATATTTAATGATACGCATTATGGATGCCTCATTAAAACCTTACAAGAAAAACTCAGTGGGACAAAACCTTGTGAGGACAAAAGAGTACATCACGTATTAACTCCCCCTAATGAAAACATCAAGAGACTTGGATAGTCGTTTTCCAATCTTGAGCATCATCTTCTTGCAAGTTGTAGTTGGTAGAGACTTGGTGGATAAATCAATTGTAGTATTACTTGAACAAACATGTTGCATGTTGATATCACCATTCTTGGGAGATCATAAGTGTATAAAAATCTTGATGAAATATGATTTCTTCTATCTGCTTTTGTGAATCTTTCCTTCAGGATCAATGATTTTTGTAAGTTCCTTACTTCTACTTCATTAAGCAAATAATCTTTTGTCTTTTGAAAACTCTTCAAGTGTTTTAATTCTAGTAATCAACTTGCATATGATGTATGCATATTGAATCAATTTAATCCTTACGAAGACAATAAATAAGTTTTTCAAAAAATTGTATATGCTTTAGATTTTGAAGTCATCGGATATTTTCATCTCAATTTTGTTATGTAATAATATTCAATGTTAGATGTATGACATCTGCTAGTGCCTAGATTGCAAGTCAAATAAGTTTTACATTTACAAAGATGAATGATATACCCTGGTTTTACGGTATTATTAAAATTTTTTCCTTAAGTTTAGTGTGTCCAAAAGACTTTTTGTGATAATTTTTATATAAGTTTCTCCTTATTTGCAGAAAATCTGTCCAAAGATGAATGCGGAGGTTTTTGAGCGATGAAATGCAGAAGAGACGAACTACGAAGCTTGTGACGGTCCATCATGCTCGTGACGGTCCATAGGTGGCAGCATAGTGCAGCTGCTGAAGGAAAATGGGGAAGTCTGACCAAGTGTGGGGTTACGGAAAGCGTGACGGACCGTCGTGTCCATGAAGGTCCGTCTTGCAGGTTCAAAATGATGTTCAGAGAAGTAGTCCAAGTACCCATATTTCAAAAGTTCAAGTGTTTTGGAATAGAGACCCTTGACGGACCGTTGTGCCTGTGACAATCCGTCATATCTGCCGTCGAGGGTAATGAAGAGAGCAGCAGAAGAAATCGCATCAAGTATAGGACGACAAAGTCCATGACGGTCCGTTGTGACCACGACGATCTGTCGTGATGTCCGTCGATCCAGCCGCGTTTTGGCAGATTTCCAGCAAATAGAGTCCTTATTTAATTAGGTTTTTTATTTTCTATAAATAGTTCGAAAAACCTTATTTTTGAGGTTAGACTCTGAAATATTTGGTTATGCCCTTGATTATTGTTAGATTCTTGATTATTTTGAGATTCTTTGAATTGATTGTTGATGATTTTTGTTGATTAATAAAGCAAACTTTCGGATTTTACTCTTTCTCATTGAAGTAAGTACATGCATTCTTATACCATATATTTGAATATTGTGATTATGACTATGGGTAACTAAACTCCATGACTAGGGTTGTGGGAACCATAGGCAAATAATAAGGTAAAACCTAACTAAAATAACAATTCTAGAATAGTGTCTTGCATGTATTGATAATTCTTTCGCATAGAAGTCTTTTTAACGGATGGCCAACGTTAGAACTCTTCTTATTGCTACTTGCTGGACCAAGAAGGTAGATAATAGGGAAAAAATTATCAACATAGATTTAGTGTATACTATCTAATAGGCTAGTATTGATTGGTACGATGTAATAACTTAGTCAAATATCGAATACGATGCTTAATATGAGGTAAAGATAAGGGTTAGGATAGCAACACACGTAGCCGGAACAAGGTGCGGAGTAATATTTTCTAGATATCGGACCAAGAATTTAAAAATACATAACTTATCACTTTGCATGCAAGATACTAGGAAAGAACTGTTATAGTTAGACTTATCAAGTTATGAACCTGTGGGGAACACGCAAACCCTAGTTACTTTAATTAATTGATTAAACTCCAACATTCGAAGCTGTTAGTTGTCTCCTTTTATTTCGCTAGTTATTTTCATTTATTTAGGAATAGAAACCCCCATTTTTATCACTTTTGCTTTCCAAGGAAGTAATTGACTGAACAATAGTAATAATAGATTGAAGTTAAGTCTGAACTATTTTCCTCGTGGGAACGATCCCAACCTCACTAGTTATGTTATTTACTTGACACGACCGTTTTATTTCTTATTTGAGAAGTAAGTTTGAGCTTATCAAATTTTGGCGCCGCTGCCGGGGAAAGTAGCTTTTAGATTAACTTAAACTTATTACTATTGTTTAGTTGATATTTTCTTAATTTTACTTTGTTTTATTGTTTTTGATTCGTGCAAAACCACCCTCTTTGTATGACAAATACACGGAGAGGAAGAGAACCCTTGTTTCCCTATGATCACGAATTACAACGTACATTACGCAACATGAATCAAAACATGGGAATAAATGATGATGATCCAAACTAGAAGATCCCAGCTCCGGTTGATAGTCATGGTCAGTTGTTACCCGATGCCCCGGGTGAACACCAACAGAGGGGACAAAATCCTGCTCCACGGCCCCAAGCATACCATAGAGGATATGATAACATAGCAGACTCCAATGGGCCACTTGTCTTGCCTCCACCACCACCAGGCCACACCTTTGTGGTAATTAGTAGCCTGATGCAAATACTCACTGCTAGAGGTTTGTTTTCAGGGCTATCTTTTGAGGATCCACATGCCCATATAGATAAGGTAAGGGAAGTGTGTAAAAATTGTGTAGGGAAACATGACTTGGACTTGGATGCAATAGGGCTTAGAGTGTTTCCTCTCTCACTGACTGGAGAGGCTGCTATATGGTTCACTGAGCCTCTTACAACTCAATTTTCACATGGAACCAACTAAGGGTGATTAATATCATTTTACCCTGGGAGTACATATTCCAAATCAAACCTCGGATACTGGAGGGAAATAATTTCCTTAAGGGGAAACACTGAGTTCAGTGAACTTGATCTTTTTCCTGTTTAAATTTTTCAAAATTCTAGTACGTTATAGATTTTATTTTTCCTTAATTAATTTATGTTCATATTTCTTACTGGTTCTATAAATTATGATTATTTCGTGTTTCTACAAAATTTATTGGAATCAGGAATTTTAGTTCTTCCTAACACAGATGGCAACAGTGACAAGTAGGTTAGCCTGTCAAAGGGCCCTCACTTTGGACCAACTCATTAAGCAAGAAAGTTGGAGTAGGTATATAGAGTCATATTTCAGTACATTTATGGTCTAATTTAAAGCCTCTACAACAATAGTCCACACAATGAGTTTGACATTTCCCCCAAAATACGTATGAAATATCTCATTTTAATGTATTAGTTATAATAGCATGCATATAAGGTTAGGCTAGAAAATAGATTAGTTAGAACGAAGTAGAACGTTAATCTACTCCAGGATTGACCAAGGGACCACCTAAATTATAATTTCAGAGAGGTTAGCAAAATTCATTCTTAATAGAACTTTCTTTCCTAATTACTTGTCTATTTTTGACTTTATATACTGTTAGATTCAAAGTCTAACCCTATGTCACATACCTATTAAGAAATATAATTGATATAGTAAATTATTATTTTACCCTTTATTAATTGATAGAATTTTAAAATCAATTTAATATTAAAGAGGTTCTATTTTTTAAAAAAATATTAACCTTCTAAATAAATTGAAGATATAAAAAATAAAAAAATGCCAACTTTCACATATAACAAACAAAAATTTATATTTGTATGATATAGCAAAGTTTGCATCATTGCGCTCCACAGCAAACATATAACTGTATAATTCGTTATACATATACAACTATATAATTAGCTGGCCTAAATTGTATGATTCGCTGACCTCGCTATACATATACAATTGTATGATTCGCTGGCCTAAATAGTATACATCGCTGGCCTATTTCGCAGCAATTGTATAATTCGCTTGCCTATTTCACTGCATTTGTATAATGCGCAATTGTATAATTCACTGGCCTATTTCGTTGTAATATGTGTATAAAATTTGTTTTGCATATAATTGAATCGAAGTAAAATGTTTGTACATTGTATTATTATAAGTGTATAGGAAGAAGATATATGTTGTTCCCTCGCTTTATACAAAAACAGAAACAAAATTATACACTTCTGTTGTATAAAGCGAGAGAAAATTGTATTTCACTGCAATTATATAATTCGCAATTATATAATTCGCTGACCTTTTTCGCTACAATATTTGTATAAAATTTGCATTTGTATACAATTGAATGGATGAAAAATATTTGTAAATTTTATAATTAAGCGTATAGCACGAAGATATATGTTTTTGCATGTCTATATACAATTTTCTCTCGCTTTATACAAAACAGAAACACAATTTATACACTTCTGTTGTATAAAGCGAGAGAGGCGAGTAGATGGAGAGTGGCGAGAGAGAATGGGAGAGTGGTGAGTAAGAGTTATGGGAGAGAGGCGACTGACAAACATTTGCTATGGGGCATAGTTAAATCAAACGGTAGTTACTCCATTTAATTTAGGTTATTAGTTTACTATTGTATAAAATTATCCATAAAAAATTATTCAATAGAAATAATAATTCGAATTAAATGATATAGTCATAGTTTTTTTAGTTGTAATTCGCAGAGAACATCCCTTTTTTTGTCATCTTATTTGGTATACAATTAACCATTTTCGATATACAATTAATCATTTTATACATTTCGGTATAAAAATGTATAAACTGTGTTTGTGTTTGTATAAATCTAGAGAAAAATATATATACAAATACAAATATATATATATATATATATGATCTTATTATACAAATTTCACTATATAAATGAATTTATACAAAATTGAATAATTAATATAAAATTGGATGTTTAGTTAATTATACAAAACAAAAGCTTCATCAAATATAAAATTTGATATAGAGCACAATTATGCAAACTATAGTTATAGCATACAAATATAATTTTTATGTTTGTTATATATGAAAGTTAACTCTCCAAATAAATAGAAATATTTAGAATGAATAAAAATTATGATTTGTCGAAAATAACAAATAAAAAGGAACAGGGTAAGTATACTTACTCCCTCTGTTTAAAAAAAGAATGACATCCTTTCCTTTTTAATCTGTTTTAGATTAATTCTTTCTTTTTAGGGTAACAACTTTTCGCGTGGCATGTTTAAATTACAAGATTAAAGGAAAATTTTGTACATTTGACATAATTTTAATTTAGGACCACATAATAAAAAATCTTTATTATTATTTTAAATTGGGAAAATGCACAAGTACCCCCTCAACCTATGCCCGAAATCTCAGAGACACACTTATACTATACTAATGTCCTATTACCCCCCTTAACTTATTTTATAAGTTATTTTCTATCCCTTTTCAGCCTACGTGGCACAAATTTTAAAACGAAAAGTCAATCTGCGTTGGACCCACAAGATAGTGCCACATAGGCCGAAAAGGGGTAGAAAATTATTAATAAAATAAGTTAAAGGGGGTAATAGGACCTTGGTATAGTATAAGTGTGTCTCTGAGATTTCGGGCATATGTTGAGGGGGTACTTGTGCATTATCCAAAAAATTTATCATTGTCTCATCTTGATCCATATTCTTCTACTTGCGAACAAAAAGTACAAAAGATTATTCATCTGCAGAAAATTTTAAATCAAATGCCAGATGCATTTACAGATTTGAAATGGATTACTACATCACATATTCCTACAGAGAATGACCTAATTCGAATTAATGTCCCTAAAGGACCATCCACTAGTGTGATAGATAATGAGTCAAATACACACCTAAAGCGTGGTAAACCATTGGGGTCTAAGGATCAAAATTCTAGAAAAAGAAAGATTAAATGTCTAGATGACACTATGAAAGAATCTCATATGGAAGTTCAAAATTGGAATAAGTCTGATATTCATGAAAGAATCAATGAACATGAAACTCAAAGAAATAATGAACTCTCCATAAATTTAAGAGATGTTGAAACTAATATGAATCGATCAGAAATAGTGGTTGATTATGTCTTTGCATATAATGTTGCAACAAATATCATGCAAGATAATGAGGATCATGAACCTCAATCTATTATAGAATGTCAACAACGAAATGATTGGCCAAAATGGCAAGAAGCGATTCAATCAGAGTTGAATTCACTTGCCAAGCATGAAGTTTTTGGACCTATAGTTCAAACACCTAATGGTATTAAACCTGTTGGTTACAAATGGATTTTTGTGCGAAAAAGAAATGAGAAAAATGAAATACAAAGGTATAAAGCACGCCTTGTGGCACAAGGATTTTTTCAACGGCCTAGCGTCGACTATGAAGAGACATACTCACCAATTATGGATGCAATAACATTGCATTATCTCATTAGTTTCACCGTCCATGATTAACTTGAATTGCATTTGATGGATGTGGTTACAACCTACCTTTATGGATCACTTGATAAAAGATATACATTAAAATTCCTGAAGGATTTGCGATGCCTAAATCATGTAATTCAAAATCTCAAGAAATGTATTCAATTAAATTGCAAAGATCATTTTATGGTTTGAAGCAACATGCGTGCATTTGGTATAACAGTCTTAGTAAGTATTTAATTAAGGAAGGTTATACAAATGATGCAATTTTTCCATGTGTCTTTGTAAAGAAAACAATATCAAAATTTGTTGTACTTGCTATTATGTTAATTACATAAATCTTATTGGAACTCCAATAGACCTTCAAAAGGCAATTGATTATTTAAAGAATGAATTTGAGATGAAAGATCTGGGAAGGACAAAATTATGCCTTGGTTTAAAAATTGAGCATTTGACAAATGGTATTTTTGTTCATCAATCTGCCTATACAGAAAAAGTGTTAAAAAGATTTTGTATGGATGAAGCGCATCCATTAAGTATTCTGATGGTTGTTCGTTCACTTGATGTTAATACGGATCCATTCCGACCTCAAGAAAAGGATGAAGAAAATCTTGATTTTGAAGTACCATATCTTGGTGCAATTTGTGCACTAATGTATCTTGCTAAAACTACGAGGCCTGATATAGCTTTTACTGTTAACTTGTTAGAAAGGTATAGTTATGCGCCTACTAGGAGACATTGGAATGGAATCAAACACATTTCGTAATATCTTAAAGGGATAACTGATATGGGCTTATTCTATTTTTTAATTGTCGCCAAAATCTTGTTGGTTATGTTGATGCAAAATATTTATCTGATCCACACAAAGCTCGATCCAAAACAGGCTATGTGTTTATATGTGTGGGCACTGCCATATCTTGGATATCTACAAAGCAGTTCATCGTAGCCACTTCATCTAATCATGCTGAAATTATAGTTATTCATGAAGCAAGTAGAGAATGTGTGTGGTTAAGTTCTATGATACATCTCATTCGAGAGAAATGTGGTTTGGAATGTGATAAAGTAACCACAACTTTATATGAAGATAATGCAGCATGCATAACACAACTTAAGGGAGGATTCATAAAAGGGTTCATAAAATGTTCAAAAAATTCGTTCAAGTGACAATGTGACTGATCTATTCACCAAGTCTCACCAACTGCAACTTCCAAGAAGATGGTGCACAAGCTTGGAATGCGAATATTCAAGTCTCTGGATTGATGTTCTCATTAAGGGGAGTTAATACACATTGTACTCTTTTTCCCGTACGTGCTTTTGTCCCACTAGGTTTTCCTTGTAAGCTTTTTAATAAGGCAACCTAGATGCGTATTAATAGATATGTGTACTCTTTTTCTTTACTAGAGTTTTTCTTTTCTTAAAGTTTTTTTTTGTAAGGTTTTTGACGAGGCACATCATCTATAAATTAGACATTCAAGGGAAGTGTTATAAAGTATTTCTATTATAATGAATTTATATCATGTGGAGTCCTTTTTAGGATATGGTTAAAGAGTCCTACTTGGAGACCAAGATAGATTTCTCCTTAAATTCATTCATCAAGAAAATAACAAGTCTTGTCTTCTTTTCTCTCTAGTTTCTTCTTATCCTATAGTTTTATAACATTAATCAATTTTTGTACGCTTTGTTTTTTACCTTTTCCTATTCTATTTTTATGTACTTTGTTAACCTTCTCTTTCTTTATTATTTTTTTTTGTTGTTCTTATTTTTTATTTTAATTCCATTTGTAATATGCTTTAGTTTCTCTTTTTTTTAAAATTTATATTTTATTCTTTTTCAGTTCACGTTTGTTCTCTTTTCTTTCTTATGCTTTCTTACTATTTTTCAATTAATATTTCTAATTATTTGTATTTATTTTTACCCTAAATCTCTACATTATATTCATATATTCTTCTATTATATACCTTAATATATCAAATTAATGGGAAACTATTTTTTTCTACATAAAACAAAAGTAGATTCCCCATAACTTTTCTAAGTCGCTAATCACTTATGTTTCAGTTTTTTTCCTAGTCAATTTAGTCTACAAATATTTTTTTTTTGGTAAAATCTTAAGTGGAAAGCTCAAAGAAACATTTACTATTAAATATCATAAAACAAATTTCAATATAAAATGCATCTAAAAAGCATGGACAATAATAATAATAACAACAATAATAATAACAACAATAATAATAATGATAACAACAACAATAATAACAACAACAATAAATATAATAATAATAATAATAATAATAGTAATAATAATAATAATAATAATAATAATAATAATAATGATAACGATAATGATAACAATAATAATAAGATCAATAATAATAATCATGATGCCGATGATGATGATGACGATTATGATGACGATGACGATGATGATGATGATGATGACGAAGATGATGATGATGATGATAATGATGATGATAATGATAATGATGACGGAGATGATGATGACAATGATGATGATGACGATGTTGGCGATGATAGTGACGATAATGATGATGATGACGACGACGATGATGATGATGAAGATGATGATAATGATGATGATCATGGTGATGACGATTACGATGACGATGATGACAATACAATGACGACGACGACGATGATTATTATGATAATGATGATGATGATGATAATGAGGATTATGATGATGATGATGACGATGATGACGATAATGATGACGATGATGATGATGAAGATGACAAAGATGATTATGACAAAGATGACAATGATGATGATGATAATGACGATGACGATGACGATGACGACGATGACGACGATGATGACGATGATAATGACGACGATGATGATGACAACGATGATGACGATGATGATGATGATGATGATGATGACGATTATGACAAGGACGATGGCGATGATGATGAAAATTACGATGATGATGACGATGACGATGACGATGATGATGATGATGACAGCGATGACGATGACGATGATTTTTATATACCTCCTTTTCCACCACTGGCTCCCGTACAAGGATAGTTACCTTGAAGGGTTCATTTAAAATATAGGACAAAATATCAAACTTTCTAGCTCTCAAGAGAGTAACAAAAGATAGTGTAGACCCTGAATAAGGTAAAGCATATACATCAATAGAGAAGACTTGTAACATATCGGTTACCACATCGGGAGAACTCTGTTGTTCACCCCTTGAGCGAAGTGAATAAAAATTATTCTTTTTTTGAGGATCCACATTAGAACCACTAGCTTGCCCACTACCATTTTCTTTACTCTTCATATTTGGTCAATCTAACCTTGTGGCCATTCTTGCCATACACAAAGCAATTGTCCGTCCCAAAAAGGCAATCACCGTAATGCTTCTTGCCACACTTTCCACAAGTTGGCTTCTTGTTTGGTGAGCTAGTACCTCTTCCCTTTTGACACTTAGGATTAGAAATGCTATCACCACAATCCCTGGGAAATTTAGTAGGAACTTGATTCAAAGACCTTCTCTTAAACCTAGGCTTGTCTTTGATATCAAGCCTACCTTTTGAAGAACCACCATCAAAAGACCTTGCCCTCTTGGCATCTCTACTCTTTTTCTTAGCTCTTGTCTCTTCCACTTGTTGATCATGAACCATAAGACGAGAAATGTTCATATTGTCATGTAGCATAGACAAATGACATTCTTCCTTCAAGTCATCCGACACTCCTGTCACAAAACAACTCATTTCATCTCTAGGATCAGAAACCAAAGAAAAAAAATATTTTTACAATTTAGTGAATCTCAAAGAGTATTCAAGTACACTCATACCTCCTTCAGAAAGGTCGATAAATTCCACCACTCAACTTCCCTTTCTTGCCAAATCTCACCACCCTTTTTCATAGGAAAAATTGTTAAATACACTTTATCACCTTTTTCAAACACTAATTTCCTTTTCCTATGGTCATCATAAGACTTTTGCCAGCTATAGGCTGTTTTCAAGCGATTCCTTATGATATGAACATTTTCCAAAGGCTTATAAATGAAATTGGGACCCAAAAGTAGAGACTCACCCACTTCAAAACATCCAAGTGAATATCTACATCTCCTACCATACAAGGCTCCATAAGGAGCCATAGATATAAATGAATGGTATTTATTGTTGTAAGCGAACTCGACCAAAGGCAAGTGCTTATCCAAATTACACTTGAAATTAATTATACAATCTCTAAGAATATCCTCAAAGGTTTGAATAGAGCTCTCCGGTTGACCTTTCATTTGAGAATTAAAAGTGGTGCTTAAATTCACCTTGGTACCTAACCCTTTTTTGAATGATCTCCAAAATCTCGATGTAAATTATGCACCCCTATTAGATATGATGGATAGTGGAATTCCATAGAGACACACAATCTCATCTATGAAGATACTTGCATAATCCTCCACGAATAAGTATACTTGACGGGACTAAAATGAACGAATTTGGTCAACCTATCAACAACCACCCATATGTAGTCATATTGCTTTTGTGTCTAAGCCAAACCTACCACAAAATCCATAATTATGTCTTCCCATTTCCAAGTAGGGACTTGGATTTCTTGAAGTAAATCACCCGGCTTTTGGTGTTCGACTTTCACTTGTTCGCAATTTGGACACCTTGCAACAAATTCCTCAATGTCCTTCTTCAAGCCTTCCCACCAAAAACACTTCCCTAAAGTTATGGTACATATTTGTAGAACCCGGATGAATGGAATAACGGGACCCATGAGTTTCCTCAAGAATCGGGTTCGTCAAACCAAATACATTGGGAACACGTAACCTTTCTTGAAACCTCAAGAAACCATTCTCCCCTAAGGAGAATGACTCATTAAGCTTACCAATAACTGATTCCATCAACTCCATCAATGATTGATCAAGGTGTTTCTTTGACTTCACCTCAACCACCAAAGATGATTCAGAGTTATGATGGACCATAAAACCACCATTTGGAGAATCTTCCAAGCTCACACACAATCTAGCAAACCTATGAACATCATTCACTGTGTCTTTCTTAGATTCTTCTAAATGAGATACACTACTCATGGTCATACAACTTAGAGCATCCACAACCACATTGGCCTTTCTGAGGTGATAGAGTACACTCATGTCGTAATCTTTCAATAATTCAAACCATCTTCTTTGTCAAAGATTCAACTCCTTTTGAGTAAACACTTATTAAAGACTCTTGTGGTCGGTATAAACTTCGACATGGACACCATACAAGTAATTTCTCCATATTTTCAAGGAAAATACCACAACCGCTAACTCAAGACCATGAGTTGGGTAATTTCTCTCATGCACCTTATGTTGCCTAGAGTCATAGGCTATTACTTTCCCATGTTGCATAAGAACAAACCCTAAACCCACTCAAGATGCATCAAAATACACAACAAAGACCTTAATACCCTTCGGTAAATTCAACACCGGATCGGAAGTAAGAATATATTTTATGCTTTGGAAACTTCTTTTACATGCCTCAGACCACTAAAACTTTTTCCTCTTTAAACTAAATAGACGTAGTAAAGTGAGACATCGACTCTAAATATATTCAACTTCATGCTCTGATACCAAGTTTGTCACATCCGGAGAGCACCCTCTATACATAACCGGAGTCGTTGTCCTCTTTGAGGACTAAGACTAGCATCTTATATTGCATCATTAAATTCATAGGTCAAAAATGCAAAAAAGTTAAAACTTTTCTATATATATATTAAGGTTTACATAGAACTCTCGCATATACATAATATAGTCATATAAAGTATACATAGACCCTTCGTATAGGAAGATTACTTAGTCTTCTACTTTTATTGCACATAGTTATATAAGATATAACATAGTCTTTATACCGGATGTGTCATCTCATAATTATCTAAAATAAGAGTATAGCAATTGGGCATATCCCATACATAACCGTAATAGATCCACATACAGGTTATACAATATTTAGTACTCAGATAAAAATGAAAGAAGTTAAAGTCTTATAACTAGAACAACATCAAAAGGTTGGTAGTGGCATTGCCCTCGGAAAGTGAGATTCGTTCCAACTTGGACGAGTGACAATTCCAAGTCTTCATTTAATGTCGTCTTAAAAGCCCTTCAATTATAAGAACCTAAAATGTTGGGGAAAATTGAAGAATATGGGGTTAGTACACCACTTGTACTAAGTATGAGACCATATGCACACATATCATAAAATCTTGCAAAAAGGATACATTTCATCAAAGTATGCATTTTACTTTGAAAACCCTTATGCCCATTCAAGAAGACCATACAAATCAATAAGACATATTTATCGAGTCAGAACATGTACATTACAAGACGAATAATACTAAGTCTAATCAAGTCAACATACATATCACATAATTTAGCACGTAGTCAAGACAACTCTATCATCAAGTTGTAACATCAACAAGCATAGATAAGAGTTCGTTATAACACAAGCAAAGCAAGACTATTACTCATGAACCCTCATAAAGTCAACTAGTTCAACGACTACCCAAAACTCCCATAATCTGACTCAATAGAGTAACCCAACAAGAACCATGAACAATGTCCGACTTCACATAGCATATCATTAAGAGTAAATATTATCATACTTTAGCAGTAGAGACAAACGCATGTTTTTAAGTTCTCAATCATTATCAAAACTTAGTTTAGGTCATAAGCTTTATTTCTTGTATAATCATCATCATCATAGCTCAATAAGAATTGCATGAGTATTGTCCTTTCATTAAAATCCATACAAGTGAAGTTAATACATTTACATAGTCACATCATAGTAAGGCACATTGGTAAGTTATCACCATCCTTATAACATTTACATCTTATCAAGCAACTCATAATACATAGTACAATACATTTCAATTCAACATCAAACCAAACTCATCAATCTTAATATAAGGTGTACTTCAATACAACATCATTACTTAATCACAAGTAACCACAATAGAAATTAAGAATAGCGATCACAAGACTTACTCAATCTCCTTCACGATGTCATCATCAAGGTTTTACCATCAACCTCCAACTTAACCCAACAATGGTATAATAACATCACAAAATAGTAACAAACATATTAACAAGGCCAATCGAATTATTATACAACAATCCATCACTAGTTTACACCCTAGAATTAGAGACTTTGGTCAAGCTCATACTATACTTCACAATCTAGATAACACTACACCATTTTCGGCATACAGCAACACCACGTAAGTGTAGCCTAAACTAGCAAAAAGTGTAGCCTTTGAGAAAAGGCTACACTTTTGGACATTCAGCAACACTTTTTTGGGTCTGCCCAAAAGAAGCGTAACCTTTGACATCACGCAACATTTTTTAAATGTTGCCATCTTTGGCAACACTTATAAAGCGTAGCCAAATAGGTATAAGGGCACGCTTTGAAGACGTGCATTACCAACACCTATTTTTTGTTAGACTACACTTAAAAGTGTTGCCTTTTAAGATTTATTGGGCACACTTAAAAGTGTTGCCTTTTATTGGTCATCTATTGCAACATTTATAAAGTGTTACTTTATATCTCATCTATTGCAACACTTATAAGGTGCTACTTTATATGTTACCTATAGCAACACTTAAAAATTGTTACTTTATATCTCATCTATAGCAACACTTATAAAGTGTTGATTTTATATCTCATCTAGAGCAACACTTACAAAGTGTAACTTTATATCTACCTAAAGCAACACTTACAAAGTGTAACTTCAACATTTATAAGCCTACATGTAGCACAAATATATATAATATATTTACGTACATACAAGTGACCTAAAAAACAAAATGAACTCATTAATCATTAAATTGAAGCTAAATATTTCAAATAAACTTCGAGAAATATTTCATGTATAACCAAAACATAGAAAGTTATTGCTTAAAGATCTCCAATATCAACAAGTTCCAAAAACCCAAAAGTGTCATTCAAACGTATATGACAACAATACAAAAATTTCTTCATATTTTTCCACAATGGATCGAGTTTACTTCTGGCCAAATTCATATTCTATTACCTTCCATTTCTTGCACATTTAAAATAAAATTATAAGTTTGTGAATTATTTGTGGAAGTGCATAATCAGAGAGAATTCACTGTAAGACAACCAATCAAAATCTAAATACAATTTCAATGTAAAAATTACACAATATAAGGTCTACAACATTTGTGCAGTCTTCTGTTGTTGTCTCTCAAAAATTAAAATTTCAAAAGTTTAATTTGTGCAATCTTCTGTTGTAAACTTCAATGTAAAAATTACACACAAATAGTTCAAACAAACGAATGATGACCACTGGAAACAAGGTTCATAACATACTTTAGAAGTGTCCACAAAAATCAATACATAACAACATGACATGATATTTTCAAAGAACTGCAGCATAGTGCAACTGCTGAAGGAAGATGGGGAAGTCTGACTAAGTGTGGGGTTACGGAGACCACGACGGTCTGTCGTGACTGTGACGGTCCGTCCTGCAGGTTCATCATGAAGTTTAGAAGAGTAATCCCAGTACCCATATTCCAAGAATTTAACTAAGTGTGGGGTTACGGAGTCTACGACGGTCCGTCGTGACTTTGACGGTCAGTCCTGCAGGTTCGTCATGAAGTTTAGAGAAGTAATCCTAGTACCCATATTCCAAGAGTTTAACTAAGTGTGGGGTTACGGAGTCCACGACGGTCTGTCGTGACTGTGACAGTCCGTCCTGCAGGTTCGTCATGAAGTTCAGAGAAGTAATCACAGTACCCATATTCTAAGAGTTTAAAGTGTTTTGGAACGGAGACCCTAGACATTTTAATGACAGGCTGCAGCACATTAATGTGTTAGCCACAGACTCCTCAATTGCACAATACTAAAAGAACAGTTATTCAACTAACGATTCGAATGCTTAAACCAAAAACAAAAACATTCTTAATAGTTATAAATTGGTGGACTAAACTTAGACAAGTAAAAATAAGTTTTGAATTTCATTACCAAGAACACTAACTATACTAGAAGAAAAAAAATATTGACACTATTAACAGAGAATTTAAAATACAAAATACCTTTTGAAGAACCGAATCTTGAGCGGACCCCGAAGAAAATGGAAGATTTGTGCGTCTTACAGCTTGTGCACTACTTGCATCAATAGGTGAAGCAAGCTTAGATCCAACACACCCTGGTATATCTTGAAAAATCAATCCAGGGTTGTTTTGCAGCAATTGAGTGAATAAATGTCGCATTCTTCCTTTAGAGTAGTGATTTCATCGGCATGCTTTTGTTTAAGATTGTTAATTTCCTCATCTTTCTTCAAAGAACTTGTTGTCACTGATCTACCATAGCACCTAACTCGACCTGGCTGCTCCTTTCCAAACACTGCCCTAAAAGCATCATCAGGTGTTTCCCCAGAATTTTGGCGATTTTGATGTTCAGCCTATTGAATAAAATTGGCATCCATAGTGAATTGTAAGTACTATTTTATTTCCAATCCTATGATAGCGATCAAGCATTAAAACATTATGAAAACTTTTCGTAAAAAATATTTAAACAATGTCGACAAATAATTGATATCTCCTCGAACTTTCACAAGAAGAAGAAGAAGAAGGCATACGTGATTAAAATTTAATGTAGTTATCGCGCCACATTTTCGCAGAAAACGGGTTTTGTGCGCGACCTAACAACTGTTTTGGGATTTTTATTTTGGAGTCGCCACCTAACGAATTAAGTCGCGTTAGGGCACCTATCTAACCTAATTAAGTCTAACTAAGGTCAACGAGCCAGAGAATTAGGGTAAGGGTTCAAATTACCTCGAGGGGAAGGTGTTAGGCATCCCTCGAGGTCCACAAGCGTAGGTCCCGGCCGTATCTCATGCAATCTATGTGGGGGTTACAAGTAGCAATCAAGGTCACTTCATTATTATTCATTAATATGCTTGCTAAGTGATAAGAAGTACAAAACAATTCAGGCTATATTATTAATTTAAACATGCGAGGCTAGGTGACAGCAATAATAAACAATCAAGATTATTTTTTATTTATTTAACATACGAGGCTATGTTATAGACAAAATTTGCAAATATTAAGCAATTAATATATGCAACAGTAAAGTTTGAAATTGAGCAAGTTTTGAATATGTAATTTTTATTTTTTAAAAAATGTTTGTTTCTTTATAGGGATGATGCCACGATATTGTTGATCGTACTCCTCCACCATAGAAACAATTTTGATTCGAGGTCAGTCTTAAAAAAAACAATATTTTATATTTTTGAAAAAATGATTTAAAAGATCTAGTTTACATGTAGGCACATAAATATATAGATACACATAATTCCTTTTGAAATTCAAGGGTAGGTGGTACTTCCGAGGTTGCGTCGGGTTTAAAAATTGGAACTAGACCTCGTAGTTCCTTTGACTTTCCCACTAACGATAGGTTAGGAGATAGTGCTTATAATTTATTTTGAAAATGAACAATGTCAAAATCAATCCAAAGTTTTAAAAGAAATTGAATAATGACTTTTTAAGAAAATTATGTTACAAGTTTTGATATGAAATATTTTTAAAGCCAAGTTAAATGCATGAAATGATTCTAATTTAGTATTATTAAAAAAAAATATTGCATCATGAATGCGGAAAACAAATAGGATTACTAATTAAATAATATTAACTAATTTTAGGGGGAGGGCTCAAATATGCACAAAAAAATTTTTTTTAATGGATATGCTAAAAGTTTATTAACAACCCAATAGACATGATTTCTAGGTGTTTAAAAAAACAATGTAACATATATATGCATGATTTTGTAAATGATATGAACAATTTAATACTTAGGCATAGTTTCTACGTGATAAGACAAATGAAAATTTATAATATATTTTTAACATCTAACAACGTACTAGATTATTAGGATTTGATTTTAACATTTAAAAAAATTAATGGAATCTTGTTATTATTTTTTAAGACTTGTTAACAAAGGCGTCAAGCAAATTGAAAATTGATTAGATTATAACAACTACAAATATTAAATCTAGGCGATTAAAGACAAACATATAGGCATGATTTCTAAAAAATTTAATGAACAAGTAAGCATATAAATCCCCCTCTCCTAGACGACCCCCTAAATAAATTTATTATATGATCTTTAGAGTTACAATTGTTACAACATTTGAATAAATAAAATAGACAAAAAATAAAATATATATATATATATATATATATATATATATATATATATATATATATATATATATATATATATATATATATATATATATATATATATATATATATATATATATATATATATATATATATATATATATATATACATTCAAATAAACAAATAAATCTTTCTTCAATCAATCTTCAACTCGAACTTCAAGTTTGAAATCTGTCAAAGTAATCAAATAACTACACAAGTAATCACACTTATTAGTCGAGGTGAGATGATATGCAATTATTTAATGACGAATTCTACATAAAAAAAAACAGACAATAGCTTACACAAATATGTGAATGTGAAGATAATGTAGATGTTAGGAATACTAACCGGTTAAGCAAAACAAATTGATTCACCTTTTACTTGAACGAAGTAGCAAAATAGCGAAGAACACTTGAATATTTATCGGAATATTAATGTGTTGTTAAAGTAGCAAGAGAGCAATGAGAGAAGAGAGAGTGATGAGAGAAATTTTTATTGAGAATGAATGAGTGTCTCTGAGTTGATGAAGGGAGGGGTCTTATTTATATAGCAAAGAGGGGGAAACAAATAAGGAAAAAAGATATTTAACGGAGTTAATTAAATATATTATTTTCCTTATTAAAAAGTAGATTCAAATCAGCCAAAATAAAAATATATCACTTCCAAATATAAGCAAGAATAAATTAGGAAGAGAAATATTATTATTATTTATCTTAAATAAGGAGAGACAAATCAGATTTTTTTAATTTAATATTTCATTACTAAAAAAATAGATGAGTAAGAGTAAAGTAAGGAAGAAAATATTCTTTTACTTTAATAAATAAGAGCCAAAACATTTTAATTGAGAAAATCATTTAAATTTTAAAACATTTGAAATTCATTAATTATTTTAAAATATTATAATATTTACGATAATTTTATAAAATAAAACATACTAAAATATATAATTTTCAAGCAAAGTCGACTAAAAATTCTGAAATTTAAAATACGTATTTAATCAAATAGGATTTCTAATAAAGTTCAAAGGTCGGTCAAAATTGGGTGTCAACAGCTGCCCCTTGGGTGATTGAAAATGAAGAATGAATTGTCAGGCAACCAACGTTGACTTAGTAGCTGATTTTGTCCTACCGGCGAAAGATGTCAGTTGGATCAATTGAAACGATATAGAGTTGAAAAGGGTACGACCGAGACTTTGGTATTAAGCCGCCTACATATCTCTGGTTATACGAGAATCAGGTCGTGTGTAGTTCTAGATTCAAGAGCAAATGAAGCTCTTAAAAGTTGAAAGAGCGCTAAGGTGTTCGGAAGGCACGATATCGGCTTGAATGGATAAAATTAGAGTAGCGAGAAGAGAGATTGAGAGGCTAGAAGAGCGTGACAGATACAGGAAGAGCGTGATAGAGTGTGGCTATCAGCCTTTGAGCGAAGCTTGAGGTTTGAAGAATTGATAGAGTCTTTGTTGTGATAGAGGATAGCATGATAATTGTGATCAAGGGCGATCGATTATATCTGCAAATTCTAGATAAAATGTTAGCTTATGAATAGATAAAGTATGACCAATAATGATAAAAAATGAGTTCTAAATAAATGAATAGAGGTGATAAGGAGCGTATCTGCTTTGAGACGTAGTGAAAACCTTGACGGTCTTTAACTTCTTTAAGGATTGAAACCCATCTCTGAAGAATAACGTCAAACTCCAAAATACTTGATAGTATAAACATATAATAATATAAGCAAAATGTCTAGTTGTAAGGAGAGACGAGAGTAAATGTCGTATTGTAAGGCAGACGAGCCTAAACATCCTTTTGTAAGGAGGAAGAGCCCAAACATCCTATTGTAAGGCAGAAGGGCCTAAATGTCGTATTATAAAGCAGACGAGCCTAAATGTCGTATTGTAAGGCAGACGAGCCTAAACATCCTATTGTAAGGCGGAAGAGCCTAAACATCCTATTGTAAGGCGGAAGGGCCTAAATGTCGTATTATAAGGCAGACGAGCCTAAATGTCGTATTGTAAGGCAGACGAGCCTAAACATCCTATTGTAAGGCGGAAGAGCCTAAACATCCTATTGTAAGGCGGAAGATCCTGAATATCCTATTGTAAGGCGGAAGAGCCTAAATGTCGTATTGTAAGGCAGACGAGCCTAAACATCCTATTGTAAGGCAGAAGAGCCTGAATGTCCTATTGTAAGGCGGACGAGCCTAGATGTCGTATTGTAAGGCGGACGAGCCTAGATGTCACATTGTAAGGCGGACGAGCCTAGATGTCGTATTGTAAGGCGGACGAGCCTAGCTGAAGAGATAGAAAGTCACAGTGGTGAGTTGAATCCGAAGATATCTTCATGGTAGCCTGAATGATAGATGAGTAGCGAAACGATAGTGAGAGTAGCCAAGAATTTGTCGGAACCTTTGTTTTGTAAACAAGTGAACAGTCGTTCAAATGGCGACTTTGTCTGTAATCTGCATAACTGTAACTTGTAATAGAGTAATTAGAGCAGAAAAAGCGGTAAATGTAAACATGATGCAATTTCCCATATTGACCATGAATGTTTGCCTTAAGACCATGAAAAATGACGTCTTAGGCTATGATGTCTAGGGCCATGATATGCAGGGTGTATCCTCAGGTCATGAAAATGTTGTCTGTAGGCCATGAAAATGACGCCTTTAGACTATGACACCTTCGGATCATGATAGACAGAAATTAAACCCTTAGGCCATGATATGATGTCCGCAGGCCATGAGGATGATGCCTTTAGACTATGACGCCTTAGGAACATGATATGCATAAAATAAGTCCTCAGGCCATGACATGAAGTCCGCAGGCCATGAAAGATGATGCCTTTGGAGGATGACGCCTTTGGGATATCAGTAATGAGTAAAGAGAGCGTATCTGTTTTTGACATTTGTTGATTTGATTTGGGCACATGTAAACTTCGAGCACGATGCAATCTTGAGCTTATGCAAATTTCAGGCACAATGCAGTCTCGGGCACAATGCGATGATGCATTTCTTCGGGCACATGCAATATCGAGCACATCATATGATGCATTTCTTTGGGCACATGCAATGATGCATTTCTTCGAGCACATGCAGTATTGAGCACATGCAATAATGGATTTCTTCGGGCACAATGCAATGATGCATTTCTTCGGGCGCAATGCAATGATGCATTTCTTCGGGCACATGCATTGTTGGGCACATGCAATGATGCATTATCAGGCACATGCAATGATGTATTTATTCGGGCACATGAATTATCGGGCACATGCAATGATGCATATCTTCGGGCACATTGCAATGATGCATTTCTTCGGTCTCAATGCAATGATGCATTTTTTCGGGCACAATGCAATGATGCATTTTCGGGCACATGCATTATCGGGCACATGCTATGATGCATTTCTCGAGCATAGTGCGATCTCGGGCATAATGTAGTCATGCAAACCTACATCTCAGGCATAGTGCAACTTCATATTGAATGATGAGGGTATGTAGTAGCTTGGACATTCGCCTTGTTGGAAGGGTCAAGTGTCATTTGTCAGGCTCAAAAGTGGTATGTTGATTGTTGAAACTGCCTTTGTATATGTACCTGTATTTTCTACATTCAAAGAAAAATAGTTAGTTTGAAGGGGAGGTTGATCTATATCCATGATTTGGCACTGCGTGCTTCTTTGGTGTTTGACAGAATGCTCTTCGGAGTATTGTCGAAAATCTTGAGATTTTCTCAAAATTTCTGCCCCAGTGTAGAACTTCTGTTATTCTGATCTGTTGTAATTGTAGCTCGACTGTTGGATTTTTCCAGATTCTCTTAAAAATTTCTACCCGGTCTTGATTTTTAGCAATTTTGAGATCCTCTCAAAATTATGCCCCAGTTGTTGAGAAGATGTTTTTGATGGAATTTTTGAGTTTACTATAAAATTCTGCCCCAGTATGGAGATGCGCAAGAAGAAATCTTGATGGAATTTTTGAGAACCTCTCAAAAATTCTGCCCCAGTTATCAATAGAAGGGGAAAATAAAAGTTTTATTTATGATAAAACCGAACCCCATATGAGCGCCTACGTATCCCCTCCTAAACGAGAATCAGGTCTAACGTAGTTCCAAAAGATATGGCATAGGAGGCCTTTGGTACAGAGACATTTGATATGGAGGGTTTGGAAATGGCATGAGAGGTGCATGATGCCAAGGAACTTGGTGCAGAGGTGTTTCATATTGAGGAGCTTGCATAGTAGGATAATGCGGGTGTAAAGTAAGATGTTGAGGTTTAAGAGCATATGCATGGTGTTTGCGGAGGATATGGGTGATTTGGAAAGTAGATGTTTTTAGAAGCATTTGAATGAAGCTCGGTTGACTTTGAGAGGTAGAGTAATCCGGAGGAAGATTATTTTGGAGAGTGAATGTTCATCTTCAAAGTTGGATTGGCAGAGAGTAAAAACTTTGCCCACTCACGCATGTCCAACAACTCTACTTCTAACTTCTTTATTTTCTGCTCAAGGTTTGATACCAACTTGTCTGAAAGACACTTTTTCAATAGTTTTTGCACATAACCTTAGCATTAGTCCCTTTCACTTTTTCCTTTGCAAATCTCAGTCGAAAGAAGAGGAAATGACCTTTGATCGCGTGTGATAAACCATGGTCTACAGATCAACCATTGGAAAAGGGTAAAATAAATAAAAGCAAAATAAAACTCAAGTTAGAACATTGCATAAATTGAGATATCAAACACGTTATTTAAGATAAACGACCTAAATGCAAAAGAGCCTCGTTGAGCCAGAGGTAGGCCTAAGCGACACATAAGTGATGCACAATAACTAATTCAAGCCTTATTTATCAATTTGGAGTTTAGAGTTAGACAATAAAACGACTTTCAATTATTGAAATAATTTCTATTTATTACATCAATCTAGAGATAACTAAAGGTCTAGGGATAACACATGGGGAATAAAAAGAATAATAAAAAAAACATCAATTATGTTGCTCTCCAATGTTAGGCACAATCTGCTTCCTCATTTCTGGGATAATGTCATAATCGGTGTTGAGGAGGTTGCTAGCCCATCTTCTCTCTGCCTTGATTAAGTGACGATCTGACTCTACGGAGATCAAAGCAGTGAGGCCGCCTAACGGTTTCATTTCCTTCTAACTCTTGATTTTTTTAATATCTTTCCACCAAGTCTTCATAATTGGATTAACTTTGACCACCATTTGCGTGTTTGAAAAGTGAGGGTGAGCCATGACTCTGCAAACAAAGTAACAAACGACTTCTAAACTCCATTTTGACAACGTTGGCTTGATTTAATTATCATGATCACGTTGACACAAAAATATGCAATTTGTCTAAGGGTGTTGGGGCCCTTTAGACAATAGGGTGACTACTAATTATGTGGATTGACACCAAGGGTTAAACCACCTAGGTTTTATGAAGCATGTATGACTTAACCACGACTTCTAAGAGTGGCTTGACACGGACTTGAAAGGGATTCTATGCGAGAGGCTCGTGGCTTCGCGGTAGTAAAACTATCCACTATGTCCACGCATATGCCGACTCTCTATAATGGGTATTTGAATAAGATTGAAGTAGTTGTGAGAGGTGCAAAGGCACAACATCACGAGAACAAAAAAAAAAAAAGGAAGAGGGTCCCAATTGGGGGAAGTATGAGCGTGATGCCAATTATCAAAGCAATAATCATTTAGCATTTAAATTGGAAAGCAGTAACATATAGGCAGCTTATAAACAATAAATAAATAAATAAGCATGAATAAAGGAAATTAAACATATAAAGATATGAAAACTACACAAATAAAACAGGAGAATACGAGACTAAACATGTAAGCAAATAAGGGGAAAGGGAAAAGGTGAAACATGATAATAAACAATTAAGGAAAAGGAAAAGGGTGGAACATGGAGAGAAGACAATAAATAAGGAAACAAAATAAGCTAAACATGGTAAGCACCTAACAAATAGTGAAATGACAAAAATAAAGTAAACCCCACATAAAAAAGCAGTTAACACGTAATGGTAAGAACCTAATATCCCCAGCGGAGTCGCCATTCTATCGCGCCACATTTTCGCAGAAAACGGGTTTTGTGCGCGACCTAACTACTCTTTTGGGATTTTGAGTTTGGAGTCGTCACCTAACGAATTAAGGCGTGTTAGGGCACCTATCTAACATAATTAAGTCTAATTAAGGTTAACGAGCCAGAGAATTAGGGTAAGGGTTCAAATTACCTCGAGGGGAAGGTGTTAGGCATCCCTCGAGGTCCACAAGCGTGGTTCCCAGCCGTATCTCATGCAATCTATGTGGGGGTTACAAGTAGCAATCAAGGTCACTTCAATATTATTCATTAATATGCTTGCTAAGTGATAACAAGTATAAAACAATTCAGGCTATATTATTAATTTAAACATGCGAGGCTAGGTGACAGCAATAATAAACAATCAAGTTTATTTTTTATTTATTTAACATACGAGGCTATGTTATAGACAAAATTGGCAAATATTAAGTAAATAATATGTGCAAAATTAAAGTTTGAAAATTGAGCAAGTTTTGAATATGTAATTTTTATTTTTTAAAAAACGTTTGTTTCTTTATAGGGATTATGCCACGATATTGTTGATCGCACTCCTCCACCATAGAAACAATTTTGATTTGAGGTCGGTCTTAAAAAAAACAATAGTTTATATTTTTGAAAAAATGATTTAAAAGATCTAGTTTACATGTAGGCACATAAACATATAGATACACATAATTCCTTTTGAAATTCAAGGGTAGGTAGTACTTCCGAGGATGCGTCGGGTTTAAAAATTGGAACTAGACCTCTTAGTTCATTTGACTTTCCAACTAACGATAGGTTAGGAGATAGTGCTTATAATTTATTTGCAAAATGAACAATGTCAAAATCAATCCAAAGTTTTAAAAGAAATTGAATAATGACTTTTTAAGAAAATGATGTTACAAGTTTTGATATGAAATATTTTTAAAGCCAAGTTAAATGCATGAAATGATTCTAATTTAGTATTATTAAAAAAAATTATTGCATCATGAATGCGGAAAACAAATATGATTACTAATTAAATAATATTAACTAATTTTAGGGGGAGGGCTCAAATATGCACAAACAAATTTTTTTTATGGATATGCTAAAAGTTCATTTACAACCCTATAGACATGATTTCTAGGTGTTTAAAAAAACAATGTAACATATATATGCATGATTTTGTAAATGATATGAACAATTTAATACTTAGGCATAGTTTCTACGTGATAAGACAAATGAAAATTTATAATATATTTTTAACATCTAACAACCTACTAGATTATTAGGATTTGATTTTAACATTTAAAAAAATTAATGAAATCTTGTTATTATTTTTTAAGACTTGTTAACAAAGGCGTCAAGCAAATTGAAAATTGATTAGATTATAACACCTACAAATATTAAATCTAGACGATTAAAGACAAACATATAGGCATGATTTCTAAAAAATTTAATGAACAAGTAAGCATATAAATCCCCCTCTCCTAGACGACCCCCTAAATAAATTTATTATATGATCTTTAGAGTTACAATTGTTACAACATTTGAATAAATAAAATAGACAAAAAATAAAATATATATATATATATATATATATACACACATTCAAATAAACAAATAAATCTTTCTTCAATCAATCTTCATCTTGAACTTCAAGTTTGAAACCTGTCAAAGTAATCAAATAACTACACAAGTAATCACACTTATTAGTCGAGGTGAGACGATATGCAATTATTTAATGACGAATTCTACATAAAAAAAACAAACAATAGCTTACACAAATATGTGAATGTGAAGATAATGTAGATGTTAGGAATACTAACGGGTTAAGCAAAACAAATTGATTCACCTTTTACTCGAACGAAGTAGCAAAATAGCGAAGAACACTTGAATATTTATCGGAATATTAATGTGTTGTTAAAGTAGCAAGAGAGCAATGAGAGAAGAGAGAGTGATGAGAGAAATTTTTATTGAGAATGAATGAGTGTCTCTGAGTTGATGAAGGGAGGGGTCTTATTTATATAGCAAAGAGGGGGAAACAAATAAGGAAAAAAGATATTTAAAGGAGTTAATTAAATATATTTTTTTCCTTATTAAAAAGGCGATTCAAATCAGCCAAAATAAAAATATATCACTTCCAAATATAAGCAAGAATAAATTAGGAAGAGAAATATTATTATTATTTATCTTAAATAAGGAGAGACAAATCAGATTTTTTTAATTTAATATTTCATTACTAAAAAAATAGATGAGTAAGAGTAAAGTAAGGAAGACAATTTTCTTTTACTTTAATAAATAAGAGCCAAAACATTTTAATTGAGAAAATCATTTAAATTTTAAAACATTTGAAATTCATTAATAATTTTAAAATATTATAATATTTACGATAATTTTATAAAATAAAACATACTAAAATATATAATTTTCAAGCAAAGTCGACTAAAAATTCTAAAATTTAAAATACGTATTTAATCGAATAGGATTTCTAATAAAGTTCAAAGGTCGGTCAAAATTGGGTGTCAACAGTAGTCAAACTCCCCACAATATAAATGTTAAGTCTGAATAAACTTCACTAATAATCCTCTTTGAAAAACTTAGTATTGCAATTTGGGTATCAGCCTGGATTTACTTTCCCATCTTGGTACGAGTTGCAATAAATATTTCAGGCTTTGATGGTTTTTCGTTGTTGTCTTTGGCTGCACGCTACAGATTATATCAAAAGAAATTTTAAAAAATCTGTAAGTTCTTATAAAGTACAAAAAAATGAGAATCAAATTTTGTATGAAATGTCAGCTAAGTATTACCAATGCCACGCGTACTTTAGCAATATTAATAGGTCCCATTTGATGCCTCCACTTTTGTTTTTTCCTGTTTTGAGAATTCATCTCGCATATATCTTATTGTTAAAAACAAAGAGATAGTTGAATTGATATGTATAACAAGAATAGATATGACATAGAATTAGTCGATGAGTGGAAATGCACCATTTTAACCTTAATTGAACATTTGGGTGTTTCCAATACTCGATCAATTGGCGGAATTGATTATGTGGAAATGCCATCTAGACATTTTGATAGCATATCCTCAAGGGTACTGTTTTTATCAAAAAAATTCTTTTTAATTTTTTGCTTGTGTCGCCTCCAAGCATCACGAAGACCAGTCATCACCCACTTCTTTCCTTCTAGTGGAAGTAGAAATTTTGACTATGCAAAATAAAATATATTTAGTTTCAGTAAGTAATAAAAAAATATGAATTCTCAATTGTAGTTGTTTTTACATTGACGTATTCTCACATGCGCTTTTTAGTATCATTTGGCACCACATGCCAACTAGTGTACATCAAGCTGATGAATCTAGGATTCCTTGCAATTGTTCCGATAAAGTTTCTTAATTGTGACACTATCTTATTAGTTGGTCCCACCGCTTGTCCTTTATCAAATGTCACCTCCTTTCTTTCTTAAAAATTTCTTGCATGAATATCCTTACATGTTGTATGTCCTCGAACTTTTTTTGGCTTCGACATTTTTAGATTGATGTAACAGACATGAAATAAGATATTTCTTTTATAATGAGTTCTAAATCTTACAAGGTTTAAAACATACCTTTTGTACTACAACCAACATCAATTTCCTCTTCTTGTTCCACATGATCATCCAATCCGTTGTTCTGTTCATTAATTATAGGAGTATGCATAAATTCGACATAAGTTGTTATGTTATTGTCACGTTTTGTTTCATCATCTTTGTGTAACCCTTGATCTTTTAGAAACAGATCAAGAGTACTAGCTGGTATGACCGGCTTCCTCTTTGCCTATTTGCAATTCGGTAGATCAAGAATATCATGTCGTGCCTCTCCATTACCTAGTGTTGTTCCAGTCGCATGTGCTGAAGAAGTAAAATCTTTATTGAATGACGTATTGAACCCGAATTATTCATAGGAAGTTTAGTTCCATTATCTTGAATGGACTCTTCAAATTGAAATAACCTCTGTTTCGTTTGTCCTTTCCCTGCAATCATGCGTGAGGTTCTAAGCTCTTCCCTTGAAGACGATTGAATGATTGATTTGTGCCCAAGAAATTTACTTTTTCCTTGTTGTAATCCTCAAAATTCTTTCTTTTATGTGATATTGGTGCTTGCTCTTTCTTAGCTTTATCATTGCGTTCATTTTCAAGTTGTTCTCTCTTAATCTTGAATTTGTTGGCCAATTCAGCACTTGATCGGTATTGCATATCAACATCAAGATTCTTCAATGGATATTGAGCTTTGTTTGGATTCAAACCCTTTTTCCTTAGCATTGTTGATTGATTCATTGTTTTTGCTTTGTTTAAATCTCTTCAATTTGTTTCCCAATAGTAACGAAACCTACAAAATAATAAGATTGTTTAAGTGAAAGAAGTAGCAGGACGGATTCAAATTGGAAGAACTACATGAACAAACACAAAAAAATGATAACATATGAAACAAGAGGCCGTTGGCTGCATCCACATTTAAAAACTGGAGAGCATCTTATTACTTAAATTAATAAAAGGTAAAGAGTTGTACCTCTCTCAGAGGGACAAACTCAGGACAACGACCAAACCAGAAGCAACTTCAAACTACAGAGTTGAATGCCTCTAATGCCAACTGCGTGATAATAAAATGAAACCAGAAAGTATATAAATAACAAACAACCAAATCAAGCAAAAATAAGCTAGAAGTATAGGTTCCTCAATAAAATAATAATCAGATAAGAAGGCAACATATTACATTCCACAGATTAGATATATTAATGTTTTTTACAAAAAAAACTATTATATTACAAAAACAGTGAGTAAGCACTATATGATCATCACAACAATAATGAAACTCATGGTGTGTCTTATTCAGACTCTTCTTCAGACTCGTCTTCATCATCAGACTCATCTTCATTTTTCAGACTTGTCTTCAAACGCATCTCAAAACTCATCTTCATACTCATTTTCAGACTCATCCTCGAATCATCTTCAAACTCTTCTTCATACTCGACTTCAAGTTGTTGATTGACAAATTCCTCCAAAGGCACATCAATGATTGTTTCTGGTAAATCAGTCCTTGTTAAGAGTACTTCACCATTATCTTTTGGTATAGATGGACCCTTCGAATGTTCAGATGGCTCATTTTCATAACTTTGTGGGAGATTAGATTCAACTTCATCACCCATGTTGAACAAGTCTCTTGGAACAGTCTTCATAACATAATGTTTATCTTGATCATATGGATCTTGTACATAGAAGCATTGGTGTACTTGAGATGCAAGCACAAAAGGCTCTTCCTGGGAGCATCTCTTGTTAAAGTAGACATAAGTAAGGCCATAAACATATTTTTCAACCTTATACCAATCACACTTAAATAAAACAACCTTAAAATGGCTATGATAGTTTAATTCAACAATATCAACTATTCTACCATAATAAGTCAAATCTGCAGCAATCGGATTTTTATCCTTTGAGCTTTCAAAGCTTGTAATTGAGGCAATAAGTGTAACACCACTATTTTGTGTTTTACGTCTTGCATCACGCTGCCTAACATGGAATCTATATCCATTTATGAGATACCCAGAATATCTTTTTGCAACAGAATTTGGTCCTCTAGACAATTGTTTTATCTAATCAGGCTTACCCTCTTGCAAAGCACGAGTTTCAAATAATTGAGAGAAGTTTTGACAATGATTCTTGGCTTTACTCCATTTAGATCTTCATGACTGATTATTAACCTCTTGCTCATGCTCCCTACAGAACTTTTACTATATTTGTTAAAATAATAAATTAAACAAGATAAAAATTAATTATACAAAAGGAATGATATATTCAAATTAAGGTACCTAATATATTCTTGAACATCTTCACAATTTCCCAATAAGTATGCATGTGCCTTCTTAGTGACTTGTCATCTAAAATGATTGGATCAGTTTTCTTTGCTAGTAAAGGAACTCTTTTGTTAGAAAACAAACTCACAGGCTCTGCGCCACTTGGGTCACATTCATCATTTTTTCGCGCTCTCCTATTAAATCTGGTATGCACACCCCGATGCAGATATTTTGAGAATAAATTCATGCAATCTATTCCCACTCGTGTCTCTGCTATCAAAACTTCTGGAAAACGTCTATTGCGAATGTATGATTTGAATATACCCATTTCTCTTTAAGTGGAATAAATCCATCGATTTTGCACTGGGCCCGCCTAATCTCACTTCATTCACCAAATGAATAGGCAAATGAATCATGATATCAAAAAATGAAGGAGGAAAAATTCACTCCAACTTATTTACCGTTTCTATGATCTCTATTTCTAAGCAATCAAGTTCCTCCAATGTGATTACTTTTTGGCAAAAACGATGGAAGAAGGAACTTAGACGAATCAAAGGATAGCCACATGATCAGGAAGAATGTTTTTAATTGGTATTAGAAGCAAGTAATGTAACATGAAATGAACATCATGGGTTTTATAATTAGACACCTTTCTTTCATCCAAGTGCACACACCTAGATATATTGGAGGCACTACCATCAGGTAGCTTTGATGTCTTTAAAACTCCACAAAAGTTGGATCTCTCTCCATTTGTCATTGAGAAACACGCCTTTGTAAACTTTGTTATCTTACTATCTTCTGTATCTTGTGGATGAAGGTTCTTCCTGATTACCATATCTTTCAAATCATATCGTGCTTTTGCATGATCCTTTGTTTTTCTTGAAATATCCAAAAGATTTCCAAGTATGCTATCAACTATGTTCTTTTCTATGTGCATTACGTCAAGGTTGTGACGTAACAAGTTGTGCTGCCAGTAAGGTAATTCAAAAAAATTGACTTTTTTTTCCATGGGCCATCATTTGATCTCTTTTTCTTCTTCCCAAACACATTTTTAAAATCACGTAAGCTATTAAGAACATCAATTCCCTTTAAAGGAGCTGGAGGAGGCCTATATTCAGCTTTTCCATTGAATGATATTTTGTTTGATCTCCATGGATGATCCATCGGTATAAAAACACGATGATCAATATAGCACATTTTCCGACTATGTTTAAGATAGCGAGAATTAGTTCCATAGTTACAACAAGGGTTGGCAAACATTCCAATTTTTTTTCCAACCAGATAACATAGCATATCTAGGAAAATCACTGATTGTCCACATAAGAGCTGCGCGCATTTGAAATGTTTCATTTCTGGAAGCATCATATGTTTCAACCCAAGAATCCCATAATAATTTTAACTCGTCTATCAATGGTTGTAAGTAAATATCAATGTCATTTCCAGGTGATTGCAGTCAGGGTATAAGTAAAGAAACTATGGAATATTAAGATTTCATGCACATCCAAGGCGGCAGATTATAAATCATCATCATAACTGGTCATGTGCTATGTGATATACTCATGGTTCGAAATAGATTGAATCCATCACTTGACAAGACAAGTCTCACATTGCGACAATCTTGTGCGAAATCTGGATGCACCCTATCAAAGTCTTTCCATGCTAGACCATTAGCGGGATGCCTTAACTTTCCATCTTTAGAACGTTCCTCTTTATGCAACCTTAAAAGAATCTACCGTCTTTGAGCACATAAATAGCCTTTTGAGTCTAGGAATTAATGGAAAGTTTCTCAAAGTCTTTGCAGAAACTCGTTGTTGTTTTTTTGAAGACTCAAGATCACTACCAACTTTAGGATCTTGAATATATCGTGAAGCTCCACATGTATGACAAAATTCGCAATCTTTATGATCATTCGTGAACAACATGCAATCATTTGGACATGTATCAATTTTATCATAATCCAGACCAAGATTCTTAACCATAGACTTGGTTTTATTGTAAGACTGAGGAATGTTCAACTCGGGCATCGCCTCTTTTAATAACTCTAGAAGAGAAGTGAATGATTCATTGCTCCGTCCATGTAAGAACTTCAACAAATATAAGCAAAGTGTGAATGATAATTTAGAGAAACCTATACAACCAGAATATAATTCTTGGTTTACCTCTTCAAGTAAGCCATAGAATTTCTTGGCATCTTCATGTGGACCATCATAAACTCCTCCAGCCTGTGCAACATCTCTAAATTGATCATTCAACAACCCGTCAATATCATCACACGAGTAATCCATATCATCATCAACATTCAACTTGATATACCATTCCCCGTGAATGATCCATCTAGTATAGCCTTTAACGAATCCATGGCATATTAGATGATCATACACTACATTCCTTCGGTTTCAAAGAATATTACAACATTTCGCACATGGACACTGAATTTTCTCTCCATGAGGATCTCCATAAGAGTAAGCAAAATCTAGAAATAATTCAATGCCTTCAATATACTCTTTGCTTTACCTTGCTAAATTCATCCAATCCTTGGATGGGATATGTGAACTCCTAGAAGAATATATTAATATTTAGTCTTTCAGCAATAATCATTAACCAGTTAACAAATAAGTTTTAAAAGTCACGAGTAATCTATCAGAATCATGTGTTATGAGATGATAAAAGTTTCTTACCTAGTCATAAGGCTTTCGCTATGTCAAATCAAACCTTTAATCCTCCACAAATGTTTTTCAATGTTGATGTTACTATAAATGAAAAAATAAGTACAGTTAATAGGATATACATAAATTTTTCCATAGTTAAATGCGGAGATTTTGAGCGAAGAAATGCAGAAGAGACCACCTACGAAGCTTGTGACGGTCCGTCGTGCTTGTGACGGTCCATAGGTGGCAGCGTAGTGCAGTTGCTAAAGGAAGATGGGGAAGTCTGACTAAGTGTGGGGTTTCAGAGCTTGTGACGGTCCGTCGTGCAAGTGACGGTCTGTAGGTGGCAGCGTAGTGCAGCTGCTGAAGGAAGATGGGGAAGTCTAACTCAGACTAAGTGTGGGGTTACGGAGACCACGATGGTTCGTCGAGTGTGTGACGGTCCGTCCTACAGGTTCGTCATGAAGTTCAGAGAAGTAATCCAAGTAACCATATTCCAAGAGTTTAAGTGTTTTGGAAGGAAGACCCTCGACGGACCTTCATGCTTGTGACGGTCCATAGGTGGCAGCGTAGTGCAGCTGCTAAAGGAAGATGGGTAAGTCTAATTGTGGTTACGGAGTCCACGACGGTCCGTCGAGTCTATGATGGTTCATCCTGCAGGTTCGTCATGAAGTTCAAAGAAGTAATCCCAGTACCCACCCTTTCTATGAGTGCAATCAATTGGAATTGTTGAAAAGTGAATCAAGATCATAGATCCCCTGTTACCACCCCAAGGCAACCTAAGAGAGAACGAATGGCTCTAGCAAAGTCAACCTAGGAGAGAACTCTTACGGATTTTTTATAATAGGAATCCAAGGAAATCTAGTATATGTAGAAACACAAAGCATAGGCAACACGACAAATATTGAAGCTGAAATCACAGCAATTTGGAAAGCACTAAGTTATTGCAAGAGGTGTGGGATCACAAATGCCATTTTAGAGACTGACTCACTAAGTCTCAAGAACATGGTTCAATGAGAGTGGAGGCTAACTTGGAGTTTGATATGATAGAGGAGATGCATATGATTATGTGAACAATTCAAATCCAGATAGTACATATATTAAGAGAAGTTAATCAATTAGCTAATTGCATCACAAACATATTTATTAACCTAGAAAACAGGCAGCAGTATCACAGATTTCAAGATCTACCTAGTAGTGCAAGAAACATCTGAAACATGGACAAGCAACAGTACCAACAATCAGAATAAGAACAAAGAAAATCTTAACCATCTGAAGAAATTAACATGAAAAGCAAAGGAAGAACCACAAAGTCACCTATTTAAAAAATCATTTGTGGCCAAGTAGGGGAAAAGTATTTGTACAAACCAACAACCCCCAATGAAGATAGACCCATATTTGATATCTGACAAAACAAAAAAGAAGCAACAAGCCGAAAACAAAAAAAGAGAAAAAATACATTCATAAGCTGATTCTGCTAATGATGTGAAAATAAGTTGATGTTTAGTAACAGAAGGAAGTTAGCATCTGAGATTTTAAGCATACAATACAGATGATTCAAACTAACTTTCATTTTATTTATGAATTGATATGCAAAAGAAGAAAACAATACAAATGATTCAAAATATAAAACAAGGACTACAACTAAGGAAACTTGTACAAATTAAATGAAAACTAGAGGAAATTTAATCACCTAAATGAGTTATCATTATTTAGGAAATACCAATAAAAAGGAAGTGACTTCTCACTTGAAACGAGGTATCAAAATTAGTGATTCACAAATTACGAGGGAAAATAAATGAAGATGCAAATTCAAAAATAGCATGCTCAACCACTGTCCGAACAAGGATAAAAATCTCACAAAATTAAATGTGAACTTTAAACTGAAATTATCTTAATATTGGCATTAGCGACAGATACACTGAAAACCACAAAAAAAGATAGAGAATGTCATCTTTAAGTGATTAAACACATACTTAAAGAGAAGAACATTTGAAGTAAATAGGCAGCCAACTCATGCTAGTAAGAGGGTCGCTTTTGTGCTTATGGCCAAAACTACTGAATTAGCTTGGCTAAACGAAAAAGTCAATGCAAATGTAGTCATCAAATACTATGAAATGATTCTAACAACTTCATACTATAAGGTTATCCCAGAACATTTCGGAATACTAAATTTACTATCTATACTTGAAAATGCACTAGACAAACAACAAAATGACTTCTTCACTCTTCAAGACATACAGTCAAAAACAAAAAAATTGTTCCAACAAACAGAGACAAGACAAAATTATTGTGATTAACAAATGAACAAACAAAGATTAAGACGAGCACAATAAAAATATTAGCAACCATAGATTAAAACAAACATTTTAGCAATAAAGATCTTAAACATGGACAAGCAACAGTACCAGCAATCAGAATAAAAACAAGGAAAATCTTAAGCATCTGCAGAAATTAACATGAAAAGCAAAGGAAAATCTAAACGTTTACGAGCTACACTCTAAAAATCAACTTAGTTTTCGAAAAATCAAATAAGTTTCGGAAAACAGAATCGTTCTTACTCTTAAACAAATCGTTCTTACTCTTCATGGAATCGTTCAAATCTTCAGCTCAGTTCATCGAATCTTTAGCTTGTATTAGAAAAGAGAACTACTTCTTCAGCTATCTTCACCTCTCTTCACTTCGAACCTTTAGTTCTTCAGCTTGTATCAGAACCTTTGGTTCTTCATCTAATTCTTCTGCTGAAAAGAGAAACGTGAAAAGAAAAGCTGAAAGAGCAAAGTGAAGTCAAAATGTTGCCATTGTTTAAATATTTTTGCTGATAGAGGAAAGCTGAAAGAGGAAAGCTGAAAATGTTAATGGATATTATTATTATATTGGATAAAAATGGGAGGGAGTGTTAAAAATATTGGAGGGATTATAAAATTTTAGTGAAAAATTTTAAGGCAACACTTATAAAGTGTTGTTTTTTTAATTATAAAAATAGGACATTTTAGAACTGTGGTCATATATTTAAATAGGTGTTGCCAATTATATCATACTTTAACAACACTTATAAAGTGTATCTTATATTATTAAAGAGTACACTTTTGAAGTGTTGCCAAAATTATTTTAGCTAAAAGTGAAAATTTTTTGCTACGCTTTAAAAGCGTTCCCAAAACTACTTTAGGCAACACTTTACAAGTGTAGTCCAGAATAAGTGTGGTCTTTGACCTAAAATGGTGTAGTGTTAATTACATAAGAACTAGAATAATTGAATTAAAATGTATCAAACTCTACTCATAATTAGCATAATAATAACGTAGGATAGTAATTCACACACTAACCATGCCAATTGAACCATTACTGTATAATTCAATTCAAGATCACAACATAGAGTTAAAGGGAATAGGTCATCTTGTACAATTGAGACCAATACATCAAGAAGTAAAAAATTGAGTTATAATAAATTTTAATCTACTCATAATATACAAAATAAATTATAAACAGTGTAATTCACAAGATCAATTTCGTATTGGAAAAAAACCCACTTGAATTTCATACTTCTGAAATAAATTTCATGGAACCCTTTGGAGAATCACAAAGGTGAAAGGAATCGCATACCTTGATATTTGATGAAGATTTATGGAGAAACTTTGAGTTTTCCATCCTCAGAACCTCCTTGAACTTTTACTTCTACGGCGTTCTTCTTCTTATGAGAGAGAAAGATGAGAGAAGGAAGAAAATTTGTATTTTGCAATTTATGAGAGTTTGGTTAGCTTAATTAGGTTAGGTTCCTTGTATAGGTTTTTAATTGACATATTTAGCCCTTCCTTAACCCCTAAATAATTAACTAACCACCTTATTAATTAATTTAACTCACTTAAAATCATTCAGAAAAAACAGTGCCTCACAGAAGACTCCCCTGTCCACGCCCCGTTTGTCAATCGGCGACCATTGGACCCTCCATCCTGTTTCTCTATCGTTTTGGTCAGAGACTTGTTAAAACTTAGTCATTGCCAAATATTTTAACTGTCCATCAATGGATCCAATCGACGCCCCATCGATTGGACCACGATCCGTTTGTGGTAAGTCGTTTGAAGACATTGCCTTAGGCACCCTTCAACACAAATGCAAGGTCCTCCTTAAAGGCCCTTGATTGGTCCTTGGGGAGTCATACCCGTACATTTTGACTATGCATTAACTCTAATACATTTTAGACACTCTTTCACAAAATTTCATCATTTTTTTACTCTGAAAACTTAGACAAACAGGTGGGATACTAACACCTCATTGAACTAGCTTCCAGACATCATGGACGTTTCTCGACGTTTTGGTTCCTAAAAACTTCTGAAATGAACTATACTCATTATTTTTTATATTAAAACAGTGGCACAACCTTTAGACACTTATGTTAGGCTCCAGAGCAAGTCTTACACTTTCTACGTATTACACTAACAAAATCAATACGTTATAAATCATCTTGAAGAAATGACTCTACAGTCAGAACCTCCCCAGTCTCCTTTCTAAATTACTGCCTAACTTGTCATCAAAGTTTTTGTAGCAATGTCTAGACCAAAAGTCGCATGGAGAAATAATCAACCTAGGCACATACGATCATGATCCACCTATGAACATACGAGCATGAGAGTTTAAAAACTAGGAAAAAAGAACAAAGCTATCCAGAAAAAGTAAATACACCAAAGAAGCCAGGGCCAAAGAACTCATTCCCATCGACCATAATGTGCCTCCACAGGGTTAAGGCTTATTTAATGCTATACATGCCTTCAGGGCAGGTCATGATATGGATCAAATGATAGAATCCAACATCTTATTTTAGGTAAGGGTAGACAAAAACAGTGTTGAAACTTAGAGATGTAGCACTTCAGAATTAGTTGTCTTATTTTGGGAAAACATTTTGGGCGCTCAAACATCGATAGATGATGAAGATGCATAAGCATTATTTCTTTTCCACTCGTCACTTTTGGTTTATCTTTCTTAAAATTTTGTCTATTTTCATTATTTTCTTTTGAGGAAAAATTCTTTTTAGTTATGGTGGGGGTGAGGCTCACCTTTGTTTTGCATATCTTAAATGTTTTCTGAAATTGTGTTTTGAGATATATATGGGTTATATGTCTTAAATATTTTTTACATCTTCTTTTTGGGGATTGTTTGAGCTTATGTCTCTCTTTTGAGGTCCTAATTTCATAATAATTTGGACCCTTGAGTGGTGCAGGGTTGAAGGGTAAAATGTCAGTGCAGGATTTCCCGAGTACCTATGGTTGAGAAGATGGATGTGGAAGTGATTATCACTCTTTCTATTGACATTCAGCGGATAGAGACCGAATATAGAAGAGATGAGATTGAGAGGAGGAGACTTGTGAGTAGGTCAAGGGTGTGTATATAAATCAAACGGACTTAAAGGTTGATATTGTTGGATTGAGGAACGATGTTGATGAGTTGAAATCCAGCGATTTCTCGATGCTATTTGGCACAGTGACCCCCTTGAGGTTTAAAGTACAGATTTCTGGGCCAATTTAGAGATTCCTCTGGTTACTACAACCAAAGATGTTGCTTAGGACGATGCAGATGCTGAGTCTAAGGCCGAGTCTGATGAGGAGGATCTGGGTGTTCGAGAGACAACAATTTATGATGATCTAGAGGACCTTAAGGGGATATGGTACAGGTATATGTAAAGGCATATTTGAGGGAGACATTGATAGTAGCCCTAGTGGATCTAAGGATGTTGCTGAATTAGGCGTTGATGCCAATGCTGAGGGAGTCAATGACATACAAAGTTCACCCAAGCTTAGCCTAGCAGGGAGATTTTGACTATTTGTCAATTTTATGTTTAGATTTTTTTCTTTCTTTCGCATTTGAGGACAATTGTTTATTTTATTTGGTGGAGTGAGGTACATTTATACCTACCTCTTTTGTATTGTTTTATGCATTTTATTATTATTTTTGTGATTGTGAATGTTTGATATTTGTTGTATATATTGCCTTCTTATCCTTTGGTGTTAATTTTGAATATTTGGTTTTAATGTTAATGTTGTTTTTTCCACATCTTCATGCTTGTAAATCTAGTGCTTCCAAATTTGATTATCGCTTCTAATTGAAACTGATGACTTGTATAGTGCTCTTAGTTGAACAATATGTGTGTGTGATTCAGATGAGGCAAATTTGAGTTGTATAAGTCATGTTTGAACTCTTAGCATCGTAGTCTGACTGTCTGGTTGTCGATATGAATCATGTGATGATCCTTGCTTGCTAGCTAAAATTGTAGATTGTTAGATTGTTATGTTGAATGTCGTGTGTGGTAAGGTTTTCTTGAAATGTGTGCTTGACAATTCCTAGAACTTTCCGTGTATGTTCGATCGACTAATGTAGGAGACTGGTAGAGATGATCTTAGGCACCATATTTGGAGAGTGAACCAAAATTGGCATTATACCACTTTTGGACATCCTAGTGAGTGTGTGAGACTTGCTTGGCACAATTTGAGTCTATCTTTTTCTTTAGATGAACCTTGAACAAACATGAACTCTTCCTTTCCCACCTAAACCCGTTAGGGAGCATTGGTTACATTGATAGTAAACTTAGGCAAAAATTTTAAGTTCGGGTATGGTGAAAAAGAAAGAAAATCAAAAAGTTTGAGAAATACACCCTTGAAGGATCCTATTGGCAATGATGGAACCCCTTCATGTAAAAATATAAAAAGACAATAATTATTGGAATAACGTTGGTACAATGGGCAAATGAAATGGGGTTCTAATGAGTTTTGATTAAAAGAACATAGGGTGGATTATGAAAATAAAAATGTGTGGAAGAGAAAAAGAAAAAGTGAAATGTTTGTCATTCTCAAGGAACAGAAAAGTCACTTTGAGAAAATGATCATACGTTTAACCTCAGCGCTATTACAAGATAGACCTTTGTGATATTGATTGAGCTTAATCTCATGTTGATTGGAAAATACTGGGAAAAAATCATGCACGTGTTTTATCTTTGAGAGAGTGACAGTTGTTTTTATACAAAAATCCTAAAATGTTGATGATCTTTGTATGAGCACGGAATCATTCTAGTTGCGAGGGCCTTTGAATACTCTTATTGTGGTTGAATTTCTAGTTGAAGTTAGCATTGTGAGCTTGAGGTATATTTGATGATGTATAGTCACAGTTCTGAAATTTTTGTGCACAAATGAGTGTTGCATGGGTAGATTGAACCTCGGGTGCATTCATGTTGACTCTTTGGTGGCATTATTTGTACACATCTTTGTTGCACTGATTGATATTATGTTTTACTTGAGGAAAAGCAAATGTTAAGTTGGGGGTGTTTATGAGTAGAGGATTTCAACTCATTTGGGGCTTTATTTTCATAGTTTAATTCTCCTCGCACCTAATTTATGCTCTTTACCGATATTGAAGTTTTGATTTGCATCAAACAAGGAAAAAGAGCAAGACAAGAAAATTATCGAGCAAAAAGGAGGAAAAGGGATGAAGATAATTAAGAAGAGCAAATCTTTTAATCGCCAAGATGACTCGGCAAACCATCAAATGGTCACTAAGCTGGCAAAAAGTTACAATGTACCAACCTTGGGAATAGTCAACTTCAGCATGGAAATGACACTTCGACAAACCGCCGAATGGTGACAAGGACCCTAATCGCCGAATATTATAGAAGTTGAATGGTGAAGACGAAAGTCAAGAAGTTATTAACGAGAGACACTTGGCACATCGCCGAATTGTTCGGCGCTGGCTGCTTGCCTCACTGGGTGGTGTAAAGACTGAATCTTAGTGGGAACATCCTTTTACTTCATAATTAAATTCAATTGTGTATCACTCACTTTGGGATCAACCCCAACTCTTCATCGGATTAACACTTGATTGTGACTATTTACACTTCGAATTGGGTGAAGTGCAATTGAGACTTATCAATGTCACATAGCCTGCAACTTTGACCTTTTCGTAGAGTAAGTTATATATTCAGCCAAAGAAGTATAAATTTTGATGGGTTTCCTCTTAATATTGAGTAGATTTTTGTGGATATACTGTTGAGTGAGGGTTTTCACATTGTGGATGGGATATGTAGCTTGTATATATGGTAGAGGAGGTTATTTCCATGGAGGCATTTGATATGATATGAGCGACATTTGATACCAAAGAACTTGTTGCATAGGCATTTGGTACCGAGGAGCTTGTATGGTGAGATCCTATAGGCGTGGAGTAATATATGAAGGACTAGAAGCATATGTATGATGTTGGTGAGTATATGTATGATATGGAAAGTGAATGTTCCTCATAGAAATATGAATGGATTTTTATTGATTTGGAGGATGATAATTAGGGTGAGTTGGTGGAGGATTATTTTTAAAGATGGACTAATTTGTGATATGTTAATTATCGATGGTTTTCTCCAAAGAGGTATTGATATAAATTAACAATTTATCCCACTTGCGCATATCGAATATCTCCTCTTCTAGCACCCTTATTTTCTTCTTCAATTTTAAGACCAACTCGTTTGAATGATGTTCCTCTTCAGTAATTTCAATTATAGCCTCATTATTAACATTCTTTCTCTTTTCTTTGTGATTCTAACTATGAGTATAAACAGGATCACTCTTTGATTGTTTTTGGTAAACCGTAGTCTATCGATCAACGCTGGGGAAGGGTAAAATAAAAACAAAATAAAGAAGAAACTCAGTTAAAACATTGCAAAAATTGAGATGATAAGCATATTGTTATGCTAAAGATAAACTCCCTAAAATGCAAGGAGTCTAGTTCAACCATAGGTTGGTTAATGTTGGATACATGATTTCGATAGGAAAATTTGAAAAATAATAGTAACGAAGCTAAACTTTAAGGGAAAGTAAATTCCTTCTCGGTCAACTTAACCCATAACAAATGGGTTCCTCTTAGACAACCACTCGTATAATGAAGACCAACCTACAGTTTATCCACACCCACTATTTCGATTAAGATTTATTGGATATAGGACTAGGAGTCACCCTCTCGGGCTGAGCCTCATGTCACCCCACTCCTTAGAACATCAATTTAGTTTTCTTGGTTTCATGACTTCTTTCTCAAGCAAAGCAAAAACATATGGGTAATTTTGTATATTCAACTACAAACACATTAGAATAAAATACAACCTCTAGGTGAAATCACCATTAAAATGCACAAAATTCTATGAGCAAGAAGGACAACACAATAATATTAATGCTGTACAGACCCAACTGTGAATTAGTCCCAAATAGAGCTAATATGTAGTGCCATGAGCTTAGGAGGTTCTAAAATGGTCAATTAATTAGAGGCAGTATATAGAGTCATACAGAGTTTGGAGGTGAAACGTCCAAGAACATCTGGTGACGTTTGAAAGTTAGCCTTGAAACGTGTAGGTGTGCCTTAGTATGTTTCATGAGGTTTTTTGAAGTGTTTGGAGCTCAATTTGATAGTGAGAGTTCCTAACATCTAGAAGGACGTATTAGGGGTGGAAACGTCCGATAAGGACCCACCTTAGGGTCCTTGAAGGGGATCCAAGTTGAGAGAAAAGATGTCAAAACCAGTCCCTACAAATGAGGGTCATTAACGGATCGTAGGTCCATTAACGCCACATTGGTGAGAGGTGTCGATTAAGACTTATCTTCATGAGATCAATCCTTATTGGAGGATTCTTTGACTAAGACGAAGGCTTGCCAGTACGGCTCATTTTCTTGTCAACGCCCCTTCGGTGTCAAGCGTTGATGCAGGCCAACATTTCTCGCAGCTTGCTGTAAAACGGAGGGGTGAATTACAAAATTCACAACTCGTCCAAATAATTATAAGTGCGGGTTTTTAGGTAGTTTTAGGCATTGTATGAGTGTTAGCTCTCAAGATCACCATTGTAGAAGAAGAAGAATTAGGGGTAGTAACTTAGGAATAATTCACAAAGGGTTCAAGCAGGGATTAAGGCTCTTATCTAATAAAGTGAAACTTATTCATTCATGGATTCTTCCATAGATGAAAAAACCTTAGTTTCCCTTCAATTGTAAATCAGAGAACCTTATTCTAGAGAGGGTTGTGATTACATTGTGGGTAAGACTTGATTGTGATTCCAATCTAGTTGGTAACATTCAATGATTTTCATATAATGATTATATGCTATTTTCTTGAAGTTTTCATGGTGAATTATAGTGATTGAATTTGAAGGTCATTATGGTGATTTAGGCCATTAGAGGCTAGATGAATGTTTTATGTTACTCTTCTCAATTCAATTGTATTCTATGCTATTTGATCATGATTTAACTACCTAGATATGAATTGAAATAGGCATAACTTATCTAGGTTGGTCTTCACTTGTAAATCTTGAATTGAACCTACGTGATCATGTATAACTAGAATTACCTTCTAATGATCTAATTGAATAAAGTAAGCATGAAATTTAACATAGAATATAACGAACTAAAGGTAGTAATCCTTTATGGGCTGTTACGCCATTGATCGTAGGGATTTGAGGGTAAAGCCATTATGAAGGGATTAAGATGAGGTTTTCTTATACACCAAGAGATGAATATGATTAGGAAAATCATGTTATATCACATAGATGAATTCTAGGTTGACCTATAAACAAATAATGAATCAAGACATAATGAACTAGATTAGCTTAAAGGTGAATTATACGATCACTTCATGTATAATACACTTGGAGAGATGAGACTTAGGCATGATACATTGATATGTGAATCTCATGATATCTTGAGATGTGAAATCTCATGATAGCTTGAGATGGTGAATCTCATGATAGCTTGAGATGGTAGGTCTCGAGGGTATCTTGGGATAGTAAATCTCAAGGAGACTTGAGTTGAAATACTCATGGTAGCTTGATATGTTGAGTCACAGGACATCTTTAGTTGAATTAGTCATGGTATCTTGATATGACGAACTTCATGATAGATTAAGATGGAGGAAGTAAGCTTTATTGTGTTTAGCTTTGTCATGTGTTACAAGGATGCTTGACCATGGTAACTTTAGAATGGTGGTTTTCATGTTAGCTTGGGATGGACTAAGCAAGCTCTCCCATAATTAGCTTGGTCTTGTGTTGTAAGGATACTTGATCAAGTTAACTTGACTTGGATAGGCCAAAACCATTTTATGGTGGGTTTAGTGGAAAGGCCTACACTCTCCAAATGTTAGATTGATTTGCATGCAAGGTGCATTTCATGGAATAGCTTGAGATTAGTTTCCCATGGTATTTTAGGGTTGAGGATTCATGCTTTCTTATGGTTAGATTGCTTCTACATGATTGGTTGCATGATGGTTAGGATGGTTGTATCCATTATTTAGTTAGCTTGGTTAGTATGTTGAGATGCTTTCCATGGTAGTAGGTCTATTATGGTAGTAATTTGATCCGAATAGACAACAATGCAAGACTAGTTAGCTTGGAGTAGGATAGTCTAGAAGAGTACTTAGTGTCGATGGTAGTATGGAAAGCTATCCATACATTGCACAAGTATGACTTGAAGCTACCTATGACATGAACACTATATGATGTATGCTTAGCTTGGATAGTGCTATAGTTGCATTTCATCACATGATTGACTTAATATTATAGTTCCTTATCAATATGAATAAGGTCTATTAGATAACTCCTAAGATGACATGAAACAATATAGAGTGACTTCAAGATATGCTTTGTGTGTGAGGTAGTATGGGATGATTCAAATGCATTTCACAAATGTGTTTAGGGGTGGCCTAGGGGCATAGGGCTCATATGATATGAAGAACTTATTTATTAATTATGAATGTGGACTACGATCAAGATTGACCAAAGAGATGTACTTAGATTTTGTAATAGTATGGTATGCTACCTCGTGGAACTGGTATACTTGGAGGTGGATTGTGATGTAGTTAATTTAAGTAAGAAAGACATTGAGTTAAGAATGAACTCTTATATTTTTTTTTATGATTCTTCAATATGCTTATTATATTCATATTATGCTTATGATTTTATTTCTTATGTTTATGTCTATTATTGACTAACCAGTGGACTATGATCAAGAATGACCAAATAGATGTACTTAGCTTTGGTAGTAGAATGAGATGCTACCTATCCTTGAACTGGTATACTTGAAGGTGGATTGTGATGTAGTTCATTTGAGTAAGGATGATATTGAGTGAAGAATTAACTCTTATATGTTTTTATGATGCTTTAATATGCTTATGATATTAATGTTATGCTTATGACTTTATCTCGTATGTTTATGTCTATTATTGACTAAGCCTTTTGAGATATCTTATGTTTTGTATGATAGTTTCCATACTTAGTACACATCTTACTACCGCATATTGCCTACATGTTTTCCATGTAGGGTCTTGAGGATATTGATTTGCTTTCAAGGGTAGAGTTTCCAAGCCTTGCAAGGAAAGAAGATTGGTAAGTCCTCATAGAATCTCAAGACATCACTACTACGTTGTATTTTATATTCGTTAATGTTTAGACTTTAATAGGCTGTCACCCAAGACTATTGTACTCATAATGTCATAGATTTTTTTTGATACATATGTTTAACGTTTTATGAAATCACTGTCGCATTACATTTTGAAGGAAAAGTTTAAATTTCGTATACTTTTCATATATATGTAATGAATGATGTTCACAGGCTTGTAGAAGACCTCCGAGAGGTCAAGTATGTCGTGTTGTGATTCGAAAAAAACATATATTCTAGTATATACTATCGGGTCGTGGAAAACATGGTATCAGAGCATTATGTTATAAAATGGTCTTAGGATGTCTAATAATCATGACTAGTAGAGTCTTATTCATTGGTATGAGTCATTACACATCTATGAGTAGGAGGCTACGAGATACTTAGGAATGTTTCACTTTCTCATTCTCCAAGTCGTGCCATCGAGTTTGGCTTGAGAAATTCCTTCTTCTAATGTTTGCTTATGTTTTTAACGTTATGGCTAACACTAGGGATATTACTAGAAGGGAAGGAGATGGGAGTGGGGAGTAAGATATTCCTCCCCATGTGCTAGTGCATGTGCCTTTTAAGTGCAAGACCAAGTTCCTCCTTATGTTCCTAATGACCGTCCAATAGGGAATGCTAGTCTTGAGGAATTTCGGGCCTCTATGTCTTTGTTGACTCAAGCTTCAACGGCCCAAGACAATAGAGGAGATGTGGCTCCGGCTAATCCTATATGAGGGATGGGTTTTACTAGAGTAATGGAATTCTTGAGAATGAATCCACCGGAGTTCTATATATCCAAAGTTGAAAAAGTGCCGAATGGGTTTATCGATGAGGCTTATAAGGTGCTTGCAATCATAGGAGTACATTCCATTGAAAAGGCGGAGTTGGCTGCCTATCAATTGAAAGATGTTGCCCAACTTTGTTATGAGCAATGGAAATATAGTAGGCTTTAAGATCGGGACCTACCGAGTGGGAGACTTTTAAATTAACTTCCCTTGATAGGGTCTTTTCAAGAGAATTGAGGGAGGATAATTTGGAGGAGTTCATAAACCCCAAGCACGGTAGTTTGAGTGTCAAGGAGTATGCCTTGAAGTTCACACTTTTGTCTAAGTATGCTCCAAGCTTAGTGTCAAATCTTAGAGACTTAATGAATACGTTCATGATGTGGGTGTCTGAATTAGTAGAAGAAGAATGTCATATGTCCATGCTTGTTAATGATATGAATATATCCAAAATTATGGTGTTTTGATCAAAAAAATAGAAAAGTACATGATTAGCAATTAGAAAAAGAGAAATAGGATGGACTAGGAGAGTTCTGATGGACATCGTTGTTCTAAGATTCGATAAAAGTTTTTCGGACAAGGTCATTTTGGTGGTTCGAATTATGAGAATTAAAGGGTGTGTAACCGTACACCCCAAGAAAAGAATAAGTATTCCCGACCTTCTTGCCCTAGGTGTGATATAGAAGCATGAGGGTAGGTGTTTGGCCGGTAGCGATGGTTGCTATGAATGTAGTGAGAGTGGTCACATGGTGAGGGATTGCATTATGAAACAACTAATATGAGGAAAGGCAAGCAAGTTGCTACCAATAGTGAGGAGGGTGTTCCCAAAGTAAAGTGTTGGTTCTATGCTCTCCATTCCATGGGTGATCAAGAATGATCTCCTTATGTCCCTTTACGGTATGTGTCTCTTTATTGATTTTTGAAAATTTTCAGAATTGTGTAAGTTTATAAATTGTCTTGTGATTTTCCTATTTTCCTTATGATGAGGAATTGATGTCATAAAGACATGAGTGGATTGTTCAAATGGGGGAATAAAGAGCCCTTTTCATAAGTTTTAATATGATTATGTGTAGTATGATTAGCTCGGAATTGAATTGTTTCCTTGATTTGGGTATGTAAATTTAGGTATAAGGCATATACAATGGGCTGGTAGTCTAGAATTAGTCGTTTGAGATGCATTTAGTAAGGTGTCATTCCAGTAAGAATGTTCTCAAGTAGGGGATATTGTAAGGACACAAAAATAAATTAGGTCCAAATAGAGCCTAACATGTAGTTCCATGAGCATAGGAGGTCCTAAAATTGTCAATTATGGTTTTTAGAGGCAGTATATAAAGTTTGACAGAGTTTGGAGGTGAAAAGTCCAAGAACATCTGGTGACGTTTAAAAGTTATCCTTGAGACATGCTAGCATGCCTTAGTATGTTTCATGAGGTATTAGTTAGTTTTTGGAGCTCAAATTGAAAGGGAGGGTTCCAAGCATCTAGATGAATATATTTGGGGTAGAAATGTTAGCTAAATACTCCCCAAGTATCCATCTAAGGGTCCTTAAAGAGGACCTAAGTTGAGACAAAAGTTGTCAAAACTAGTCCCAACCAACGAGGGGCATCAATAGACTGTAGGTCCATCGAATCCGCGTTGTTGAGGAGGCGTTGGTTAAGACTTAGCTTCATGAGATAAAACCCCGTCTGAGGAATATCTTTCCAAGACTACAAATTGAAAGTACGACCCATCATTTGGTTGATGCCTCGTAGGTGGCAAACGTCGATGCAGGCCTGCAATTCTCACAACTTACTGTAAAGTGGAGGGGTGAAATGGGAAATACAGCCAGCGTCTAAATAATTATAGTGGAAGTTATTTTAGGAAATTTTAGGCATTATATGAGTATTAAAACAATAAAACAACCTCCTCCACTCTAGACTCCAAATCAAAACCTCTCTCTCACATTAGAACTCTCAAGAACACCATTGTTGAAGAAGAAGAATTGGGGGAAGCCTCTTAGGACGAATTCACCAAGGGTTCAAGCAGGGATTAAGAATCTAATCTAAGGTATTTGAAACATATTCATTCATGGATTCTTCCATCCATAAAGAACCCCTACATTCCCTTTTTTGTGAACCCAAAGAACCCCATTTTAGAGAGGGTTATGATTACATTGTGGGTAAGGCTTGATTGTGATCCCAATCTAGTGGGTAACATTGAATGATGTATGTTTATATGATGATTATATGTTGTTTTCATGATGTTTTCACTGTGAATTATAGTTATTGAATTTGAAGGTGACCATGGTGATTTTAGGCCATTCGAGTCTAGATAAAGGTTTTATGTTAATCTTCTTAATTCAATTGTATTCTATGCTATTTTATCATGAATGAATCACGTAGATATGAATTGAAATAGGCTTAATTGATCTTGGGTAGTCTTCATTTGTAATGCTTAAATTGAAACTATGTGATCATGTATAACCAGAATTACCTTCTAATGTTCTAATTGAATGAAGTAAGCATGAAATTGAACATAGATCATAATGAATTGAAGGTAGTAATCGTATATAGGATGTTATACCATTGATGCTAGGGCTTTGAGGGTATAGTCATTATGAAGGGATTAAGATGAGGTTTTGTTCTACACCTAGACATGAACATGATTAGGAGAAGCAAGTTGCTCACATAGATGAATTTTAGGTTCACCTATGAACCTACAATGAATCAAGACCTATTGAACTAATTAGGTTGAAATGTGAATTGTATGATCACTTCATGAAAATCAGGCATGATAGATTGAGATGTGAAATCTCATCATAGCTTTACATGGTGGGTCTCATGATAGCTTGAGATGGTATGTCTCAAGGGTAACTTAAGATAGTAAATCTCAAGGAGGTTTGAGTTAAGATACACATGTAGCTTGAGATGTTGAGTCTCATGGAAGCTTGAGTTGAATTACTCATGGTAGCTTGAACTGATGAACTTTATGATAGTTTGAGATTAAGGAAATAAGCTCTCGCATGTTTAGCTTGGTCATGTGTTGCAAGGATTCTTAATCATGGTAGCTTGAGAATTTTGGTCCTCATGTTATCATGGGATGGATGAAGCAAGCTCTTCCATGATTAGCTTTGTCTTTTGTTGCAAAGATACTTGATCATGTATATTGAGTTTGTTAGGCCAAAACCATTTTATGGTAACTTTAGTGTAAAGGCCTATACTCTCCTATTGTTAGGTTTATTTGAATGCAAGGAGCATTTCAAGGAATAGGTTGAGATTAGTTTCTCATGGTAGCTTAGGGTTGATGATTCATGCTCTCTGTCACATCCGGGAAGTATCCCCTACACGTAACCGTCATCATCTTCCTTGGATAGGACTAGGAATAGCCTTTTAGCATTCATCATTACATTCATACGCTTAAAAGTGCAGAAAATTAAAAAAATTTCATCTACATCTACTTTATTAGGTTTACTTAGACCTCTCGCTTACACATAATATATTCATAGCCAGTATATATAGACTCCTCATTTAAGAATATTACATAGTGTTTAACTTTTATGCCACATATAGACAATATACATGATATAGTATTAAAAGGGATGTCTCCTATCAAACCATCTAAATGGAATAGAACAATATATGCAGAACCCTTATACAAATGTATAAGATCCACTTATGGCTTACAACAATGTCTTGAAACAACATGAGGGTCTTTAGAGTAGAATAATGTAACATAGGTAGACTGATAAAAAAGCATAATCCTCGAAACATGAGGATATACCCACACTTGGAGAAATGATCCAAACATTCCTTCAAAATGATCATGAACCCTTCAACGACCGAAACCTAAAATGATGGGGGGAAAGGGAGAAATGGGATTAGCACATCACATTTACTATGTATGAGATCATATGCACACCCAATATTGAAATCATACTAAGAAGTACATTTGTGTAAAACCATGGCAAGCTACTTTGAAAGGCCTTATGCATAACTCATACAGGGCACGTGGAGAATCACTCAAATATTAAGGCATGCGCCGATTGCCGTTCCAAAAAGGTATAATGGTGCACACAAAGGGAGAACATGAGTAATTTTGAAGAAATGCCAAATGCACTTGGTGACTTCAAATTTTTTTGCCAATATTTATAGAGTCTTCTATTAGTTTATAATGTGATTAGAGGCGAGATGGGGACATAAAGCGAAACAATGAGTGATTTGGGAAGCTTGACCCAACACTCCAAATATTCCAGCGTACCCATTTCAAACCCAACTTCCTGAATTCAATCCCGAATCACTTAAAACAAAATTAAATCACGCACCATTAAAATTAAGCCTAGACACATCCCATGATTTTAATCTATTTTAAGGCACAATTTTTGTGAATCAAAATATTTTACTTAGTATGATCGAAATGATTAAACCCCAATACAAGTAAACAACACATATAATCCTAGCCAGCACATATAAAAAGATAATGTTATCACTTTTGAGAATAAAATTTAATAAATTGGACTTAGGGTGCAAAAATAAAACCTTTTGTGTTGATTATGATGTACTCGAGATGCTAGGCGGCAATTCCATCTGAATTGAAACAGAATTCAACACTTAAAACATTCTAATGTAGGAAATATAGATACTAGAGTGCAAGGATATGTTTTGTAAAAAGAGATAAAATGAAAGGAAAGGCATGAGATATGACTTTTAAACCTGGTGCAAATGACGTCCAACTTTTTCTAATTCGGTGATATTAACTAATCTCGCCTAATGTCTCAGCGAAGCATCGAATATCTAATTTATCACCAAATATAACAGGTTTTCCAGTTTCTTGTGAGAGTTGTATTAGCAGACTTTGTCATGATTTCCCACTAAGATCACGATTCACCGATAAAGATTTTCACTCTGTCGAGTTTTAATGACTCAATCTTTGAGGTGAACTAATTCAAATAGTGGGAATGATTGGTTACACAAAACCTATCGGCATTTTTGCTAAAGAGTCAGTTCCCGGTCACTTTGCATATTTTCAAACACTTTTCTTCTTAAAATTCTATAATAAACACACTTATTTATCAAGGTAATACAAAGAAATTAAATGGTTTTGGGTTGCCACCCATATAAATCTTAAGTTAACTTCGTTGCATGATGCAACTTGACCTTTAAAACTCACTCTTGGGGCTAGCCATAATATTAATAGGAAAACTTACTTGTTGTCTCGAATTGTGATGAGACCAGATATGGCCCATTTGGGTCTCTAACTACTTGATTGAAAATGAATAAGAGATGACGGTTTGGCAAAGCATGGATATATCTTATTTCATTCCTTTAAAAATCATTTTTGACCCTTAAACTTTGTTTAGGAGACGCGAGAACATATCCTTAGACCTACCCCCTTCAGAATCTTTGTGTTTTTTATGGGGTGGTACATATCTATGATTCTCCCCATCCTTCAAATTAGGATTCTAGTCCCTCTATTCATGTTATCGATCTTTCCATCCTTATTTTCTAGCCTGAACTTTGTTACCACCCTCACTCAGAAAGTTTGAACGATAACCACCGCCTTTATTTATAGAAAGTTGACCTCCTAATTATAAATAGCTTCAAACTTCATATCATTAGGATTTGTGTTTCCAACTCCCACAACATTGACACCACGGGTCCCTGTCCCCATGAAATTCTTAGAAAGAATATCAAGTTGTGTCATAATCTTAGCCATTATTTGGTCCCTCTCATTGTCTTTTTCGATTTTCTTCTTACATAGTTGAAAGGTGACATGAGAAACTTGGTCCTCACAAGTGTACAATGCTGGGTTGATGGTTTCATTCCATCTAAAAGTTAGGTTGTCAATACGTATGGTTGTTGCATGAGAACTGCGGGAGAGAGTTTGTAAGATACCCCTTTGTTGACTGATTCTAAACTCATGTAAAAGTATTGAAGGATCACTTTATCACGAAGACCATGTGTTGGGCATTTTTGCACTATTTTTTAAAACAGGATCTAGGTCTCATGCAGAGGCTATCTATTCAAGCGCTTGAAGCTTTGGATGTTGTCCCGGATGGTCATCATTTTCGAGGGAGGGTAAAAACACACGTTGAAAGCAGTAACCAATTATTTTTTCAAGAGGTGATTAAGTTGCTTTGAAACTCAAGTACCCACTTGCATGCCTACCCTATTAATGAGAAAGCAAAAAGCCTCAATCAGCCTAATTACTATGAGATCTTTTTTAATGGGAACGTTCCGCACACATCTACAAAATTTCGAAGGTGCTTGTGTGGGTCCTCGTGAGATAATCCACTTAAAAGTCCTTTTAAATGCAAGAGTTGCAACTGTAACAGCCCGAGAGCACCCGTTAGTCATCACACGCTTCATTTGACCTCTCGGAGGTCTTATACAAGCCCTTAGCATTCATTCATCACATATGTATGAAAATTAGTTCAGAATTAAAACTTTTCACAATAAAGTCCATACGGAAACTCTTTTATAAAATGTATGAAGAACTAAGTCTCATCAAAAGACATCTTAGACACATCTCATTATTATACGATCACAACCCTCACATTGAAAGAAAGATACAAATCTTTTAAAAAGTTTTTAATAAAAAAAACTAGAAATGGAGTATATGTCCTCGAACATATGAGTTCATACCACGAGTCTTGAGAGAACAATGTATGTCCCAAGCTTCACCTCTAGGGGTCCACTCTTGGAGTTAGTACAATTAAGCACTAAGTGTGATGACCATGAAAGAAATCATGTATACACTTTGGTTGAAATGTGATTTTCATGCTCTTTTGATAAAATCTCATAAACGAAAAAAACAATGGATATCATTCAAGATAATACTCCAATAATCTATAAGATATGACCATATTCATTAAGTCAACTATTTAGCCATTTCGACCCTCTACCTAAGGTAATCCTAAGATTGACCTAGGTAAGATGTGAAGAGACAACCCATACAACCTCTTCATACACACCTATATCATACTCAAGACTACTCTAAGTAATGATATTTCCTTTCCAACACAACCACAACAAGTCAACAACAATTATTAGAGATACTAGATGATACATTTATGCATTTAAGAGACTTTATATAATGGTCTTGCAAGACCTAGGGAACCCACACTAGTACCTTCAAAGCCTACTCATGCCATATGTAAACAACATCTCGTACTACTACCTACACTTTGTATAACCTATCCAATAGTTAAAGTGAACATCCCACGTAATGAGTATAGACATTAACCGACATAGACGTCTTTAGCTAGGTGTGGAACTGGCGTCATAAAACCCCACACCATCGAAGGTGTCTTACTTGCCAAAGGTAGAAATAAGGACACATCCTATATAAACATATGGTTTAAGGGATATCAAAAGACGTCTTTGTACTATAGTCCCATACTTCTAGTAGAGTTTCATCGTTCAGCATATCCACTCGGTGCTTTGCGTTGGTTCTCATAAAGTATGTTCATTCACATAAGAGTATTTGAGAAGGTTCTATCTCTATTCCTTACCAACTTATAATACAACTACCAAGAAGGGATCCCAAGGGTCTATCAATAACGGTTCATTAGGATGGCTCAATCATTAAAAAGGTACCATTCTAAGTCTATCCGATTAACTTCATTATCAACCATCTTTTCGTATTCAAGGTTTAGACACTCACTTAAGTTTCTAGACTAATTAATAAAGGCCCCATCATAAGTTCTACTAATTCAAGACATAGTCCAAAAGACTTTTTTGCCATTCATAGAAGAGTGCACCCATATCTATCAATCAAGATGCAACATCACAATATATAAGTCATTTACATGCTACTATCTACACATATAACCATCAAGAGAATATATGCCTTCCATAATGATATACAACCTTCAAATTACACACCCATACATACATACCTTAAGACAATAACTTAGTTTATCATATAATGCCATCAAGGCCATCATCACAATACACATATAGGATACACATACCATATTTAAACACCATAACCATAAGTGGACCATGCCACAAAAGAGCAATTTTATATTAACTCTACATAAACAATGAAAATGTAAAAATTTACCATCTTCCAAAGCCAAATCAACATCATTCAATTCCAAAAAACTATATCATCACAAGAAGACTTACCCATAATTTTCCCATCAGGCCATAATCCCAAACTCATCTTTATATTAGCAATTCATCATTAATAGAAGTAGATAACTTTAAAGAATTTAAACTCAATTTCATCAATATAAATAGAGATAACAATAATATTCAACACTATAAAGAAATCTACATACAATTCCATCCATAGACAATCACAATTATTGAACCTACTTTATAAGTCAAAATCAAGGAATGTGAGGGATCATAAGTTTCGTAGATATTTTAACTCATTAATATCAATTAAACCATCATATAATGACAATAATTTGTTTGAAACCATTTAATGCAAGAAGAAATGAGTTTGAGAAAGAATTGGGGTTTTGATCATCTTTTGGAAATTTGAAAACTATTTGAGAATTGACTTTAGAGAGAAATATAACTCTAGATAAAGAGTAACCATACCTTAGTATTGATAAGTTCACAAAATTGGGTTCAAAACTTAGAGAATTGGTTTTCTTCTTTGGAGATTCACAGCTCTTCAATTGAGGATTTGGGTGGAGAGAAATTTTAAAGAGAAGGGAGAGTTTTTTATTTATTATTTGAGGGTTTGGATTTTCATTGGTGAAATGGTGCTAAAGTGACTTGAAAAAAGTTTATAATAAATCCCCAAAGTACCCAAAACACCCCTGCACTAGTTAGATCTATTTCATTGTTTCTAACTTTACTTTTATTTACGCAGTCAGAACTAGAAAATAGTTGCGTGTCCCGGAGGAACTCCCCAATTTTATTTGTGAATATTATTTCAAGGAAGAAATGTGCGTAAAAGTCCCTTGAAACAAAGAAAACTTTTTGTCTTTGAGTGACAGGTGCTTATCGCACCCTAGCCTCCAGGAACATCCGCCTGCAATCTTACTTGGCAGCTTATTGGCCAAAGCTTGGGTCCTCCTCGAGGACCCTTAGATCTGTCCTTGGGGAATTGTACCCAGACATTTTGACCCTAAACTAAATTATTAAGAAAATAGGGTCCCATCCGCTGATTTTTGACTCAAACAAGACATAAAGACATGAACACCGTACTAGGACACTACTTTTCGAACATCTTTGTCGTCTGTTGACGTTTGAATTCAAAACACTTTGAACTGACTTTTAAGTCTTTTTTTAATATTTTGAACAAGTTATTAACTCATAACACCCACGTAAAAATTTAGTTAATCCTATTTCATTATTAGGGTGTTACAATACTACCCCACTTGGAAAACATGCATCCTCGAATGACACTAAAACACTTAAAAACTTCCAAGGGATAAAGACTCAATACTTATAGCCCATCATCATACAATCAACAATATATTCAATATACACAAACGAACAGCAACTCCATATATAAGTGACTCAAAACACAACAAGAAAGTAGAAACAACATCTACAACTCATCATGCAATAAGACTCCACATTTTTCATTCCATATTGGAGGAACTTCCTTCTCCATATAACATCACGCTCATCACAACATTTCTAACAGATCAATTTAATTTCTCATAAAAGCATAATTATGCAACATTTTCAAAATTTATATTTAGGCGTGCTCATAAATCAACTCATGCAACATTTAGGAAATTTACTATTGATAAACATCAACATGAGAGACCAAATAATTAAAGATTATTTTACCAATTTGAACTTAAACTTATGTAAATATGCAAAACCATAGGGGATCATAAAAACTAACTTTCACAAGAGTCTCCTAAAACATGCATCATTCAACTAAGAAATGCTAACTCTGAATCTTGAATAAAATACAAGAGAAGAGAAAAAATCAATCAACCCGACAATTCACCATAGTCTCCCCCACTTGGGAGCAACCCATCTCAAATTACCATGGTCCAACACCATCAGATCCCAACATAGAACAAAAAGGGAAATACAACATACCGGCACCCTCATACCGATTTGCTTCTTTGTTAGCTTGAAGAGCATTGAAGCGATTCTTCTTTTGTTCACCAACAATCAGACCATTATAGGGAGCTTGCTTGACATCTCTTCCTCTACTAGAAATAGTAGGACAATCTCTCACCCTGCGATCATTCTTCCTACATCCATAGCATCCACTAGTACCGGATAGACACTTCCCAAAAATTTTCTCCCACAATTTGAGAAAATAGGTTTGTCAAGTTGGTAACCACCACCTCTCTCATAGTTAGCCTTATGATCACTAGCAACATCTAGATTCAGAGCCCCTTTTCTTAAACCTATGTTGACCTTTTTCATCAGTTCTTTCCCTCTTCACAACCCTACCCCTCCTTTCAACCTTAGACTCCTCAATAGATTGAGCATACACAATAAGCCTAAATAGAGTCATGTTATAATGGAGCATTGTCGTACGATACTCTTCTTTCACAAGTTCGTAAACATCCATCAAGAATGTATTCATCTCATCTCTAGGGTTAGAAACAAATGATGAAGCATATTTAGGAACAATGTACACTTAAACGAATACTCATTTATACTCAGATTACCTTTCCTATGGTTTATAAACTCGTCAATCTTGACTTCTCTCTTATTATGGGGAAAGTACTCCACAAAGAATGCTTTTGTAAACTCTTTCCAATCTATAGCTTACTATTAAATTGGCATATTGTATTTCCATTGTGTGTATCACACTTGAGCAATATCTTTCAATTGTATGAACCAACTCTGCCTTCTCCCTAGAAGACACAACTATATCATGGACTATCTTATAAACCTCATCCAAGAATTCTTGGGGAAACTCTCCCACCTTAGAGAGAAGAAATGTATGAGAATTCATCCATACAAAGTCCTTCAACTTAGAGGTCATAGTACTCTCAAGAGCATTCACCCTAGGCCCCATATCTTTATTTTCTAGAGTCTTCAAGGCTCGGTCTCGGGTAAGAAGAGCCCATATAACCTCCTCATTAGTTATGTCCAGGGGAACCACTGGAACCTCATTCACTTGATTACCTATAGGAACTTTCTCACCTTGAGGGACTTGACCGACTTGGGGAGGAACTCCCTTAATAAATACTTCCCCATCCACTCTTCTTACGGGCTTCTTTTATTTATATCCTATAAACACAAGTTAAAGGATTAGGAAAAGACACTTATAGAACTCAACACTATCATATGACACAATAGTAATAAAGAAACTGAAACTTCTACCATCCTATTACCTCTCGCTCATAGATGTGTCATGACTCACACCGATGAACAACTCTACTAGATGTGGCTTATAAGACTTTGGGCCCTAAGAACTATTTCTTAACCTTATTGTTTTGATACCAATTATTTAATGACTCGAGAGCCCCTCCTAGTTGTTACACGGTGTATTCGACCTTTTAGAGGTCTTATACAAGCCCTTAACATTCATTCATCACATAGGTATGAAAAGTAGTGCGTAATTAAAACATTTCATAATAAAGTAAATAAGGAAACTCTTTTATAAAACATAATAAGAACTAAGTCTCATCACAAGCTATTTTAGACACATCTCATTATCATAGGGTCACAACACTTACATTGAAACAAAGATACAAGTCTTATACAAGATCTTTAATAAAAGAAAACTAGAATTGAAATCTATGTCCACAAGCATACAAGGACATTCCATGAGTCTTGAGAGAACAATCTAAATCCCAAGCTTCAACTCAAGGGATCCTCACTTGCAACCACAAACACTTGTAGAAATGGAGAAAAATATGGAGTTAGTACAATTAAACACTAAGTATGATAACCATGCAAGATATTATGGAAAAAGGGACACTTTAGTTGAATTATGTTGTTAATTCTCTTTTGATAAAATCCCATAAACCAATTATAGAGGACATCATACAAATCAATTATCATAATAGAAGGTAATACTCACATAATCCACATGTTATGACCATATTTATTAATTAAGCCATTTAGGCCCTCTTTCTAATGTTATCTAAGACCCATCTAGGTAAGATATGAATAGACCGCCCATACAACATCTACATACGCACCTAGATGATCCTGAAGACTACCCTAAGAAAGGATATTTCCTTTCCAACACAATAACAACAAGTTAACAACCACTACTACAGATACTAAAGGAGATATTCATGTATTTAACATACTTCACATAATGGTCTTAGAAAACCTAGGGAACCCACTCTAGTAACTCCAAATCCTACTTGTCCCATGTATAGACAGGATCCATAATGCTACCAACACGTTGTAGAACCTATCAAATAGCTGAAGTGTACATCTCACAAGAAGAGGATAGGCATTAACTGACATAAATCACACTAGCTAGGTATGGAATCCGATTTCATAAAACCCCACATCGTGGAAGTGTTTAATTATCAAAAGGTAGAACTAAGGACACAACCCATGTAGGCACATGGTTTGAGGGATGTCAAAGGCTTCTATAACATCATGAATACAACGGTCATGGGTTGCATCCCATAAATGTCTAAAATAGAATGAGCATAAAATATAACATAGGTGTGATGTCCTCAGATGCTGTGAGGACTTACCAATCTTCACTTCTTAATAAGCCTTGGAAACTCTACCCCTCAAAGCAACTCAATATCCTCTATACCCTACATTAGATTATAATGTAGCAAAACATGTTTTAGTAAGAAATTTACCAAGTATGCAACTTATCATACCAAACTTAAGATATCTCAAAGGGTTAGTCAATAATAGACATAATCATAGAAGATAAAGACACTGACATAACATGAATATCGTAAGCATAATAAATCATCATAAAGCATATGAGTTCATACTTAACTCATTTTTCATTCTAACTCAAGTGAACTACTTCACAAGCTAACTCCAAGTATACTTGTGCAAGGCTAAGGTAGCATCCCATACTACTACAAAATCTAACTACATCTCTTTGGTCATTCTTGATCATAATTACTTTCATAATGAAGAACTAGATTCATCCTAACATATAAGCACTATGTCCCTAGGCCACCTCAAAGCTCATTTATCCAATGAATCTTAAACATCTGATTCTACCTCATACACTAAGCATGTATTTAAGTCACCCTAATCCCTTTTTTTAGTTTAAGAGTCTCTAGAAAAACCTACTTTATATTGACAAGGAACTATCAAGTTAAGTCAATCATATCATGAAAGGAATCTATAGAAACAATTTAAGTTATGAATACATCATGTATTGGTCATATAATAGGTAGCTTCAAGTCATACTTGTGCAATGTATGAATGGCATCTCATACTACCATCCACAATAAGTACTTTTATAGACTATCCCGTTCCAAGCTAACTTGTCTTCCACACTTTTCTATTAAGCTCAACTTACTATCATAATAGACCTACTACCATGGAAAGCAACTTAACATACTAACCAAGCTAACTTAATGAAGGATAACCACCATGAAACCAATCATGTAGAAGCAAGCTAATCAAAAGGGATCATGAATCCTCAACCCTAAGATATTAAATAAAATTTACCTTGCATGAAAATCAAGCTACCATGAAATACACCTTGCATGCAAGACAACCTAACATTAAGAGAGTATAGGCCTTTCCCCTAAAGCTACCATGAAATGGTTTTGGCCTAACCAAGTCAAGATAACATGATTATGTATCCTTATAACACAAGACCAAGTTAATCATGGGATATCTATCTTTTTCCATCCCAAGATTACATGGGAACCACCATCCCAAACCTAAACTGATCAAGATTCCTTAAAACACATGACAAACCTAAACATGGGATAGCTTACATCCTTCATCCCAAGATAACATGAGATTTATTACCTCAAGATACCATGAGTAGTTCAACCCAAGCTTCCATGTGACTCAACATCTCAAGATACCATGAGTATTTCAACTCAAGCCTCCTTGAGATTTACTATTCCAAGCTACCTTTAAGACCTACCATATCAAGCTATCATGAAATCTACCATATCAATCTATTATGAGAATTCACATCTCAAGCTATCATTACATTCACATCTCAAGCTATCATGTCTTAGTGCCATCTCACCAAGTCTATTATACATGAATTGATCATACAATCCATCTTTAAGCTAATATAGTTCATCATATCACCTTCAACATCAATTACTACAAGCCACCATGAAAAATACTTGAAAACGTCATATAATCATCACACGAACATAATTTAATTCTACCCACTAGATTGAGATCACAATCAAGTCTTACCCACAATGCAATTACAACCATCTCTAGATTGGGGTTATTTGGATTTAAAATGAATGGAAGAATCCATGGATGAATAAGCTTCACTTACCTTATATTAGAGCCTTAATCCTATCTTAAATCCTTGGTGAATTTCTTCCTATGTACAGCCTCCTATTTCTCTTATTCTTCTATGGTGTTCTTGAGAGAGTTTTGGAGAGGGAGAGGTTTTGATCTTGGAGTCTAATCTCTAAAGGTGTCTCATATTTTTGAAATAATCATAAAATACCTAAATCATCTAATTTAACCACCCATGCATTTATTTTGACGCTACATGAATTTACAAAAATGCCCCACATTTGGCCAAACTTCTACAGAAATTGTAGGCCCCCATCGACTCCCGCAGTCCACAAATCATTAGTGGAATGATGGAGCAAATTGTAAGTCCATTATTTTTGAAAAATATTCCCATTTTTTAGTCTCAACTCCCACTTCTAAGTGTGGAGTGATTCTCCCACTCGATGGGGCGTTCCTCGAGTGACGGGGCATCGCTTGAGAGTCGTGAAGTGACACTGCCAAGGTAGTGTACCCTTGGGGAGTCATGCGTAGATGTTTCCACCCCAAATACGTCCATATAGATTTTAAGAACCTTCCCTACAAATTTGAGCCCCAAACACAACATAAAACCTCATGATACATACTAAGTCACGCAAGCACTTTCTTAAGACTAACTTTCGAGCGTCTTGGGCGTTCTTAGACATTTCACCTCCAAACTCTTCAAAAATTCACATGCTAACTCTAAAAACTAAAATATAGTCATTTTAAGACAGTAAAATCTTAATACACAGATGTTCGGATCTATTTGGACCTTATTCATTTTTGGGTCCTTACAATATCACCCACATGGGAGACATTCATCCTTGAATGACACCTTACTGAACTTTTTTTTAATGATCAACTCTTGACTAGCAGCCCATCGTACATGCATTATACCTTAATGCACATACCCAAGTCAATGAAACAATTTATTTCCAATATAAACATAATTATACATCCATACACTGATAAGGGATGTATGGATTCTCGAGAAGAGAAGAGTCGTGGTGGTCCCCCCCGGACCGCCCGGATCCCACGAGTGAATCGAAAGTTGGACCTACATTGGATCTCACCCGAATCGCCCCATCTATCCTCTTGAGGAGGAGTTTGGTTTCAAACCCCGGTTCGAACAGGAGGAGTACGGTGCAACCAATTGGAAGAGAATCAATAGATTCCTTTTCGGGAGCGATTCATCCTTCCCCAACGCAACATACAACACTCTATTGTACTGCGCTCTCAAACTTTGCTTGTTTTCATCGACATCTTTCTTTTTGATTCAGCTCTCTTTTTTATGTCACTTCCAGTGAAGGTCGGGTATGTGCCACTTATACCATCAGCTGATGGATTAATTACCACTAGTTCCATGCCACCCAGCATCCCCCTTGGGAATAAGCTACACATGTATTTCTAAAATCAATTCCTCATCATAAGGAAACATCAAATTCACAAGACAATTCATAATTATAGGAAATTACAAAAAATTTCATATATCATTAAAGAAACACATACCAGAGAGGGACATAAGGAGATCAATTTTGATCACAATTGGATTGGAGAGGATAGAAACTATCCCTCTTTTGAGGCTCATAAAGTATACCACTAAGCGAAACTTGTATAACTTCTCTTCTTGTAACCCTAGCCCATGCACCTCAAGGATACATAAAAACCTTATTACCCCATTTTGAGCAAGCCTGTGATAATTCCTTTCTAAAAATCACCAATATTTAACATCCTTCACCCAAGGTGACTCTTAAACCATGGTTAATTACACTTATACCCTCCTTATAGGAGTCTATTCACTCACCCCTTCTAGGTAGTACTCAAACACTCTATTCCACCAATTCTCTTAACCTACCCCAAAACACATCATGGCCTTCTAGCAACATAAACATAACCACACATCAACCCATTCATACAAAAACAACATTACATCCCATAATCTCAACTCTATCAAGTCACTTTGCCATAATTGGCATTTCAACTAAATTTTCTTTCTCACTCCTTGTAGCAACTCTTCTAATAATCACATTCTAAAGACCATCGGATATGTGATAAGAGAGAGAGATTATGGATCTGTGGCACGACTAGAAGAATAAAGAAGTGAAACTTTACGAAGCATCTCCTAGTCTTCTATTCATAGATGTGTCGCAACTCACACCGATGGATAAGACTCCACTAGACGTGGTTTTGAGACATCCTAAGACCATTTCGTTACATTATGTTCTTATACCAAGTTTTTCATGAACCGCAAAGATAACCTAGAATATAGAGCTCTATTGAGTCAAAACATGGCCTACTTGACCACTCGGAAGTATTGTACAAGCCCTTAGACATCATTCATTGCATATATACGAAAAGTAGTGTGGAATTAAAACATTTATTTCAGAATATAATGCAGAATCATTTTATAAAACTTCTAATGTATGTCACAAAAACCATCTATGATATCATGAATACAATAGTCTTGGGTCACAACCTATAAAAGTCTAACATAGAAAAGAACATAAAAGACAACATAGGAGTGATGTCCTCGGATGCTATGAGGACTCATCAATATTCTCTGCTTCATAAGACTTGGAAACCCTACCCTTCAAGGCAACTCAATATCCTCAAGACCCTACATTGGATTAGAATGTAGGAAAAATATGTGTTAGTACGAAATGTACCAAATATGAAAATTATCATACCAAACATAAGATATCTCAAAGGGTCAGTCAATAATAGACATAATCATAAGAGATAAAGACATAAGCATAACATGAATGTCATAAGCATAATAAATTATATAGGATTGCATATTTAACTCATTTCGCATTCTTACTCAAGTGAAGTACTTCACAAGCCACCTCCAAGTATACTTGTTTAAGGCTAAGCTAGCATCCAATACTACTACAAAGCTAACTACATCTCTTTGGTCAATCTTGATCGTTATTAACTTTCATAATTAATACCTAGATTCATTATAACATATGAGCACTATATGCCTAGGCCACCTCAAAAAACCTTTGTGTAATTCATGTGAAGAATCCCATTCTACCTGATACACTAAAAATTTCTTGAAGTCACCCTAATCTCTTTTTTTTTAGTTTAGGAGTTTCTACTTGACCTACTTCATATTGACAAGACACTATTATTTTATTTAAATCATGTCATGGAAGGCAACTATATAAACTATTTAACCTAAGCATACATCATGTAGTGTCAATGTCATAGGTAGCATCAAGTCATACTTGTGCAATGTATGAATGGCATCCCATCCTACCATTCACACTAAGTACTTCTCTAGACTATCCCATTCCATGCTAACTTGTCTTGCACTCTTGTATATTAATGTCAACTTACTATCATAATAGACTTACTACCATGGAAAGCATCTCAACATACTAACCAAGCTACTTAAAGGAAGCATACAACTATCCTAACCACCATACGACCAATCATATAGATGCCAGATAATTATAGGGGAGCATGAATCCCCAACCCTAAGTTATCATGAGAAACTAATCTCAATCTATTACATGAAATGAACCTTGCATGGAAATCAAGCTACCATATAATGCACCTTGCACGCAAGTCAAGCTAATATTAGGAGAATATAGGCATTTCCATTAAAGCTACCATGAAATATTTTTGGCCTAACCAAATCATGGTAACATGATCAATTATCCTTAGAACATACACCAAGCTCATCATGGGAGAGATTTCTTGCTCCATCCCAAGCTAACATGGAAACCACCATCCGAAGCTACCATGATATAGCATCCTTACAATACATGACAAACCTAAACATGTGAGAGCTTACTTCCTTCATCCTAAGCTAACATGAGATTCATAACCTCAAGCTACCATGAGTAGTTCTACACAAGATTCCATGAGACTAAACATCTTAATCCATCATAAGTATTTCAACTTAAGACTCCTTAGATGTAATACCCAAGCTACCCTTGAGACGTAGCATTTCAAGCAATCATGAGGTCCATCATCTCAATCAATCAGAAGAATTCACATCTCAAGATATCATGAGATTCACATCTCAAGCTATTATATATGAAATGATCATTCAATCCATCTTCATGCTAATGTATTTCATCATATCTTGAATCATTTCAGGTTCTTAGGTCAACCTAGAATTCATTTGTGTGAGAGAACTTGCTTCTCCTATAATGTTCATGTGTACTGTAGAAGACAAAGAAACCATTATCACAAATCCATTCATAATGATTTTAACCCAAAATCCCTAGACTCAATCATATAACATCCCAAAATTGATTATTACCTTCATTCATTATTGACTACGTTCGATTACATGCTTATTTTATTCAATTAGATCAGTAGAAGGTAAGTCTAAGCATACATCATCACATAGGTTAAATTACAACATTAAAAGTCAAGAATAACCTAGTTTAATTCATATCTAGGTGATTAAATCATGATTAATTAGCATATAATAAAATTGAATTAAGAAGATCAACTTAGAACATTCATCTTCCCTTAAATCACTATGATAACCTTCAACATTAATTGCTACAGTTCACCATGAGAACCTCATGAAAACACCATATAATAATCACATGAATATAATTTAAATGTACATACTATATTGGGAAAACAATCAAGCCTTACCCACAATGCAATAACAACCCTTTCTAGATTAGGGTTGTTTGGGTTCACAATTCAGTAAAACTAGGGGACTCCATGAATGGAAGAATCCATGAATGAATAAGCTTAATATACCTTAGACTATAGAATTAATCCTATCTTGAATAAATGGTGAATTTCTTCCTAAGTGCAACCTCCAATTTCTCTTCTTCTTCAATGTGTTCTCGAGATAGTTTAGGAAAGGGAGAGGTTTTGATCTTGGAGTCTAATCTCTAAAGGTGTCTCTTATTGTTTAAATAATCATAAAATACCTAAAATCATCTAATTTAACCACCCAGACGCTACATGAATTTACAAAAATGCCCCACTCTTGGCCAAACCTCTGCAGAAATTGCAGGCCCCTATCGACTCGCGCAGTCCACAAATCATTGTTGGAATGATGAAGCCATACTCTAAGTCCGTTATTCTTGAAAAATAGTCTTATTTTGTAGTCTCAACTGCCACATCTAAGTGTGGAGTTATGCTCCCAATCTTCAGGGCATGGCTCGAGTGACGGGGCGTCATTTGAGGGTCATGAAGTGACACTGCCAAGGTAGTGTACTTCCTACTTTTGGGTATTCTTCAAGGACTCCTTGGGTAGTACTTTGGGAGTTGTGCCCAAATGTTTCCACCCCAAATACGGGCATATAGATGTTAAGAACTTTCCTTACAAATTTGATCCCCAAACACGACATAAAACGGCATGAAACTTACTAAGGAATGCAAGCACGTTCTCATGGCTAACTCCTGAATGTCTTGGGCGTTCTTTGATGTTCGACCTCCAAACTCTTCTAAACATCACATGCTACCTATAAAATTAGTAATTTTAAAACTCTAGACTATCACAACACACATGTTAGGCTCTATTTGGACATAATTCATATGCCCCACTACGGAAACATTTGTCCTAGAATGACACCTTACAATACACTTCTTAAAGGACAACCTCTACACTAGCAACCAATCGTACAGGCATTATACGTAAATGCATATACCAAAGAAAAAAGTCAATTCCAAGCTATACATAACTACACATAACTATATAACAACCTTATAAAAAGGTTGCTTATCCCCCCCCCCCCACTTAGGAATAAGCTACATATATTTCTAACATTAACTTCTCATCATTAGGAAACACTAAAATAACAATACAATTCATAATCATAGAAAATTCTTGAACATAAATTATTAAATAAATACATACCGGAGAGGGACATAATGAGATCATTCGTGATCACCCTTGGATTGGAGAGCATCGAACCTATCCCTCTTTGTTGCTCATCAACTATACCACTAAGAGCAACTTGCTCGACTTCTTTTCTTGTAACCCTAGCCCATGCACATCAAGGATACATAACAACCTTATTCCCCTATTTAGAGCAAGTCAATGCTAACTCCTTTCTAAACATCATTAAGATTTCACATCCTTCACCCAAGGTGACTCTTAAGCCATGATGAATACATTTCTACCCTCCTTAGAGGAGTCTATTCACTCACCCCTTCTAGGTAGTACTCAAACTATCTATTCCACCACTCTCTCAACCTACCACAAAAAGCATAATGGCCTTCTACCAAAATCAACATAACCACACATCAACCCGTTCATACTAAAAACAACATCACATCCCATAATCTCAACTCTATGAAGTCACTTAGCCATAATTGGCTTTTCAACCCACTATTCTTCCTCACGCCTTGTATCAACCCTTCTAATAAACACATCCTAAAGAGTATTGGATAAGGGATAAGAGAGAGATCTGATATATCTATGGAATGACTTTAAGAATGAAGAAGTGAAACTTTCCTAATCATCCCATAGTCTTCTACTCATAGATTTCTCGCGACTCACACCGATGAATAAGACTCTACTAGATGTGGTTTAGCGACACCCTGAGATCATTTCATAATATTATGCTCTGATACAAAGTTTATCACGACCCAAAGGTATACCCTAGAAGTTAGAGAACGATTGAGTTGAAACATGGCAACTTGACCTCTCGGAGGTGTTGTACAAGCACTATTGAGTCGATGGAACGACGGTGTAGTAGCACAGGTCCGTCGTTCTTGACAGACAGTCCCATTTTTTAGGCTCAACTCCTACTTCTAAGTGTGTAGTGACTCCCCTAATCGAAGGGGCATCGCTTTAGGGTGGTGAAGTGACACTTCAAAGGCATTTTACTTCTTACTTTTGGGTCCTCTTCAAGTACCCCTTTGTTGGTCTTTGAGGAGTTTTTCCAAGACGTTTCCACACAAAATATGTCTATCTATATGTTAGGAGCCTTCCCTACCAATTTAAGCCCCAAACAGACCTAAAAATCATGAAACATAAAAAGGCACACAAGCACGTTCTCAAGGCTAACTTTCGAACGTCTTGGGCGTTCTTAGACATCGACCTCCAAACTCTTCCAAACTTTATATTCTACATCTAATCAATAAAATTAGTCATTTTAAGTTCTACAATATCAAGACACACATGTTAGGCTATATCTGGACCGAATTCAGTTTGGGGTCCTTACAAGAATTGAGAAGCCCACAAAATTTGGCTTGAAAACTTTTAGAATTGGTATTTATCCTTGGAGCTTCAAAGTTCATCATTGGAGGATTATGGTTGATAGAAAAATAAGATAAAGGGAGAAATTTTTATTTTCAATTTGAGGATTTTTGTTTTTGATTGGTGAAAATGGTGAAATAATGACATAAAACCCTTTTAAATAAATCCCTAAAGTACCCTAAACACCGCTAAACTAGTTGTACCTTTTTTCGTTATGTCTAACTTGACTTTCATTGACGCAGTCACAACTGGGACATAGTTGCACATAACGGGGACACTCCCTCATTTTTTTCTGTAATTAATTCAAGGAAAAAAGGTGTATTAAAAACTTGCCTCTGAGTGACAGGCATGTGTCATGCCCTGGCCTCCGTAAACAGCCGCCTGCAATCTGCCTTAGCAGCTTCTTGGCCAAGGCTTAGGTCCTCCTCAAGGACCCTCAGTTCTCTATACCGTTAGTGACGCTTATCACGCTTTCAATCGGTTAAACGCATTCTCTTACCCGTTGAACTTATTACTTTCCGCTTTTCAGTCTGAAATTCAGATTGTGACCTACCGCTCGGAGCAATCAAGCTATAGGTCCTTGGGGAGTTGTACACAAATTTTTTGACCCTAAACTCAATTGTTAAGAATCTAGGCTCACCTCCGCTGATTTTTAACTCCAATCAACACATAAAGACATGAAAAGCTTGCTAGGACACACCAACACATACAAGAATACTTTTTTCAAACATCTTTATTGTTCCTTGACATTTGACTTTAAAATTCGTTAAAATGACTTCTAAAACTATTATTCATTATTTTAACAAGTTATTAACTCATAAAATCAATGTGAAGTTCTACTTCTTCCTATTTCATTTTGAGGGTTTTAAGGCAACATAGTGTTTTTTATTTGAAGTATTGCATTTCCCTCTCCAGGGGGTATACAGATTGACCCAAAACCTTCCATGAGATGTTGATCTTTATTGTTGGGATATTGGACATCATTGAGTTTGCCGATTTCATCCTGATAACACAGTTGGATCCTGTTACTACCATTAACGCTTATTCTTTTAGAAATGTATATGTGTGTAATACATTCTTACATGTCATACATAAACAAATCATAAGCTTTTGTAGACATAAAGAACCTCAATGACCTCTCTTAAATATTATTTGTGTTATGCACAAGTAGAGTCCCATACCCCTACTCTTACTATGTAGTACGTCTAAAGAATTCATAATTAAATTCCTTATTTATATATTAAACTTCTCTTCATAACATAGTTCATATTCTTAAAACATAGGGAGACTTGTATAACCGACGTAGACAACAAGATCTACATGGAATCTGGTGTTCTACCCCAACACCGTAAAGAGGTATTTCACATGCCTATAGTGAAACTTAGTTTGTGTCAAGGTGGATCCCCTATATAAAGACCTACGTGGGCACATAGTTATGGAACAAAGATATTTCTATTAGAAACCCGAAATTGCTAAACATAAAAGGTTCCATCTCATGAGACAACATACATATATTGGGAACCCGGACTTGCTAAAGGTAAAAGCCTACATATATTATTGTTTTTAACTCAGTGCTAAGCATAATTCCATTAAAAGTAACTTTATGTATCTAGTTCAGTTAATAGTGAAGGAAGAATGCACTGTGGCACTCAACCAACCTATATCATAGTAGCTTAATGATTCATTTGGTGAGAATAACCTTTCAACTATGGAATCAATCAATATGTCATAAAGTCTTTCACATCATTATCATAAAGTGTACATGATAATAGCATATATTAATCATAATAACACTACCATAATAATAGTACATCATATGGATTCACACTGTATCATACCTATTCATATCTAGGGTTATAAGGAAAAGGAACCCCAACTCAATAGCACAATAACATGAAAAGTGCTAACCTACACCATTAAAGTGGATCAATATTTCATAAGTAATATACAAGATAGAAAAACACATACACATTTTCAAGTGGATCAACAATTCACACATAGAAGCATTCAACATAAAATTCCTTCACATATGGACTTCAAGGCTTTACATTGAGATCCAACCCTAATTCTTGAAATTAAAACATAATATAGAGTAATTACATCATACAATAACTTAATCAATGTAAATATACTAGATTATCAACTATATTTATCAATCAAGACATACTAGGGTTTATAATTGAGAACGATGGGGTAAACATGGGTATTTGGGGGGGTCTTCAAAAATCATCAATACATCATAAGTCTACCTACAATTCACCATATCAAAAAATATACAATCATAATTATACAATAGAAACATTTTCGGAATAAGACCCATTATATTAAGTGAAAACTTAGAAATTGGGGAAGTTTGAAATCATAATTGGAAGGATTTCTTGGGGAAAGCTTCAAAGTAGGAAGGACTTCCATAGATTGTTTCAATAACATGAAAAATTGATTATGAAATCATTTATCTTGGACCCTTATCTTCAGTTTGTTGAAGTTCTTCAATGGAGTTTAGAAAGAGAATATTCTTGGAGGAGGGAAGTTGATTGAATTTGAGTTGTGAGTTATGAGAGTTAAAATGATTGTTTTAATACTTAAAATACTTTAATATAGTTAAAATAACTATTTTAACCGTTGCCAAACCTAACTTAATTAATTAATAATTTACAAAACTACCCTCTCATAGCCGACTTAAGTCAGTCCACCCAAGCTCCATTTATGATCCTCGTTCATGAGGAATGGTCAGAACCACGAACTGTACTGCTCACTCGTTGGTTGGATTAGAGAGAGGTGATTGGGGTCCATACATGTGGAGACTAACTCTCAGACCACGGCTCCCATCTAAAGGGCGTGGTTCAACCCACAGAGCGTGGGTTCCAGTGTGGTCAAGCTATTTTTGACAAGTTTTTGGACTGACCCTTGGGTCTTATTCAAGGACCTATGGGGGGTCTTAGGGGTGGTCCAACCCAGATGTTTAGGTATTACACCTTAGAAATAAGTTAGGTACATTAGTTTAGGACTTTAAGCTTTCGCTTTAACTTTATTAAGCTACTAGAATAGTTATTAGGTTCTAGCTTAGGTTGTTAGGTTTTTGGGGTGTTAGATTATCTCCACCTTGGGAGCATTCGTCCCCGAATGAAAACTTAATCACCAAACCAAGTTAGAAACTCTAGAATAACATCCCATTATTCCTGAAACATCAATAATGTGCAAAAACATCTAAATATATAGTTCACCATGTACACTTTTCAAAGGAGGAAACTTCAACTCCAGTCAAGACTTGTCAATGCAACATAAAGATGTAGGAACTACAAATACCAAATAAATATCCATGAAATACATCATATATCGTGTTTCATAGGAGGAACCACGTTCACCACTAAATAAAAAGTTCAGTATTGCAATATAAAGTAAATATGTCACTTCATTAAACACAACTAAGTATGCTCATCAATCCACCTCATAAGTGAAATATGCAATAATCATATTAACAAAAAATTCAACATGAGAGACATATAAATCATGAGAAACTCAAATTATGCAATACATGCTTTCTACAAAAGAACATGCACCATATAAAACATGGGAAAAACTCATAAAATACACATAACTCCCAATTCACTACAAACTCAAGAAAAACTACGTACCTCAACTTTTAATAGGAGCGGAGGACAAAGATGAGGATAAGGGGACTTCATACTAGCCTCGGCCTCCCGTGTAGCACCCTCAACTAAATTATTCCTCCACAAGAACCTTAACAGAGGCTACTTCTTTATTCCTCAACCTCTTCACTCGCTGGTCTAAAATCTCAACCAGAACCTCTTCAAAAGGAAGGTTCTCATCAACTCATAAACGTCTAAGGAAAGGATATATATTGGATCACCAATGAACTTCTTAAGCATGAAGACATGAAACATCTCGTTAACTAGAGACAACTTATTAGCCAAGTTCAATTCATAAGCAACATTTACATCACGTTTTACTATTTCATATGGTCCCACATACTGGGACTAAGCTTCCCCTTTTTTCTAAGCCTCATCACGCCCTTCATAGGTGAGATTTTTAGGTAGACCTAATAACCAACTTACGTCTGTCTTCAACCTATTATAATAAGTTAAACTTTTTCAATGGACTGAAAACTAACTCAAAACCAATAAGGGCAAATTCATCTACTTCAAACCAACGCACCGGTGACATACACTTTCTCCCATATAATGCTTCAAATGGAACTTTAGAAATACTTGAGTGATAAAAATTCTTGTAGGCAAACTCTATCAATGGTATAGGTTCATCACAATTACCCTAGAAGTCAATAACACATGCCCTCAACATGTCCTCTAAGGTTTGAATGGTGCATTCTTCTTGACCATCTATTTGAGGACGAAAAGTTGTACTAAGATTGACATTGGTACCAAGCCTACTTGGATTGCCTTCCAAAAGTGAGACATAAATTGTGTACCCTAGCATAAATAATAAACAAAGGAACTCCGTGAAACCTCAATATTTCCTTGACATACAACTTAGCATAATCTTCCACCGATTAAGAAACCTTTATGTGAATGAAATGAGCTGATTTAGGCATCCTATTAGCAATGACTTAAATAGAATCTTGTTGCCTTCGAGTACGAGGCAAACCCACAAGAAAGACCATATTTACATTCTACCACTTCTAAGTGGGAATATCTATATCTGGGGACAACCCATCAGGCCTTTGATGTTCAACCTTGACTTGTTGGCAATTCATACAATTGAACATAAAATCCTCTATATCCCTCTTCATTTCATTCCACTAATAGATATCTCGTAAGTCATTGCACATCCTTGTGGATCCTAGATAATGGAATATCTTAAACTACGAGCCTCATCAAAAAATTTCCCTCTTAAATCATCCAGATACGGAACACACAACCTACCTAAGTACCTAAGTACCCCATCTTCCACTTGGGAGAAAACTTCAATGGATTTCCTAAGTACAGATTGTTTCAATTCTATCAAAATAGGGTGAAAGTGTTGCTTAGATTTCACATCACCCAATAAGGAAGACTCGGAGCTATGATTAACCATGAAACCACCCTTTGAAGAATCTACTAGTTAGTTTTCTAATCAGGCCAACTTATGCACATCATGAGCTAACTCCTTTATCTCATCTTCCATATGGGTCACACTAACATGTACATTAAACTTTTGGAATCCGCAACTACATTATCTTTGTTGGGGTGGTAAAGGACACTAATATCATAGTCTTTAATAAGATCTAATCACCTTTCTTGTCGAAGCTTCAAGTCCTTTTGAGTAAATACATATTGGTGACTTTTTGGATCAGTAAACATAGCTACATGGGCCCCATAAAGATAATGTCTCCATATTTTTAATGAAAATACTATGACCGCTAGTTCAAGATCATTATTTGGATAAATCTTCTCATGCACTTAGAACTGCCTTGAGGCATAAGCTATGATCTGAACACGTTACATAAAGACACAACCCAAACCTACTCACAGAGTGTCACAATACACTACAAAGCCATCAGTACCCTCCGGTAAAGTAAACACTGGGGTGGAGATAAGCTTATCCTTCTATTCATGGAAGTCTTTCTCACAAGCTTCCTATCCTTCAATTCATGGAAGACTTTCTAACAAGCTTTTAGCCACTCAAACTTATATTTATTTTGGTTAAGGTCATCAAATGAGAAGCAACATATGAGAATACTTCAACAAACCTCCAATAATGTCCTATTAAACCAAAAAATCTCCTAATATCGATCTGCAATAGTGGTCTATGCCATTTCTCTACGGAGTCCAATTTCTTTGTATCAACCTCTATACATTTGCTAGATACTATGTGACCTAAAAATACCACAAATTTCAACCAAAACATGCATTTACTAAACTATGTGAACAATTGGCGATCTTTGATGTTTTGCAATACGAATCTCAATGGGTTCATATGATCTTCTTCACTTCAAGAATATAACAAGATATTATTGATAAACATAATAACAAACATGTCTAGGTATTTCAAGAAAACCGTTTTCAAAAATTCCATAATTGTAACCCAGGAATTAGTTAGTTCAAATGACATCATAAGAAACTCATAGTTCAGATACCTAATTTGAAAAGCCATTTTACCAATTTCAATCTCTCTCACCCTAAGTTGGTGGTCTCCTAAACGAAGGTCTATCTTTGAAAAATGGCTAGCCCCTTTCAATAGATCACACTATTAATTGATTCTCGGAAGAGGATACTTATTCTTTATAGTAACCTTGTTCAATTGGCGAATAGTTAATACACATCAAACGAGACCCATCTTTCTTTTTCACAAACAATACGGAGCACCCCATGGACATATGCTTCGTTGAATAAAATCCTTGTCTAGAAAATCCTTGACGTGTGCTTTCAATTCGTTAAACTCAGATTGAGCCATCTGGTAAAGATGGGTAGATATGGTGTTAATATCAGTCAAAAGTTCAGTGCCAAAATTTATCTCCCATTCGGGAGGAAATTTGGGCTAAGTCATTAGGAAAGACGTTTGTGAATTCCCTCGCTACGAGGATAGACTCTAATGAAGGAACCTTTAATTTAACATCCATAACCCTAGCAATGTGATACATGCACCTTTTTGCAATCATCTTTCTATCTCTTAGACATGACTAAAATTGACCTATAAGAATTAAATTTCCCCATATAAATTCTAACATGGACTCATTTGGAAATTGAAATTTAGCTATCCGAGTTCTACCATCGATGTAATCATAACATTCACACAACCAATCCATGCCCAAATTATATTGAAATCAAGCATGTCTAATTCTACCAAAGATAATGAAATAGGACAACTCCTATAGACTCTTTTTTCTACTACCGAGTAACCAACCAAGGTAAACACCAAATATATTGAGGAGTACATCAAACTTCATAGACACTAAAGGACTAACAAAAGACAAAGTGGCACAGGGTTCTAACAATGTATATACGTTAATTGAAAATACTTGCAACATACCAGTAACAACATCCAGAGAGCTCTCTTGCTCACATCGGGAGTTGAGAGCATAGAAGCGATTCTTCTTGGGATCATTGGAATTGGAACCACTTGCTTGTGCTTGTTTGTTATCCCTCCCTTGAACTTTCTACATAGGTCAATCTCTCTTTATATGACCACTCTTCCCACAACTAAATAAACCATCCTTTCCAACTAGGAACTTGCCTTTATGCTTCTTGCCGCACTTTACACAACTAGGTCTTTCAACATAATAACCACCACTCTTACCTCCTTGTGTTTTTGGGTTAGAAACCCTATCCTTGTTGACCCTTAGAGCATTAGACAAGCCTTGGTTGAAAGACCCCTCCTACCCCTTTTTCTATCTTTGATCTCAAATTTGCCCTTGGAAGAACATCCATCATTGGAACTTGTCCTCTTAACTTCCCCACTCTTCCTCCTAAGCCTATTCTCCTTAACATATTGAGCATACACCATTAGACATGAAATGTCCATATTATTATGAAGCATTGTCAAACGGCAATGTTTCTCTATTGAATCGGACACAACTGTCACAAATCGACTCATTTCATCCCTAGGATTAGATATCAAAGAAGTACCATACTTGGACAATTTGGGGAACTTCAAGGAGTTCTCTTGTACACTCATACTTCATTGACAAAGTTGATAAACTCTTCAACTTTGGACTTCTTCTTCTCTTTAGGGAAGAGCATATAAAGGAACGTCTTACTAAAGATGTCCCAACTTATGGTACCCTCTCTTATAGCCCTATTTTCCTTTCATTAAATTTAACATGATTGATACACATCCTTGAATTGTTAGGCAGCTAGTTCGGCTTTCTCATTTGAGCTCACTCCCATAGCATACACATTTCCATAGCATACACAATCTTATAGATATCCTATAGATATTCTTGGGGATCCTCATGAACCTTAGAACCAAAGAACATTGGAGGGTTAATCCTACTAAAGTCCCTCTATCCAAAGCCATGGTATTGCACTAGGATTCACACAAGGCCCAACTTGTTGATTTGCTTATATCATCATAACTTGGGCTTGTGTAGTCACCTTGATCTTGACTTGTCATGACTTGAGTCAAGGTTAATAAAGTCACACTTACCTCTCCATCATTTATAACTCGATATTGTTTGAAACTTATTAACCTTGGGGAGATTGCTCATTTTAAGGAACATGTTCATTTGGAGGAGCTTGATTGCCTTAGGGAGGAATTCTCGCATTTGCAATATCCTCTCCCATCCTTCTTGCGACTTCTCATATAGTATTCATATGCGATATGCACAAGAAAGTGTTTAGAATAAGGGACTTTATAGAGTTAAGAATCAAGAGGCACGACCAATGAGTAATAAAGGATGGGAAAGTTTCTAAGTATTTTATAGCCTCTTATTCATAAGTATGGTGCACTGCATATTCACGAACAAAAATCTACTAGATGTAGTTCATGATACAATAACCTAACAATTATCCCAAAACCTTATGTTGTAATACCATGTTTGTCATGACCTAAGTCTACCCCCTAAACGTGACACGGTGTACTTGACCCTGAAGGGGTCTTATACAAGCCCTTAGTTTATACATTATTTCATAAGTCATACGCTCAAATTACACCTCCCTAAAGAAGTATAAGAGATTGTAATCAAGTAGCAAACCCAACTAGTGAGTTGAGGTTGATCCCACGAGAAAAATGGTCTACACTTAACTTTAATTCACAATTACGCCTATTTATTCAATGTCTTTCCGAAATCAAGTACTTAAAGGGGGGGTTTTATGAAACATGTTTCTTAAACAATATAAATTAACAAGTAGATGAAAGTAAATGTTGAGATTTTATAAAGTTGTGAGGATAACTAGGATCTATGTGTTTCCTACAGGTTCATAACGTCGTATTCGTAGCAATAGCAATCTCTCTAAGTGTTTTGCATGTAAAGTGGCTAGTTATGTATTCTCTAAATCATTGGTTCGGCATCTAGAGAATTTCACCTTGTACCTTTGTCTGACTACGTGTGTATAAGCTACTAACCCTCCTTTACCTCATATTAGACATCATAATCGATGTATGGCTTATCAATCGACACTAGCCTATTAGATAGCACCACACTAAATCTATGTTGATTATTCTTTTCCTATTCCTACCTCCTTGATCCGGCAAGTAGTAACAAGTCGAGTTCTAGCGCGTGCACTCATTAAAAAGACTTCTAAGCAAAAGAATTATCAACACATGCAAACACATTATTTGAAAATTGCTTAGTTGCTAGATTTACTTTAGTAATTCCCCGTGGTTCACACAACCCTAGTTGTGGATTTAGTTACCCATGCTAGCAAGATAAGAATTCATAATATTGAATAAAGAAATTATGAACTTACTTAACAATAAGAAGAAACAAAAAAATTCAACTTGAAATTTCAAGAAAATAGCTTCAAACCAAAATCCAAAAATTGATTAATTACTCAAAGTTTGCAACTAATTATCTCCACAACAAAGTATAACAATATTAATAGTAACTAACCCCCAAAGCAAGGTTTTACTCCTTTATTTATCGGAAACATTGTCCTAAATAAAAAGGAATGGAATAAGGAAAGTTTTGTTAAGAAACGCGACTTCAATCCACGACCTCACTAATGGACCATCATTTAATCGATGGTCCCTCAACTACCTTCATCAGTCCGTACTTGGAATTATTATTCTTCATCCGATATCACCTTTTTTGAATCAAACGAAGGACCAGCAGTATGGTTTGTCGATCCACCTACGGTCCATCAGTGCTCCTCCGTCATTCAACACTTAGAATATTGAAAAGTCAACCATTGGAACCTTCTCAGAACCAATTGATGGTTCACTAGTACGGTCAATCGATCTATCGATGGAACATCATTTATGCATGTGGTTCCATACTTGATCATATTTCCTTGATCATCTCCCTTAGCCTTGAACTTCCATATCACATACGATCCATCGATGATACGACGGATCGTTGATAGCCTTCGTAGGTTGCAATCTGCACTTTTTTCCAAATGCCTTATGTGTTTTCAACCTGGACATCTTTCTCAAAAATCAAGACACAAAACTTGTTAAAACTACTACAAAAAGGCTCTAGACACTTAACTCTTAAGCATAATGCATTGAATACACTGTGTGACCATGGTACATCAACACCCTCAACTTAAATTCATTGTTTATCCTAAATCAACGCACAATGACTCAAAACAACATTTGTACAAAAGTATACGCTTTTAAGGTCTAGAAATCATGCGGATATCAACCCCAAATCTTTTTTTGATTTAGTGCATGCTCACTCTCTTAGTTACAACAAGATAACTAATGCGGATCACATCATTCCATAAACTCACCATGCCCATACAACTCTACCATTTTTCCTCTCACTAAGGTACCAAATTTCCGATACCGCAACTAGTGCCCTCACTTCAAAAGAAATCCTTATTTTTCATACACTGTAGTTAGTATTCTTTGCCATAGGCTTGCCCTTATTTTCACTGCTTAGGTTTACGATACTAGACACTAGGATCACGATAGGAGTTTCTTGGCTTGTAACATAGGCTCAGGGCCATGTTAGGTATATTTGGGTACATTTTTAGTGACTTTTGTCCTTCTTGACATTACCTCTTAGCTTCCTACTTCCTTTCATTGCTTGTTGACACCCTATTTTTCTTCTCTTTTCTTATTTGCTTTGCTCCCTTTTGGATGTGACTTTCACTTATTTTTCATCTTTTTATATTAAGATTATTTTCTTTCTATGTCTTTTATTTTTATTTTTATTTTTTTAATCAATTCATACTTCTAAATCACATCTTTTAGCTCACTTAAGCTTTTTTTTTCTACATCCAACTCTTTTCATACCCATTTTTGGGTCCTCACTCATAATAGCCACCTTCAACTCATGGTTGGTCCATGAGTTGAGGTGCACAATACCAAAATTCGGGTCAACTTAAGTTTTTGGCCAAAGCCGAGATGCATGATATACCGTAATTCACGGTATTATTAATACTTTTTCCTTAAGTTTAGTGTGTCCAAAAGCCTTTTTGTGCTAATTTTTATATAAGTTTCTCTTTGTTTTGCAGGAAATCTGTCCAAAGCTGAATGCGGAGATTTTGAGCAAAGAATTGCAGAAGAGACAACCTACGGAGCTTATGACGGTCCGTCGTGCTTGTGACGGTCCATGGGTGGCATCGTAGTGCAGCTGCTGAAGGAAGATGGGGAAGTCTGACCAAGTGTGGGATTACGAAGCTTGTGACGGTCCATCGTGTCTATGACGGTCTGTCCTGCAGGTTCGTCGTGAAGTCCAGAGAAGTGATCCCAGTACCCAAATTCCAAGAGTTGAAGTGTTTTGGAACGAGACCCTCGACGGACCGTTGTGCCTATGAAGGTCTGTCATACTTGCCGTCGAGGGGAATGAAGATAGCAGAAGAAGAAATTGCACAAGTATGGGACGACGGAGTCCATGACGGTCCGTCGTGACCACGACGGTCCGTCGCGTGGTACGTCGACCCAGACGCATTTTGGCAGATTTCCAGCAATCAGAATCCTTGTTTAATTAGGTTTTTGTTTTTTATAAATAGTTCGAAAAACCTCGTTTTTGAGGTTAGACTCTGTTAGGTTAGACTCCGTATTGTTAGACTCTATGAGATTAGACATCAGATTTTTAGACTTTGTGTATTAGTGTTGGATTTTGAGATTCTTGCAAGTGATTTTTGGATATTAATCAAGCAAACTTTGGATTTTATTCTTTCTCATTGAAGTAAGTACGTGAATTCGTATTTAATATATTTGAATATTGTGTTTATGGATATGAGTAATTAAACTCCATAACTAGGGTTATGGGAACCATAGGGAAATAATGAGATAAACCCAAACTAAAATAAAAATTCTAGATTTTACTTTGTTTTATTGTTTTTTATTTCTTTTCAGAACTATCCTCCTTGTATGCCAAATACACGGAGAGGAGGAGAACCCTTGTTTCCCTACGATCATGAGCTAGAGCGTACACTGCGCAATATGAATTGAAACTTGGTTCAAATGATGAGGATCCGAACCAGAACATCCCAGCTCCGGTTGATGTTCATGGTCAGATGTTACCCGATGCTCCGGGTGAACATGAACAGAGGGGACAAAATCCCGTTCCACGGCCCCAAGCATACTACAGAGGGTATGATAATATTGCAGACTCAGATGGGCCACCTGTCTTGCCCCCTCTACCCACAGGCCACACTTTTGTGGTAAGTAGTAGCCTGATACAAATGCTCACTGCTAGAGGTTTGTTTTCAAGGCTACCTTCTGAGGATCCACATGCCCATATACCTAAGTCAAGGTCAGTGTGTAAAAGTTGTGTGGGGAGGCCTGATTTGGATCTAGATGTAATTGGCCTCAGAGTGTTTCCCCTCTCACTGATGGGAGAGGCTGCTATATTGTTCACTGAGCTCCCATATAACTCAATCTTCACTTGGAACCAATTAAGAGATGTCTTTTTAGCACGCTACTATCCGGTCTCCAAGAAACTAAACCACAAAGACAGAGTGAACAACTTTGTGACACTACCAAGAGAGTCAGTTAGTAGTTCTTGGGATAGATTCATCTCATTCTTGAGAAGTGTTCCAAATCACCGTATAGATGATGAGTCACTGAAGGAATACTTCTATCGGGGATAGGATGATAACAACAAAGCGGTGTTGGACACTATAGCAGGTGGATCTTATGGAGAATGCCCTTATACTGAGATTGCTGAAAAATTAGAGAAAATCTCCCAAAATAACAAAGCTTGGAGTACTAGGAAGTCTGATACAGGGAGAAACACCTTCGCAGTGCAGTCCACTCACAACCCACCCACAGATGAGATTCGGGAAGAAATGGCTCAGATGAGAACTGAGCTTGGGTTGGTACTTGGCGAAACCACCACCTCCTAATGACGAGTGCTATTATGCAAAGGACAATTATGCAGTAAATGAACAGATGGGGGGTTTCCGACCAAGCGCCCAAGGCTCAAATCAGGATAATTGGCGCCAAGGTCAAGGGAACCAAAGTCAGAACTATGGTAACTACAACTGTGAGGGTCATTATGTCCGAGAGGGAAACTACAACTGCGACAACAACTTTAAAAGGGGTAACTATGCTAATAGAAATGACAGGAATGGGCCCTATGTCCCTCCTGAAAATCGTGAAGTTACTCCTAGGGATGGTGGAGATAGTATGGCGCGAGTTGAGGATATGTTGCACAAAATGATGAGGAGGTTTGACACTAGTGATGAATACATTAAATAGTTGAGGTTTGACTTAGCTAGTATTGGGCAAAAAGTGGATACACATGCAATTTCAATTAAACAGATCAAATTTTAAGTGGCCCAACTATCTGCGACAGTGAACACACGGCAACCGGGCACTCTTCCTAGCAACACTGTCCAAAATCCAAAGAATGATGCGCACTGTATGGCAATCACTACTCAGGGTGGTAGGCAAACCATTGAACCACCAATGCCATCTACTGAGGAAAATGTGAGAAAGGATAATGATAATGTGGTAACGGGTAGTGGTGAAGCAGAGGGAAGTAATGGAAAAGATGCAGAAGTACCTATCAAGGTATTCCAATGCCTAGGCCACCACAACCCTTCCCTCAGAGATTAGTGAAAAAGACCGAGGATGGTAAATACCGGCGCTTCATAACAATGTTGAAGCAGATCTCTATCAATGTCCCTTTGGTAGAAGCTCTAGAACAAATGCCCGGTTATGCAAAATTTATGAAGGATCTGGTCACCAAGAAAAGATTGGTCACTTTTGAGGATGATGATAGATTTCAGCATTGTAGTGCTATTGCTACAAGATCCCTAGTACAAAAGAAAGAAGATCCGGGTGCATTCACTATTCCTTGTACAGTTGGGTCATTACATTTTACGAAAGCATTATGTTATCTGGGGGCAAGCATAAATCTCATGCCCCTCTCAATTTACAAGAAGTTGGGATTGGGGGATCCAAAACCCACTAATATGCGGCTACTGATGGCTGATCGGACAGTGAAAAGGCCCATAAGGATACTCCATGATGTGCTAGTAAAAGTGGAGTCATTCATCTTTCCGACTGATTTTGTTATTCTTGATTGTGAGGTCAATTTTGAAGTGCCTATTATTCTTGGGAGTATCCTGGTCCGAGGAAGCCTCTGACTCTGCTGAGGTTCCCGCCCACGCCACTGCTGCAGCGTCGGCCTCGTCTGATGTGGCTGACAGTTCAGACTCTACATCCGGCTCACCAGATCAGGTCCCCACTCCAGCAACTGACCAGGCCAACCAGTGGTGTGTTGACGGGCAGTTTCAAGTCTACTCCGACGCCAAGTTCCTGACTGATAAAGGAGTGATGACTCAAACACTCACCTTGGAGCGGCGGGTACTTACAGGGAGTCTCCCAACGATGTCGGAGATCCACAACCTCTTCACCAGGCATCGCTTAGAGTGGACAGCACGTCCGTTGGGACGATACAGCGAGGAAATGGTCTGAGAGTTCTACGCATCCTACGTAGCGACTCTCCGATCACAGATCGATAGGCGGGCTGCCCCCGCTAAACAGGCCCCACTGGAGCAGGTTCGAGTCCGGGGTGTGCAGGTTGACATTTCCCTGCCAGCCATCCACCGGTTTCTATACGGCGAGAGTGCAGATTCTACTCGGACCCCCATCACTGCCGAGTTTGACTACTGCTGGCAGATAGTAAAGGATGGTTAGTTCTTGCACGAGCCAGCACTGAGAGAGACCACCAAGAGGTGGATGGCCCTGCACCTGTCAGTAGATGGAGAGTGTGCCGATTGGGTGACTGGGCCGAAGGGGGCCATCAATAAGGCCAACCTCACATTCACAGCAAAGTTCTTGTGGCTGCTTGTCCGTCACTGCCTTTCCCCCACAGCTGCTGATAACATAGTTACCTGGGATCGAGCAGTGTTGATGGCGGCGATGATAGCCGGATTCGGGGTGGACTTCGCATGGATTCTACAGGCATTCATGCACGAGAGGGCATTCAAGGTCACTACTACCTACCCTTTCCATGCATGATCTTTGCCCTTTGCAGGCCCGCAGGTGTGCCTATATGGCATATAGATCAGCTTAAGACCCCGCAGGGCACTATAGACGTCGGCCTCATCATAGACGAGGCCAATGAGTTGGCTCCACGCATAGGCCCCCGTCCAGAGCTGCCCCCACTTGTTGATGATCTTGCTGATATGGTAGACTAGGCCCGCACAGCTGCACAGGCATCCATTGACACTACCCCGGTCGAGTCTATCCCGGGTAGTAGCACAGCCCCGAGCTCCTCTCGCACAGCCCCTCTACTGACACTGGTCCCGCTTGCAGGGGTCCAAAAACTAGAGGCACAAATGGCCACTCTTCTGCATCATATGCAGCCATGGATGCAGAGGTTGATTATTGAGTCTGAAGAGCGTCTAGAGAGGAAGAGGATGCAGTTTACACAGCGGAAGATCGTTGAGGTTAACCAGCGTCTGGACGCCTTTGAGTTGAGAGTGATAGCCCGACCAGCCCCTCCAGTGGATGTGTCGACTCTTCAAGCTGAAGTCGACAGTCTTCGTGCAAACATCGACACGATCATAGAGGCTAGGGTGTCAGAGCCTGAGGCCCCTTCTGTCGAGCCTGTTGAGGACACCGTGTTGGCAGCCCTTTTTGCTACTTCAGATGTTCCACCACCTCCCCCTCGAGAGAGTTCCAAGAGGCGTAGGGGTCGAGCATAGGACGAGGCGCGAGCAAGGAAGAAGGAGCGCCGAGAAATGGAGGTTGCGCGGAGAGCCTCCCTTGCTGAGGAGGAGGCGAACCGCATGAGAGCATCTGATTTAGCGGCTGGGGCGTCTAGCTCCCGCACTGTGGAGATAGCAGGAAGCACTATTGATGGTGCGGTTGTTGCTGCAGACACCACTGAGGGTGTCCAGATTGCAGAGGACGTGGGTTCCGGGGAACCGGACCCATCATCTTGCTGATCGACGGCGCATTGCGCCACAAGTTTACTTCACCTACCACTCTTGTATTTAGATTTTTATGCATTGGGGACAATTGCATGCCTTTTTGTTGGGGGTGGGGTAAATGGATAGTAAGTGTTAGGGTGAATTCTGAGTAACCCAATCCACTATCCTCTTTTGGGGTTTTCTTGCCTGTGTTCTTTTTCCCCAAAAGACTGATTACTTTTTCTGTTGAACCGGCATGTTTATATCTTTTGTACATAGTTTAATTCTGAAGCATGATGGCTAAAATGATATCCTGGTAAACTGGAAAATAATGCATCACTAGGCATAGTAACTTATAATTGTGTGGCTCTAAGCATGAAACAGAGTTACATCATTGCATTACCCTAAGTCTTAAATTCGAACTAGGTGTCTAATAATCTGGTATAGTGATGAGATGTCAAGTGAGTGTGAGGAAATTTGAGTAGTCCACTATTGGTACTGAGCTAGAACTTGTCTGGTTAGTCCTGCTAAAAGTAAGTTGTAATAGACAATTAGGAAAGGATCATAGGCCCTTATTCAATATAGCCATTTCTAGCCTAAAGTAAAGAAACCAAATTAAATTTATCCTTCTTTGATCCAAATAATCTGAGCCTAAAATTTGACCTTTCTTTTTCACCCCAACTGATCTTTTCTAGGAACAATGTGTTGGCCCTGGTCCCTCCTTAGACATGTACACCTCAGCTTATGCCAAAAGCATAAGTTGAGGGTGCCTAATGCATAAACAACCTTCGTTATGGCCCTGACCCAACTTTGGGTATTGTGTACCTTGACTCATGGCAAAGCCATGAGTTGATGGTGGCTACTATGAGGAATGCTTTGGAAGGTGGGGTTGAAAGAACGAAGAGAGAGAAAGAACAAAAGTAAAGTGACTCAAGAATTAGATGAAAAGAAAAGTCACGAAAAAGAAAAATACACAAGAAATACAAGCAAGAAAAGAAGAGAGTTACTTACACAAATGAAGAAAGAAGAGAAAATAGCAAGGTGAAAGAATATGAGAAACTGGGCAAGATGAAACGAGAGACAGTGGAAGGTTTAGCCTATATGTCAAGGAGGGCAAAAAGTCACTAAAGTATACTAAAATATACCTTACCTGACCCCGAGCCTATGTTAATAGCTAAAAAAGTCCTATCGTGATCCTAAGGGTTGTATAGCAAACTTAAGGCAGTGAAAATAATGGCAAGCTTATGGCAAAAGGTATGAATGAGTGTGATTTTGTTCTAAGAGTGAGTGTTGAAAAGTAATCCTTATACTCAAACTGAAATCATTGTGTGAAAAAGGAGTATTTTGTTTTAAAGTGAGGACACTAGTTACAATACCAGAATTGTTAGCACCTCGGTAAGAAATTGAAGAGGATAGGTGTTAGTGCGTGGTGAGTCTGTGTCATGTTCTAATCCCACAAAATTCAAGCCTAACAATGATAGCATGAATAGATGTGTTGAGATTAATCGGGATTGATAGCCAAATGATTACAAAGGATAAAACATGGATACTATTGAACAAAGATTGTGTAGTGAGTCATATTGTGTTGCTTGAGGACAAACAACGAATTTAAGTTGAGGGTGTTGCTATACCGTAGTTTCACGGTATTATTAATACTTTTTCCTTAATTTTAGTGTGTCCAAAAGCCTTTTTGTGCTAATTTTTATATAAGTTTCTCTTTGTTTTGCAGGAAATCTGTCCAAAGCTGAATTCGGAGATTTTGAGCGAAGAATTGCAGAAGAGACCACCTACGGAACTTATGACCGTCTGTCGTGCTTGTGACGGTCCGTGGGTGGCAGCGTAGTGCAGCTGCTGAAGGAAGATGGGGAAGTCTAACCAAGTGTGGGATTACGAAGCTTGTAACGGTCCGTCGTGGCTATGACGGTCCGTCCTGCAGGTTTGTCGTGAAGTTCAGAGAAGTGATCCCAGTACCCAGATTCCAAGAGTTGAAGTGTTTTGGAACAAGACCCTCGACAGACCGTTGTGCCGATGACGGTCCGTCATACTTGCCGTCGAGGGGAATGAAGATAGTAGCAGAAGAAATTGCACAAGTATGGGATTACAGAGTCCATGACGGTCCATCGTGACCACGATGGTCCATCGCGTGGTACGTCGACCCAGCCGGGTTTTGGCAGATTTCCAGCAATTAGAATCCTTGTTTAATTAGGTTTTTGTTTTTTATAAATAGTTTGAAAAACCTCATATTTGAGGTTAGACTCCGTATTGTTAGACTCTATGAGATTAGACATCAGATTTTTAGATTTTGTGTATTAGTGTTGGATTTTGAGATTCCTGCAAGTGATTTTTGGATATTAATCAAGCAAACTTTGGATTTTATTCTTTCTCATTGAAGGAAGTACATGAATTCGTATTTAATAAATTTGAATATTGTGTTTATGGCTATGAGTAACTAAACTCCATAACTAGGGTTATGGGAACCATAGGCAAATAATGAGATAAACCCAAACTAAAATAACAATTCTAGATTAGTGTCTTGCATTTTTTAACAATTCTTTCGCTTAAAAGTCTTTTTAACAGATGGCCAACGTTAGAACTCGCCTTAATGCTACTTGTCGGACCAAGGAGGTAGATAATAGGAAAAGAATTATTAGCATAGATTTAGTGTATACTATCTAATAGGCTAGTATTGATTGGTACGCGGTAATAACTTTGTCAAATATCGAATACGATGCTTAATATGAGGTAAGGATAAGGGTTAGGATAGCAACACACGTAGCCGGACAAAGTTACGGAGTGAGATTTTCTTTATGTCGGACCAAGGATTTAGAAATACATAACTTATCACTTTGCATGCAAGATACTAGGAAAGAATTGTTATAGTTGGAATTATCAAGTTATGAACCTGTGGGGAACACGTAAACCCTAGTTACTTTGATTAATTGATTAAAACCCAACATTCAAAAGTTGTTAAGTGTCTCTGTCAAGTTCGTTATTTATTTTCACTCAATTAGAAATAGAAACCCCCCTTTATTGTTTTTACTTTCCAAGGATTTCATTGACCAAACAATAGTAATAACAGGTTGAAGTTAAGTCTAGACTATTTTCCTCATGGGAACGATCCCAACCTCACTAGTTGGGTTATTTACTTGACATGACCGCTTTACTTCTTATTTGAGAAGGAAGTTTGAGCATATCAATGCACATGTCCAAGGACGGACTGGGGCCAAAAACATTAGACCCTGGGAAGGGGAGTTGGTGAGAAAAAAGTCAGTCTATTACCGACTCAACATAATTGAATCAAATAGGACAATTATTTCATTTGGTTACCCTCTTTTAGGCTAGATATTAGCTATTTCGAACAAGGGACTGTGGTTGATTTCTAGATTCTAAACGGTATTCCCTTCCTAGGACTAACCGGGCAAGTTCTAGTTAGGTACAAACTGTTGGACATTCAAATCTCCTCACACTCTCTTAGCACATTATTACAGTATCAGATTATTGGTTTTTCCATGTTCAGGTGCTATTTGAAGGTTATGCATTGGATGTCTATTTATGGCATGCTTAGAGTCAACATATTCAACTTATTTTCATCTATACATGCAACCACTATCCAAGATAGTGTATCATTTTTTTATCTATTATGCTTCATTTCTCATGTTTTATACTTGTAAATACTGCAACATTGCCGGTTTAATAGAAAATTAAATAGTATCTAAGGGAAAAAGAACACAGGCAAGAAAACCCCAAAAGACGATTGTGAGTTGGGTTAATCAGACTTCACCCTACCACTCACTTTCATTTACCCCACTCCCATTAAAAAAAAAAGTTGCAATTTTCCCAATGCAATAAAAATAAAGGAATAGAGTGGCAGGTGAAGCAAACCTGTGGTGCATAGCGCTGAAAAACTATCAACATGTAGATAGGTCCGGCTTTTCGGAACCCATAAAATCAACACTTGGGTCACCCTATGTAGTGCCCACAACAACCTCTGCAACATCAATAGTTCTCCTATCATCAATCACCAATCCAGAATCGGATGCCCCAGTATCCATCTCATATGCTCTCTGCTAACTAATCTCCTCATCAGTCAAGGAAGCTCTCCTAGCCCTCTCTAGCTCCGACCTCTATCTTTTTAGCGCGGGCCTCACTAGCAGCCTTTGTGGTATGGTTGGAGTGATGCCTCTTGGTACTAACTTAATTAGCATCAAGGTGGATTCACACTTAAAGACCTACATGGGGACATAGTTATGAAACAAGGATATTGCTAGTAGAAACCTACACTGGCTAAACGTAGAAGGTTTCCATCTAATGAGACAACATATATGTATTGGGAACCCAAACTTGCAAAACATAGAAGCAATCAATATGGGAAGTTGGAATTACTATACGTAAAAGCCTCTATCTCATAATCATGTTCACTCGGTGCTAAGGATAATTCTTAATGAAGTAACTAAAGTCTTTACTTAAGTTAAGGTTCATGAAAGAATGCACTTTGGCAGTCAACCAACCTATATCATATTAGCTCATAGATTTATAAGGTGAGAATAACCTTTCAACAATGGAATCAATCAACATGTAAGAAAGCCTTTCAAATCATAATCATAAAGTATGCAAGATAACAACCATTAATAAGTCATAATAGCACTACCATAATCATAGATCATCATATGTATTCACATTGTATCTTACTTAATAATCTCTAGGGTTATAGGGAAAAGGTAACCCATCTCAACAACACAATAACATGAAAAGTAAGTACCTCTACCTTTCAAGTGTATCAATAGTTCATAATAAGATATAATATAGGAAAACACCTCAACACTTTAAAGTATATCAACATTTCACACATAGAATCATTCAACATAGATTTCCTTCATACATAGCCTCCAAGTCTATACATCAAGATCCAACCTTTATTCGTGAAATTAACACCTTAGACAAATTAATTTCGTGATAAAATAACCTAATCAATGTAAATATACTAGATTATCAACTCTATTCATCAATCAAGACATACTAGGATTTACGATCGAGAAAGAAGGGAAAACATGGTTCCTTTGGAAATTTTCTTCAAAAACAATCAAAGCACTATTAATATACCCACAATTAATCATATATAAACATAAACAATCATAATTATACAATAGAAAATCATCCTATTGAGTGAACACCTAGAAATTGGGGAAGTTTGATATCATAATTTGAAGGGCTTCTTCAAGAATGCTTCCCAAGAATGAAAGACTTCCATACCTTAAGTCCGTTCCTTGAAGAATTGATGAAGAACAAACTTATCTTGTAGCCCTAGATTAAGTTTTTTGGAGTTCTTCAATGGAGTTTAGAGAGAGAATATTTGTTAGCGAGGGAAGTTGGTTGAATTTGAGTTGTGAGCTATGAGGGTTAATAGACTTGTTTTAATACTGAAAAATACTTTAAAATACTGAAAAGAACTAAGTATAACCTTCCCCAACCTTACTTAGGGCCCGTTTGGATGGGCTTAATAAAAGCAGCTTTAAAAAAGTACTTTTGAAAGTGCTGAAACTTATTTTTAAAATAAGCAGTTATGCGTTTGGATAAAAGTGTTGAAGTTGTTATGCCAAACGTGAAAAGGGAAAAATAGAAGAAAGAGATGTTAGGGTTATATGGGTAATTTGGATATTGTATAAAAATATTAAGGAAAAAAACATAAAAATATGGTCAACTTAAAACAGCTTATAAGCTTAAAAAAAAAAGCACCCCTACCCCAGCTTTTAACTTTTGGCTTAAAATAAGTTTTTTTTAACTTAAAATAAGCTATTTTGAGTATTGCCAAACAGTTAAATAAGTCAAAACCTAGCTTTTAAGTCAGTTTGACCAGCTTTTAAGCTGAGCCAAACAGGCTCTTAATTATTTCACAATTTACAAAACTAACCCCTCATAGCCGACTTAAGGAAGTCCACCCAACCACCATTCACGAGTCCCCGTTGACAGGGCATGGTCTAAATCGCGGACCTGTACTGGTCACTCGTTGTTTGGGTAAGAAAGGGATGATCGGGGTCCATCCTTGGGGATACTAAGTATCGAACCATGACTCCCATCTATAATCGTGGTTCCAACCACGGAGCGTGGGTGCCTAAGCGTGGTTCAAGCTATTTTTGATAGCTTTATGGACCTTTCCTTGGATCCTATTCAATGATTCTTAGGGGGTCCTACCCACATTTTTAGGCATTAAACCTTATTACTAAATTAGGTATATTTGTTTACGACTTTAATGTTTTATTTTAACTTTTTTTAGCTACGAAATTACTTGTTAAGCTCTAGCTTCGAGTCGTTAGTTTTTTAGGGTGTTACAGTACGCGAAGTCTTCTAAATGTGAATTTTGGTTGACTTCGGTTGCATTTTTATGGCATGTAGTTTTTAAATAGTGGGTAATGGTAGATCCTCAAATATTGAGGCGATAAAGAATTGGGATCGTCCTAGATCTGTGATGGAAGTTAGGAGTTGTATTGGGCTCGCAAGCGATTATCGTCGATTTGTGATAAACTTTGCTTTTATTTCCATTCACTTGACTAATTTGACCAAAGAGGGTGATTTTCAAAAATAGTTTAACATGCTTGGAACTTTACTCTTTGTGAATTTCTGATTAACACTTACTCGGGATGATGCATATTACTCAAGCTTATCTGAAGCTTCATATTTGAGATTGAGGAACTTCCTTCTCAATTACACTAAACTTAATGCACAAAACAACTCATGCAACACAAAACAATGTGTATGTTATACAAAAACAGCAACATGAATGCAAGCATAAACTCATTTTAACTCATATAGTACAAGCTAAGACACACAATTATGGACTTAAAACATCAAATCTAAGGCACTAACAACTCAAGGTTTCTTAAACAAAACCCAGACTTAGGAATACTATATGTAACTTCTGGAACTAAACAAGTGAGGGTAACGGGATCTCATGTCGGCCTCGTCCTCCCATTTTTTTCCCCAACACGGTGGTTCCTTTATTATACCTTCACGGTGACAACCTTCTTGTTCCTCAACCGCTTCACTTGGTGATCTAATATTTCAACTAGAACCTTTTCATAAGAAAGGTTCTCATAAACTTCTAACCCCCCAACATGTAGGATGGGTGCTGGATCACCTAGACACTTCTTAAGCATCAAAACGTGAAACATTGGATGCACAAAAGCCAAGTCTTGTGGTAGCTTCAGTTCGTAGGCAACATTTCTTACTCTCTATAAGATCTCATACGGACTTATATACTTTGGACTCAACTTCCCTTTCTTACCATACCTCATCACCCCTTTCATGGGTGACATCTTCAGGTAGGCCTGATTACCCACCAATAGATCTCCTTGAGATCATTGATACATTTTGGTAACTTGGATGAGTAGAATACCTGGAGCCATGAGCCTATGCAATGATATTAGGCCTCAAACTATTTATATTGGGCACACATAATCTACCTTGATATCAAAGTACACCATCCTCTCCTAGGGAGAATGACTTCAACTTACTCAACACTGAGTCTTTCAACTCCATGAGTACTGGGTCGAGATGCTGCTTAGGTTTAACATCTACAACAAATGAGGATTCATAACTGGAATGAACTAAAACACCCCCACTTTGTGTATCTACTAGTCTTACACCCAATCTAGCCAATTGGTGTACCTCCTTAACCAGCTTTTTCTTCTCATCATCAATATAAGTCACACTGCCCATGCTCAAATGGATCAAAGCGTCATCCACTACATTGGCCTTACCTGGGTGATAGTGAACACTCATGTCATAATCTTTATGCAGCTTCAGCCATCTTCTCTGACGATGATTTAACTATCTCTGTGCAAAAACATACTGAACACTTTTATGATCAGTAAATAAATCAACATGTACACCATATAAATAATGTCTCCAAAGTTTTACTGCAAAGACCACAGCAACTAACTCACGATCATTAGTAGGGTAATTCTTCTCATGGACTTTCAACTGTCTAGAGGCATATGCAATTACCTTGCGACCCTACATAAAAACAAATCCCAAAACTACTCGGGAAGCACCACAATATACCACATACCATTCACTACTTCTCGGCAATGTAAGCATTGGGGCTGCAGTGAGTCGGTTTTTGAGCTCTTGGAATCTCTTTTTTCACACTTTTCAGACCACTCGAACTTTACCTTCTTCTTCGTTAAGACTGTCAACGGGCCACTAATAGTAAAAAAATCCCTCCGTAAACTTACGATAGAATTAGCCAAACCCAACAAACTTCGAATATCTATTGGAGTGAGGGGTCTCGGCCAATTCTTCATTGATTCAACCTTTTTCGGATCAAACTCAACACCTTAGTCGGTAACAAACTGATCTCAGTCAGAACTCACATTTACTAAACTTTGCATACAATGGATGTTCCCTAAGTACTTGCAATCTCATTCTCAAATGTTGGTCATGCTCTTCTCTGGACTTAGAGTATATGAGGATTTAATCTATGAATACTATGACAAAAGAATCAAGGTACTAAGGGAAGACCCTATTTATAAGGTCCATAAACACGGCAGGTGCATTTTTGAGACCAAATGACATGACAAGAAACTCATAATGACCATACCTAGTGTGGAAGGCAGTCTTAGGAATGTCCTCTTGTCTCAATCTAAGCTGGTGATAGCCTGATCGGAGATCTATCTTAGAAAAGAAACTTGAACCTTGGAGTTGATAAAATAGATCATCAATTCTGGGTAGAGTGTATTTGTTCAATAAATTTACTTTGTTGAGTTGCCAATAATCAATACACATTCTAAGAGTTCCGTCTTTTTTCTTAACGGACAACACTGGAGCACCCCATAGTGATATGTTTGGCTGGATGAAGCCCTTATCAAGCAAATCTTTTGACTGCAACTTCAACTCTTTGAGTTCAGCTTGCGCCACTCTATAGGGAGGAATAAAAATCGGTTTGGTGTTGGGATCTAAGTCAACACCAAAATCAATTTTGCGTTCAGGAAGGATTCTTGGTAAATCCTCTAGAAAGACATCTTTAAACTCATTCTCTATGGGCATAGAGCCTAGGGAAGGAAGCTCCTTCTCTAAGTCATTGACTCCGAATAAGTGGTATAAATACCCCTTAGATAGCATCTTATTAGCTTTGAGGTTGGAAATTATTTGGCTTGTTGGATTTGAATCACGCTCTTCCCAATAAAGCCCTAACTCATTTGAAAACAGAGACCTCATCACCCTGTTTCGACAGTCTATTATAGCATAACACTTATGGAGACAATCCATACCCAAGATTATATCAAAATCAAGCATGGATAATTCTATAAAGTCAGCATGGGTGACTCTATCAAGAATATTAATTGGTCACTCTTTATATACTTTTTTAGATATAATGTCATCTCCTATGGGAGTACAAAATAGGAAAGTCTCATGCAAAATCTCATGAAGCAAGTCAAACTTACTAGCTACTAAAGGAGTAACAAATGACAAAGTGGATCCTGGATCTAACAATGCATATACAAGAAAAGAGAAAACATGCAACATACTAGTGACCACATTATCTGACTTCTCTTGCTCCTCTCTATCTTTCAATGGATAGAATTTGTTCCTCTTGGGAGCTTTGGATGCAGGAGTAGGATTAGGTCAAGTTTGGGCATCTGTCATGGCCTGATTCCTCATCTGCTAGAAGTCTCTGACCATATGTCCACTCTTGTCGCACTTATAACAGCTATTAGTACCTTCAAAGCACTCACCGCTATGCATACGACCACATTTACCACACGGCTTGCTGCTACGCTCGGCATTGCTATCATTGCCCTTTTTGGTGCCAGACTTGTTCATTTTGGCATTCAAAATTCTTGAAGAAGTAGAATTACCTAAGTTCTCCTTGAACTTAGGCCTGTTCTGATCTCCAAATGAACCCCTACAACATCTATAACCAGTCAGATCTGCAGGATTAATCTTCTTGCATTCCTTAACTCTCCTTTTTTGATGGCTCTCCTCCACTAATGAGCAAGTACCATTAATCTGCCCAGATCCATGTTATCATCCAACATGGCTGCCCGACAATCTTCCACTAGATCCTGCGACACGCTAGTCACAAACTTGCTCATTTCATCCCTGCTATTTGCCACCAGAGAGGAAGCATACTTTGAGAGTTTAACAAATTTTGAGGAATACTCCTTGATCGAAATACCTCCCTGTCCCAAGTTGATGAACTCTTCAACCTTGGCTTGTTATTATTCTCTATGAAAGAATCTCTCCATAAATGCAGTCTTGAAAATGTCCCAAGTGATGGGAACTGCTTTTGGTGCTCGGCCATCTGCCCACATTTTGTACCACACCTGAGCCATATCTTTGAGTTGATATGCAGCCATCTCAGCCTTCTCCTTTTCATTTACCCCCATAGCAGAAAGATTTTGTAGATTTCATCCACGAACTTTTGGGGATCCTCATTGGTTTTGGATCCAAAGTAGGCTGAAGGATTCATTTTGGTGCAATCCCTCAGTCTGCTGGCCATGGTGCTACCATGTGGGTACTCCCTGGGAGAACCCTCTCTAGTAGTCTGGGTTGTGAAAGCCTGAGCTTGAGTAGTTATGGCTTGGGTCATCTGAACTAGTTCTTCCCTTACTTCAACATCCGTATACGTAGTTGGATTGACTGGAACTTGCACTCCAGCAGCTGGGGCTTGAGGAGGAGATTGGTTTCCCTCAGTAGATGCTTATCCAACTCTCCACCTGCATTTATCCTCGTGTTCATTGTTCTACACGCATACACAAAAAGGGAGTTAGATACTAAAATGACACAATATGTCATAACTCTACACAGCACGATAAAGAGTAGATGAAGGGAGATTTCTTATCATCACTTAGTCTCTAAGTCATGATTGTGGCGCGCTTCAAAATCATAAGTTAGAAACTATGTAACATGATTGTTTTGAGCTTTAGTTCCTAGGTAATTTAACCTTATTCTTTGATCCCAAGTTTGTCACACCCAGATTCTGGAATCTGAATGTGATCGGCATTGTTAACCTTTCAGAGGTCGCAAACAAGACTCTTCTTTCATCACAATCATATAGTTAAATTTGCGGAAAATTTAAAAACTTTTAAACATAGTGAAGTATACATAGAATTCATATGATTACTATATATAATAATATTCTAATGAGCTTAAATTAAAAACAACCATCGACTATTGAAGAATCAATTCAAATGAAGAGATCAATATATAATGTAATAATTTACCAAAATGGCCTTAATACAAAGCTTTGAAACAAACATCTGAAAAGAAACGCTAGGGACAACATCCACAAGCTATATCTAAATAACTAGGCAAGATAAATAATTGTAGCATCCTCAAAAATCAAGAGGACCTACCAAAGTCTGGAGAACGATAATCCGAACTACTTCAATGAGTCTTCAACCTTCTCTCTAACCTACACCTAAAAAGATAATAATAGTATAGGGTTAGTAAATACTTGTACAAGTAAGGGTGTATGCACACATACACATAAGGGCTATTCATGATCAAGGAAAGCTCTTACTATAACAACATGCCATGTTTCCAAAGTGCCATCACTAGAATTTTCTAATTTGTTATTCGTGAATTGTGGTATGAATATGACGTATTTTAATGCATTCAAAGCACACAACGGATTTTTTTATATGAATACAAGACCTTAGAATCATCAACATAATTTTAGAACAACTCTACCAAAAAATTTTGGATTTTGATGCCCCCAGCCCGAGAGCCCCTTTCCCCATACTTATTTTTTCAGTCTTTTTCTTCTTATTGTTGTCTAGATCAAAAATATCCTTTGATCCTATGTTTTACTTACAAGTGAAATGATTCATTATAGTCTCATACCTATAATGAATCAAGTAAATAATTCAAGATATTAAGGAAATGATTTAACTACAAATTGGACATGAAATCTTATTAAGCTATGTTTATTGGTTAAGCATATTATGCATCTCTTTACATAATTTAAGAAATCATTATAAGCCAATATTGTTTAGATATGTTCTTTTCCCGATTATATAAAGTCATTATAAGTCAATCTTATTTGGCTTGATCATTTTCATAACATGAGGATTCATTATTGGATATGCCCTTTACTTATTGAAAACTTCATTCTTATGAACAATGGCATTCATAGCTCTTACTTCCTTAGTTCGTCTTGAACTTACATCTCTTATTTCTTGTTATTTCCTTAGAGAAGTCTGTATCATTAACATCATGTGAAGCTACATGAAATCTAGTGTCTTCCCCACACCGAAAAGAGGTGATTCACTGATCAAAGTGAATCCTAGATCAAGCGAGTTAACATGAAATCCAGTGTCTGCCCCACACCGAAAAGGGGTCATTCACCGGCTAAAGTGAATCCATGTCAAGTATTTACCCCACACCAAAAAAGGGTGGCTCACGGCTAATGTGAACTATGAACATTCTTTTGAGCATTAACCTACATAGATCATGTGAGATAAACATAAAATCCAGTGTCTTTCCCACCCCAAAAACTGGTGATCTCTCTGGCCAAGGTAAGACGAAACATACCTATCTCTCTTAGGTGGAATCTACAAGCTAGTTCCCATGTTGGCTATACATAGTTCACACATTAGGAGATATTCGGAGACTCTTCTACACCGTGGTGGAGCGTCATCTCATGAGACTTACCTGTGCAAGCACTAGATCATAGCTAGTCTATCGGTGCTTTGCTCACTTTCTTTTATCTTCTTATCTTTTAGAGTTGACTCAAACATTATGGAAGATTGCTTATAGATTGAGGTTTACTTACTCTACTGATGACTTGACATCTCTTTATTTACATTGATTAAGTGTGAATTTATCCTTGCAGAACATTTTTGGTGTTAATGAGACTTATCTCACACATTCTAACACCCTTCTTTGTGAGTATCTTAACATAGTATCTTAGGTGTAAGTGAGACTTGTCTCACTTCCTTTAACACCTCATTTGTCTAACTTTCTTAACTTAGATACTTTTTGATTATGTTAATAGTCAGTTTACTTGCTTACTATCATTTGGTAGCTTCATATCATCATTTATGGACGTTGATAACTTCATTCAATGAAATACTTATGTTCATAGTTCATTTGGTTAGGGCATGTTGGGACTTGTCCCAATGATTGGCATACCCTTGGATATGGATTCATTGAATTATTTTAGATGTGCTTAAGTTGTCATTCAAATATTCTGGTTATATGTGATTGGCATAAAATTAGTATTGGCCTAGAAAATTTGGCAATGACTTCATAGCCAATTTATTGGCACAAGCCAAACATTCATTTAAATATAATTTCATGAAATCATTACTAGCCAATTTTATATCATAACTTAGGCATAACATTATTAGCCATTTCGGATAGCCTCATATGAATACTTTAATGAACATTCATCTTTAACAAGTCACATTTAACAATAACTTCACACTATGACCATAACACATCAATGGTTATCACTTTCATATACAAGTTAACATAATATCATTCTTTATTTCACGTAATAAATACTTAAAATCATATAAGTATACTTATAGGCTTATTCAACATTTACAAATCAAGAAACATACACATTAAGATCAGCCAGCACCAGATACCAACAACCTGATCGAGACTACATCTATATACTCATTGGAATCAGAATAAGGATACTAGGGAAAAAGGATGTTCAACAAGAACATTGGGAAACAACCCTAGTTTTGAGATTTCATAGATTCAAAATGATGGAAAATACTCTTGGAAAAAGAATATTAGGAGATAAAATCCATACCTTATGTTCAATTGAACCTACGAAGATTACCTTGCACGAAAAACTTGAAGGATGCCTTCAAATCGCCTAAGAAATTTTCTGGTTTTGTTGCATTTGGCTCGCTGTTTTTTCACGCTTGTTTTCTGTTTTAGTCGTGTCTTTATATGTCTTAGGAACTTATATTTAGTAATTTAACTTATACTAATTAACCTAATTAATAAATCAATTAACTAATTTATTAAAACGCCCCTCCTAGATTTACTAGAATTAGAAGAACACTTGACTTAACCGAAATATGGAAATTGCTTAGTGGTTTAGGTTTTGACCAATTAAATTAATTAATTAAATTTATAATTTAATTAATTAGGTAACCTAGGGTAATTTATAAAGTACCCCTAAGTTGTTAGGACTATAATTAACACTTTGGATCATCCTAGATTAGGTACTAAGATGTTTCTTAGTTAGTTACTTGTCTATTGTGAGGATTTCGGTTTGCCCATTTAAATTAATTACTTAAGTTATTAATTTAATTATTTAAGTGACTTAGGTTAATTAATAAAGTACCCCTAATTCATTAGGGACATAACTAACCCTTTGGGACCATCCTAGGCTAGGTACTAGGATGTCTCTTGAGTTAGTTACTAGGTTAGTGTGACCCGGTTAGGTTTTAGGTTATCGGGTGCACTAGATAATTTATTTTTGTTTTTCCTAGGCTAGTTACTTCGTTAGGTCAGTAGGTTAGAGTCTATAATTAGTTATAGATATAGGACCCACATGGTGGAACCCTTGTGCACGCCTGCCCCCTAACTACCCTAACTGAATTCGGTTAGGGTGGTCCCCTCCTTAGGCGTTTCTCGCCATGTGCTTGCACATGGGCTTGCACATGTGGTTCTTGTACTTTCCTAACTAACTATATTTGATGGTTCATTTGGATTTTTTACTTATTGTCCCAAGGATCCTCACTATGTCCTTAGGCACTGCTAAATCTACATACCCACTTTAATTGGTCGTGTGCTATGGTGCCTAGGATTGACACATGGACGCCTAGCACCTATATTGTATATTGAAAGTTATTGTATTTTAGCTTAGGGTCTTCATTTCAAGTACATATTTTAAACAAGCTCATTAATACTTATAAAAATTGGCTAACACCCTTTAAGCCAATATTTTCTAATATGCCCAATATTTTGCTTATTTGAGCATTATATAGAAATTGGCTAATACCCCTTAGCCAATTTTCTATACTATACCCAGTATTTCTCAATATTGGGCATTGGAAGTCCTATGTATCCCCAATACTTATTCTTAGAGACCTATTGGGCTCTTCACTAGACATGTAATTTTCTATAATGTTACAATTTCATAAAACTTAACTTTAACTTGCCTCTTTGACATTAAACCTTAATTCTTCTAACTTCATTTTCAAATCATGATAACTCATTCATTTAATTTATATAGAACACACCAAGACTCCATTTCAAGGTCTAGTTAGTGCAATGGATATATAGAATCACATACTACCACTTACCCGAGGTAGTACGTTCTTTTAGTAGACTTAGTTCATTCATTATTTTATAGGGGAATAGATTTAATTAACATAGACCATGAAATCTAGACATGGAATCTCGATACTACCCTTATCGGATAAAGGTTCACCACTTGCCTAAGGGGGGTCATTTTCTTAGATTTTACATTGCTTTTCTAATATATACACCTATGTGGGTGCATAGTTAAGGGATAAAGAGATTACTACTAAGTAACTCATTCTCTACTAACGAGGGGTAATCATGTCAAGAGGTACATTGGAATACAACATCTCAACTCACAAAGTGTAACCACTCCTTCTTCATATCCTCTCAATCCTAGGCATAAATCCCCCACGGAGTCCTAAACATTCTTTAATATAGACTAAGGGATAGCTAATTAGCACAACATCTCAACTCAAGTAGGGTACTTATCCCAAGATGTTATATTGGAATACCACATGTCAAATCATGAAGGGTATCTAACCTCCAAGTTATCTTAGAAAGATCTTGGAAATAGTGAGGTTGCTACTAAACACTTTATATCAACTAACAAAGAATGTACACCCCAAAACTCCCCTTTTCATTCACATTCTTTAACTTCATTCATTCATTCATTCAAAGTCTGAGTGTGTGTCCATGTGAGAACACCTTTCTCATAATCACCATTTTGATAACATTGACTTCTACACATGCTTACATCTTCATTCATCATATTTCAGACTTACACATGTTTCACATAAACATATAGTTCATTTAGACATAATCTCTAGCATACTTCACATAACAAGCTTCATAAAGCACATTAATAAAAACAACATCATTATCATCTTATTTTACATAATATGCCTTCATGGAATTATTCACAATGCATATGTAAAATCACATTCATATATTCAAGTAAACACAGCCACCTAGGTGGACCATACCACTCAAGAGAATTTCATAATAAAAGTTAAACAACGTAACTAACTTACCATTAATCCAATATTTCACCACCTATAATAAATTACTCAAGAATACTTCATAAAATAGATATTAGGGTACTAGCTAAGTCACAATATAACTATCAAGAAACTCTAACTCTAACATTATCAAATCATGTTCATTAGACCCAATTCATAAGTCAAAAGTTGATAAAAAGCAATCACATAGTTTCATTGAAGTTTTAACATTAAAATCACCAATTAACATTAGAAATAGTATATTGGAATCCTTTAAACCATTTTCATGCAAGACCTATACTTAGAGTCCAAGATAGAAAAAGCTAGGGTTTGAAAACCTCTTTTAAAATTCCATAGAAATGGCTACTTGAATGGAAGAGAGTTAAAGGATGACTAACATACCTCAATGAGAAGTAAAACCACTAATTTTGATGAATAAACACGTCCACCACCAGTCCTCTAAGCCCTTCCTTGAGTCCAAGCTTTTATTTGGTTTTGAGAAAGTCTTTCTTGAGAGAGTGTTGTGGGTTTTAGTATATGAAGTCTAAAATTGGGTTTTAGTGTTTAAAAAATCTTAATATACCTAAAAGACCCTAAAAATATCACCCTATGTTGATAACTTGGGGTGAATTTACCAAACACCCAAAGTCAAAATAGATTTTTGACAGCCTTTGGCAGGCCAATCCACGTCTTTCACAGACGGGTCGTTGATGGGGTACGTCGATTGGGGTTGAGTCTTTAACTTGTGCAGGTTTGGATATCCTTGCAGGGCCAATCGGCGCCCAAGCTCGACGGGTCATTGGTTGACCAATGGTTCGCCCCTTGTGGCCGTCGTTGGTCACTGCTTGGAAGCCACCTGCCAATTGGATGGGGTCCTCTTCTAGGTCTCCTCATGGGTCCTAGGTGGGGTTTTACCCAGACGTTAAATGCTTATAGATAGTTTTCTAGGTCTCAGTAACATCCCACATCAATTTTGATTCAAATGAACACGTAAAGCACACTAAAACACATGAAGACACACTGTCACACACTGCCTAAGAATATCATTCAATAATTTTGACTCAAAACTAACTCATGAAACATTCATGAAGCTCTAGTTCACCTTAGTTCATTTTAGGGTATTACGATATAAATATAGACTTTGTTGTTGGGTTGCCTCGAACCTGGAGGAAAAATGACTCAATATGGGTTCTTGTTGATATATTGAAAAAATACACTCACTTTATCTCTGTTAGGTCTACTTATTTGGCAGAGGAGTATGCTAGATTGTACCTCAATGGGATTGTGAGGTTCCATGGTATCCCTTTTGTCCATCATATCAGATAGAGGTGCTCAATTCACTTCTCCTTTTTGGAGGTCTTTTCAAAAAGGGTTGGGTCCTCAACAAAAGCGCAGCACCACTTTTCATCCCCAAACGTATGGTAAAGCGGAGCGTACCATTAAAACTCTAGACATGCTAAGAGCTTGTGTAGTTGATTTCAAAGGAACTTGGGATGATCACCTATCGTTGATTGAGTTCTCCTATAATAGTATATACCATTCGAGTATATCCATGGCACCTTTTCAAGAACTCTATGGTAGGAGATGTAGGTCTCCGGTTGGGTGGTTTGAGATTGGTGAGTCTTCACTACTTGGTCCTGAGATAATCTATGGAGCCTTCTAATCTATAGTAGGCAAAAATCCTATGCTGACAATATATGAAGAGACCTTGAATTTGAAGTAGGTTCAGAGTCTTTTTGAAGATTTAACCCATGAGAGGGGTGATTATATTTTGAAAAAAGGGGAAGCTTAGATTCGGTATGTGGGTCCTTACGAGATAGTGAAATGGGTTGGGAAGGTTGCATATGAGTTGGAACTACCAAGTGAATTAGCCCCAGTTCATCTCGTATTTCATGTATCTATTCTCAAAAAGTGTATTTGAAACCCCTTATCTATTCTCCCTATTATAGTTTTAGGTGTTAATAAGGACCTTTCTCTTTAATGTAAAGGTTCCGCTGGAAAGTCTAGATCGCCGAGTCAAAAATTTGAGGAACAAAGAGGTGGCCTCTGTAAAAATCCTATGGAAAAACAGCCTAGTTGAGGGAGCAACATAGGAGGGTGAGACCGACATGAAGTCATGTTATCGTCATCTTTTTCTCAAAATTTTAGCAAAAATTGAGGTTAGTAATAATCCTCTTAAAGTAATGAATAATGTTGAATTGGCTTGCTTTACAAAAATGTGCATAATTATGGTAAAGGTTCATGCTAAAAATGAGTTTTCATGGAAAAATTATTTTTGCTTAACTTGCACTTATTTGTATTATATGCATTGTTACCTTTATAGAATGATAATGAGAATGTTAATGTGTTTTGAAAGAAGTTTTGCATAAGTGAATCTTGATGTTTATATTGATCTCAAAGTGATGTTGAGGAGGTAGTTCCTCATGTTTTAAGGTTGAGCTCTTATATGTGGTAAATTGTGATTTGATTTGCTATGTATAAATGTCATGTTTATGTGATGAATGGATTTTTGAATTACTCCTATGATTTGTGACTCATGATGATTTTATTTTGTTGGATGGGCTGCTAGTATTGAGCATTCTAATTCCCCTACAAAAAGATTTTAGTGTCATTCGGGGACGAATGTTCCTAAGGGGGGATAATGTAACAATCAAAAGTTTATGACTTGGTCTAGAGACTCACAAGATGATATAAGTCTAAAATAATGTGTTGAAACTAAGTAGGAATTGTTAGAGTCAACGCCAAGAAATGACCTTGACGTCCGAAGAATTGTGAAACGTGTGCTAGTGTTACTCGGCATGTTTCAATGGGATTTAGGAGTCAGAATTTAATGAAATTTGGTGTAAATGTATTAAACACATATTAGAGGTTGTGTAGGGTCTAAACATAAAAATACAACTCGCAAAATACCACCCTAAGGGTCCTTGAAAAGGAACCATCCATTGACCCCAAAACTGCCCAAATTATAGTGTGCAACCACAAGCACAAACGACGCTCCGTCGTTGTGTCTCTGTGGTACAGCATGGGCCGTGGTTGGATCGACGTGGGATGAGGAATAGTGGATGGGGGTATTTTCACTATCTAATTAGGCAAGTAAGATTAGTTAGTTAATTAGCTAATTAAGGGTTAAGGGGTTGTTAATTAAGTTAATTAGGAACTGTATAAGGTTTCAACCTCATTAAACTAACGTAACTCCTCAAAATGCCTAAAACCCACTTAGTTTTAACTTCTCTCTACTTTCTCTCTCCCCAAACATAACCTCCATTGAAGAACTCCAGAGCTTCAATAAAAAAATGAATTCACAAAGGCTTTCATCTCAAATTTTTGGCTAGATCATCCTAAGGTATAGTTTCTTTCACTCTTGTGATTCATTTCCAAAGAGGCCCTTTCAAAGATTGTTTTCAACTCCCCCAAAAATAGAGATTCAATCTAGACATGGGTTATCTTTTCAAAACGAAATTTTTATTCAATTATTATTAATTATATTACTTTAATCATTGTTTAACTAATTATTAATGGTCAATTTTTGGCAATCACTCAAGATTTCTCCTTGAACCCTTTTTCTTCCCTAAGATCGTTATGTTTTGAAGTTTTATGGTAATTGTGGAAGATGATGAGCATATGAATATTAGAATGATAATTTCTATGTATTACTTCTTAAATTACCTTGTTTATGCATTGGTTATGTATTCTTTTGTAATTGAAGTATTAAGGCAATGAAAAGCGCAAGAAGGTATAAAGAATGATTCTTCTTGAATTCAATTATGAAGTATGAGTACTTAGATTGTAATGTTTTTATGTCTAACATGTGGTTGTGATGTTGATAACAAGTATTCCTCATCCTTAACCCTAGACAATTGAATTAATTATGAAGTATGTAAGTCTGTTATGGTATGATTATTAATGAAAGTAGTTTCTCATGATTATAATAAAGTGTTGAGTGAAAGGGTTACTCACTTATATGTGGTTTCCAAAGTGAAAGGATAACTCTCACTTACGAATACCTATGAGATATTATGATGAGATTTTCACATAGGGGTCTAGAAGAGACTAATGTGATCTTGTATGATGAGTATGATGATTACTTAAGGGAATAAATGCTTAGCACCGAAAGGGCATGTAAATGATATAGATGTATCACGTTTAGAAAATTCTGCGTCCCACATGGGTTTCTTAAAGTTTAGTAATTCCAAATTCCCAAGATATGTGTTATCTCATGAGATGGAAATCTCCACGTCTAGCAAGTCAAGGTTTTTAGTAGCAATCTCCTTGACCCTTAACTATAGCCCACATAGGACTATAGCTTAGTGGATCCACCTAGATAGCTATGTACGAAAGGTTGAACCTTAGGAAAGTGTTAACCCTCTCTTTTCAGTGTGGGAGTAGAACACCAGATTCCATGTAGCTCACATGGTCTCATGTCAGATTTTGCACTTCTTTCCCTAATGTAAAAGTAAATGGATAAATTAAGTATGTGAACTCTTATTAGGTCTTGTCATAAAGTCTACTACATGGTGTGAGGGAGGGTATGGGATTTCACTTATACATTGCCCTTGTGCGATCCTAACAGATGGTCTTAGTAGTGTTCTTGTATGACTAAGTTGATTTTATGTTATGTATGTCAAGTTATAGATGATCTTATTACCAAAGCATTTTATGATGAATTATGAGGATATGTCATATGGATGAAGTAAGTGACTTAATGTGGTTCATTGCTTTGGATAGGGTTATGGGGTTCTATTCTTGGAATTGCACAAGTATTGCTTTAGGTTGCTTATATGTTAGGTTAATATCATATTGGGTTGACTAATGATGTTCCTTATATGTGCATGTTGAGTTATTTGATATTATGCGTGATTTTGACTAAATTGTGCCTTTTCAGATGCTTTGATGATTTTATGCATAGGAGACATACTTAGTGCATGTGGTTTGTACTAACACATGTTTCTTCCTTTTTTTCTGAAACATTGTAGGTTCCGTCCATTGAAAAGCTTTTAGGTCACTTTGGAAGAAGACTTGTACTTTTCTTGTTGGTGAGTTCTCAATTTGAGTATGGTGTCATTTGTTCTACCTTAGTAGTGTTGCTTATGTCTAAAGACATTTACTTCATTCCTTATTCTTTAAGACTATTGTTGTAAGCCTATAATGGCATATTGTACTTGTGTATGGGATTACGCACAACTTTGTTATACTCTTTAGATGGTTTAAAGTGAGACACAGTATTAGACTAATTTTTATGTATTGGTTATGTTGCCTAAACAAGAAGCCTATGTATAATTTATAATCGAGGAGTCTAAGTAAACTACGTATATGATATAAGAGGGGTCTATGTATACCTCACTGTGTAAAAAAATTAAATTTTCTGCATTTTTGACCTATGATATGCCATGACGAATGCTAAGTGCTATTCTAAGTCCTCTTCGAGGACAAAGACATCGGTTACGTCTAGGGGTTACTCCCCGATTATGACAAAGTTTCCTTGGGTTAGTGAATTTGAAGTTCAGTTTGCAACACGAGGTCATAATAAACTAGTGTACCAAAATAGTTTGTGTATTTAGGTGCCTAATAAAATCTATCATATTTTCAGGTATATATACATGTATATCCATGAGTTTCCAAAGTTAACGGATTCACCTGTGCGTAGATTCATATCTAGAAAGTTTTGTATGCTCCAGAGCCTTTTGTAACCATTTTTATAGTGCTCGATTGAGAAAAAAATCTGCCTCTCATTTCTTGATAAGCTTCTTCTAAAACTTTCTTTTTGTTTCTCTATTTCCCTTTCCAATTCTTTAACCTTAGACCTCGGCGCCTCTAACGTCCATTTTGCAAACCTCCTTTGATAACACTTAATTACATTTTCTATGATTTAAAATATAAACGGTCATTATCAATAAAGAACCCAACGATGGGTTGAGGTCAAATCCCACAAGAGATGGTTAAGTGAGACTTTTATCACGAAGAAAACCCGCGTGCTAATCTTTTGTTAGTTTGTTTGATTGATGTTAGCATAATTACAAGTTTTAGAGATTATGAAAAATGAGATTGTTATTAACACAAATGCAAGACAAGGTAATTTTGCAAGTAAGAAAGGAGTCTCGAGAATGGATAGTTGAATACTAATTCCGAATGAGCATAATTGCATTGCTCAACAGAGTTTGTTATTAACGGGTAGAGCTAGATTAATCAATCACAATAGGCATTATCAATCACCTGTAGTATCTCATTACACTTTTGTAAAACCTCAACATGTATCAAATACTAAGTTAATCAACCACCATAATTTGGTTTTCTCTTTCATGCAAAACTAGCATATGAACTTAATCAAATCAATTATCAAATAAATCTTCCATTCTAATGCATCTTTCACAAGCAAACATATAGATCATAACCTAGATTACTCTTTGCAACTTCAAATCATGAATAAAAACTTATAGAAACAATTGAACCCATTTCAAACCGACATTTAATTGAGCAACCACAAAGACCCACAAGCTAATTAAAAATCAATTAAATTTCACACCCCTAAGACTATGGGCTTTTAGCCACTCATACTAGAAATTAACAAAAAAATTCTAATGTAATTTTTCTCCATTGACTAGAAGCAATTCAATCTTCAATTCAAAGTACCAAATTATCAAGTCTTAACAAGCAGAATTCCAAAAATACTTTAGAATGTTCTATGTATAATATACTTAGAACACTTAGGAATAATGTTTCTCTCTCCCAAAATCTATTTATACATTTCCAAAAAGTGGATAAAAATTGAACTTTAGAACTCATTAACATTTTAAGTACACCTCATCCAATTCTAGGTGTAAATGACTGTTAATTAGTATAAAACTCGACAAAGAGTTGGAGTAGAATCCATAGGGAGCGATACAAGTCTAAATTAATTTATGAAGCTATAAAGTGTTCTATTCAGTTATAAATATAGAATTTATCAATAAACATGTAAACAAGTCTAAGGAGATGGCAAAAAATGTCAGATGGGGGGGTTTGGATTGTCAATCACTAGCTACAATATAGGTGGAGGAAATAACAATATAGAGAGGAATTATCAAGAGGTGATCGATTATAGGCAAATTTCACTATATAGGTAATCGAAACTACTAATAAATAGATAAATATGAGTAGGTAGGTCTAAACTCATATCAACCTAATAACTACAATCATCAATCGAAAGCTTTGATTCTAAAACTTCTTTTTTCAAGCTAGCCTAGAATTCTAAGTTTGAATTGCATTTCCAACTGTAATTCTTAGTTTAAAACACAACTACAAATTAACACACTTCAATTAAGCATTTAAATAAGTAATTAACAATACCTTTAAGTTAATTCAGCACATAATCACAAGATTACACAACAAGACTTGGAGTTTTATCTACACATCATAGAAATAGAGAAACAATTACCAAATACATTAAACATGATCTAGGTAAAGGTTCCCAACTCTTTATAATGGTCCAAATTGAATAAATTTAGAAACCCACTTGGAAATCCTATTAATTAATCTTAGAAATCCTCAAATTCTACAACAAGAACTCAAAAACTAAGAGAAAATCTAACTCCTCAAAAAAAATTAAATTCCAATTTATAGTTACCCACTTTTTTCTTGAAGTCCATTTGGCAGAACAAGTCAGGCCTCTTCGAGTGATACAACGATCTTCCCTTAGCTCCCTTTCATCGCAATTCTGAATTGGTTATTAGCCTCCCAGTTTCTATAACTTTAGGCGATCAAAGTTGCTATCGCAGAGTCGTTTGGTGATCCTCCAAGTACCCATTCATATTGGCAAATTTATTTTTCCCCAGGGTTGGGATGATGGAATTTTGGGCGAGCTAAGGAATCACTTTGATGTTCGCCGAGTGGTCTTGGGGATCACCGACATCGCTTTTCTTCATTTCTTAAGCTATTAAATTTTTTTATATCTAGTCATGTTCTTTCCTTTCTCCTTAGACTTTATAGTGGCATATTAACATTTTAATGTTAATTTAGATCATAATTTTGGCATTTGAGGATAGTTATACTATCAAAATGAACTCCTAAATGTGTTGAAATCTCAAACTCATCAGCACCACCAACTTAACTTTTGCTTGTCCTCAGATAAAATTCAAGATCAATCACTTCAACAAGGATGTTTACAGATAGTTCTGGATAAGAACCAATATAAGTGCACACAAAAAAGTTTAAACTACACATATAATGCTCAATAGTGCACTCAAAGATTCAAATTGTGACTCACCATTATCAAGTGTACTCAAGCTCACAGTGTTTGCTTCAAATACAAGTTCAACTTTAACAAAGGAACTAAAATGCCCTTATAATAAAGATAATTCAAAACTTACATAAAATTTATCATAGATGGGATGTTGTGGAATCAAATACAACTCTTACACTCATAAAGATGAACACATGCATGACTCACCCATATGCTTGCCCTTATTTTCAATCAACAATTGTTTCATCTCACTAAAAATCACAAAGGTCCTTTAAGGCTTGTAATAGGGCTGAGTGTAAAGGTATGGTCACTTAGGCTTAGTGACTTATACCTACGTGAAGTATGGCCTGAAAATCACTCCTTCTCATTCTCTTTCATACTGAAATATGTTCTAACTCTACCCCCATTATTCAACTCAACATGCATCCCCGAATACTACGCTATTCTTCATTTTATTTCACAATTATTTTTCTATTTTTCAATCTCTTTCTTATCTTTATACATTCTCTTCTTTCTTTCTTCATTTCTTTTAAAATGTTGTGGTTCCATCTTTTTTCAAAACAATCCATCAAAGGAGGAATCTTTACACTTCTTGACTTTCCTTTTGTTTGCCACACCCCCAACTTAGGCTTTTGTTTTATGTTGGTTATTTAAACATACCAATACTTCATCAAGGTTGTACGTCATAGGATAAAGAGGTGAAATATTTTTAAGCTTCTTCCAAGAAAAGGATAGGGTCAAAAGGTGTCAATCAAGTTTAACACATCTCCCAAGGTTGGTCACAAAGAGGTATATTGTCAAATAAACTCACTCTTCAAAATTCTTGCCTAAGATCATTTCAATTGCTCACTTCACACAATCAATCAGACCAACGGGGCGAGTTCTAGATGTCATCAAGCACAATGATCAAAAACATAACCTCACTACAGAAGGCATTGGTACAATTATCAAACAAGACTCCACAGTTTCTAGCTATCGTGCAGTGTTTATTATAAGAGACTCATCCGACAATCAACAAGTCACAACAAGATGCTAAAAGTGCACTTATTAATGTATAACTTAGTTTGTCTCACGTAGCTATACACTCATTTCGTTCAATTACGAGCACTATTCAAGTCATTAGTATTGACCGCAACCGACACTCAAATTTTCACAAGAACAACTACAATCACACACACAGGAGGTGGAAAATTTTTTAAATTGGCCAAAAATTATCAACAACCACAATTCAACAACCAAGATATATATATATATATATATATATATATATATATATATATATATATATATATATATAAGCTCAATATTCATAAAACACAATGATCAAAATAAAACTAGTATTTACAAAATACCAAAAAAAAGGTAGGTATATAAATACCAAACCCCACCAACAAAAAATTAGAGTTGTCCTCAAATGCAACTAAAATTAGAAATAGTCTGAAAAGTAACATAAAAGAGGCAATGAGAAACATCCTTCAAAGCTGGGCCTAGGTGAAATCTACATATCCATAGATCCCTTTGTGTGGGCATCAGTTCTCAGTATATCAACATCTTTGTCTCTACTTTAGCCCACCATTGAAGTTTCCTGAACTAATGCTTGTCTCGTAATGTCGAACATAGCATCCTCCAAGTGAACCAGATCCTCATAAACAGCCTTCTCATGAACACCAGGTTGCTCCTCATTAGCCTCGTTCTGCGTAAGAGCATCATTAGCTCTAACCTCATCTTTAGTGGTAGTCTTAGGCACATCACAATTAGAAGCAATATTGATGCTCGATCCATCTGGATATCCATCGTCCAAAATAATGAAGCAAAATCAATGGACTTAGATTGGTCCATATCTTTTTCCAATCCAATATTATCGGCCTTCAAGGACTTCGCAGCATCAGTGGCTCCTTATCCTATCTCACACACCTCTACTCTTGCATTAAGGTCATCAATCGATACTATGAATGGTGTCAAGCAACAGTAATGGCTCTCTTACACATCCCGTAAATAGTGGCATCCAACCAAGTCACTTGGGTGATCGGAGTTCCAAAAGTAGAGGTAGCACCAAATCTAGGGGAAGGAGGTGCAAGAGAAGTTCCAGGAGTATCAAAAATATTGGAGCTAGAAGTACTCGAAGTCTAGTGGTCGGATTAGTCATACCTACCTCTACAGGTATCACATCAATTTCAAACATCAGGGATGAGTCTAGCAGGGCTGCCTCCTCATGTCATCCTCTTTCTTCATGTACTCGGTATCTATATGTCAAATGACAATAGAAGATATGGGTGTAATCTCGACATCCCTCTTCTCATCTCATGGGACTTGGGCCCATCGACACAACTCCATGATCAACACTGGAAATTGAAAAGACATCTAGTGATGTTAGGCCAACATGGCCACTCTTGCTCAATGATCAAATCTAAGTTGAGACTCTACCTAGAAATTATGGACCCAGATAGGTTGCCTTTGGCTGGCAGAGGATATACTCATTCTTGGAAGGCATGATCGTGCTACTAATAAACTCAACACAATATCTAGCTACGACATTAAGATCATTCTTCTCTATCGGCGCTCCAACCTCAATATACCTTGGGGTGTGTTAGAAAGAAGAGGGTAAACAAACATTTAAGGTCATCCAGAGTCTTTGTCTTGATCAACTCTTGTAGTCATGCATGAATTCGGTGGCCCACTTGAATTCAACATTTATATCATCGATGCGACATTTTACCTTCTTGCCTCGAATCACAATGAAGTCCACAAGCTTGAAGGCACTAGCCTTCTTCTTCCCTTGAGGCACCAAGTCACTATAAGCTGAGTAGAACTCATGAGCCCATGCAGGAATGTATGGGCCACGGGGCTTGGTAAAGACCTTAAATCTGTTGAACCTGAGAGTGTCCCACATTAATGGGTTATGTCCACCAAACAATCTATGGACAATCTCTACTCCTCTAATATGCTCCTCAATACCTTGACCTTTAGTTTGTTTATTGACCGAGGAGGAAGACCCTGGCAGTGCCAGAACTACAGTATGTGTTGGAGTTGTAGTTGCATGAGGAGTACAAGCCTTAGTTACTGACATCGTAGAGGGATCATGCATCACCTTGGTGCAAAGCTCTGCTCTCCACGCTCATAAAACTAATCATCCTTAGGTTCAGATATAGAAGAACGAGAATCCTATGAATACCCCTCGTTGTCTAATGGGGTGACATGTGCCTCTTAGACACCCTCACTACCAAATTTGGACCTTCGGTGTCTCAACCACGAGTGTCTTTCCCTTTTCTTTGACTTTTGATCCTTGGTAGAGAGATTTGTTACCTTATTTCGGGATGTAGTTGCATCCTCACTTATAGTTATTCACTTGTGTCCGCTTTTGGGGCGGCATGTCACTTCTATGAACTTTGGGTCTAACCATTCTTGCAACTAATGTAAAAATAGAAAAAGATCTAGATAATATGTAGAAAATAAGTTACAAAAAGACTAGTCAAACCGATCGACGAGTCGCCGAACCACCAAAAGTCAGGAAACAAAAATTTTAAAAAATCAAAGCTTGTTGGCAATGTCTTGGGACATTCGGTGGATTTTCAACAACAATCGGCGAACTAGATGTATCTCGCCAAAAGTTAGAGTATATTTTAGGGAATTAGGGGTGCAGAAGGGAAATCAAGAAGAACTTTCGGTGATTTTCCAAGAGAACTTGGTGAGATCATGCGTATTTTCATAAGATAGAATATAAAAAATCAACATTTATTGAAATTGAAGGAGATCAAGGGGATTTAGGAAAACCACCAAACTAATCGGCGTGCCCGACCCAGCTTGCCAAATAGCTCTTCATGCCAATTTTTCACCCCTTACTTCAAAATCAATTCTGCAACCAATGAAATCAAGATTAAACACCTACAGTATTAAATTAAATCAAGACACATACTACCCATACCCTCGGGATACTCAAACTTCCCTGATTTGGCAAAAATTAGCCAGTTGACGTATTTTGTCCTGAAGAATGACATCACCCACTCCATCATTGGGGAAATTACAACATTTGGCATAACCCGAGGTTACTCAGACTTCACCCTTCTATACCCAACACATATTCAACAAAAACCAATAATATAACTAATGACACGTGAACTAATCATTTACGAACAATTAGACACAAATTTAATTAATTTTGTGCAATTTAACAGTTAAAAAACAATTTAAACATACAACCCAACAATTTTGACAACATTATACCAATTTCATTCGAGTTCCACCACATATGGAGTACGGGATTTAAAATCCAACCTTTATGCCAAAAAATAGTTTAAAAGTTATATGACATAGAATTTCACAAATAATCCAAGCAAAGATCCCAAGTAACATGAGAATAAAACCAGAAAAGTATGAGAATTTAATATTGGGTGGTTTTGATTGACATTTCAAGTACACCTCATTCGAATTCTAGGTGTAAACAATCGTTAACTAATATAAAACCCAACGAAGAGTTGGGGTCGAATACACAGAGAGTTATTTAACGTTTTAAGCACACCTCATCCGATTATAGGTATCAACAATCGTAAATAACTATAAAATCCAACAAAATAAGTTGAGTCAAATCCCACAGGGTTCGGTATGTGTTTAAAATTCAATAAAGAAGTATCAATATGGTCTAACAAACCATAGAAATAAATATTATCGGAAAGACATTACATAAATTAAGGGGATGACACGAATGTCATATAGTGTTTTAGTTTTGGTTATCAACTACAAACAGTTGCAAAATTTATAAAATTACAATAGGGAGAATGATTCTTGGGATGTGACAGATTATAGGAAAATATAGGCATGTGGGTTATTTCAACTACAATTAAACAGCTAAATATAAGTGAGTAGGATAGACTATAAGAAAGATATTGTTTCTCTCGAACAACTACCCCGATCAAGGTTATTTCTTTCGAACATAAACAAGCATGATAATGAAGAGAAACCCACACCTTAATCCACTCACACTCTTAGTTTCTATGTTCCTCTTCCTTAGACGACTATCTTTAACCTGTTGAGCATGAACCATCAACCTAGTAAGATCCATGTAGTCATGAAGCATGGCTGCATGACATTCTTCTTCAAGCTCTTTAGACACTCTCATTAAATAATGGCTCATTTCATCCCTATCATTAGAAACCAAAGAGGAAGCATATTGGAACAGCTTAATGAATTTTAAAGATTATTCCTTGACACTCATACCTCCTTGATGAAGTTTGATGAACTCCTCTACCTTAGCTTCCCTTTTTTTCCTTGGTAAGAATCTATCAAGAAAGGCCTTTTTGAAGATCTCCCAAGTCATGGTACCACATCCAAAACCCCTACTATCCTCCAATGATTATACCAAGTCTGATCCACGTTCTTGCGTTGATAGGCATCAAGATCAGCCTTCTCAGTAGTACTCGCCCTCATAGAAAACTAAATCTTGTAGACCTCATCCAGGAAATCTTGGGGGTTTTCATCAACCTTGGATCCAATAACATAAGAGGATTCATCCTCATAAAATCTCTCAACCTTCTAGCCATAGTACTAACATGTTGGTTCTCTCGAGGAACAACCTTTATGTTAGCTTGTGTCGTAATGGCTTGAGATTGGGTGGTGATGGCTTGGGCCATTTGGAACAGGGCTTCCCTCACCTCACCATCTGTCATAGCCGGAGGATTGACAAGAACTTGATCATTCTCACAGCTTGTACTTGAGGAGGAACTTGATTTCCTTGGGGAGTATCTCCCGCATTCGCAATCTCTTGTCCTAGTCTTCTCGCGACTGCCATTTTTGTATTCATCTCCTATAACCACAGGAAAGGGATTAGATGCTAAGAGATATAGATTGAAGACATATTATAGAAAAGGTTTGAATTATAAGAGATAGATTGAAGACAGTCTATTGTCGGTAAAAGTCTTATGCCAACAATAAAAGAAGAAACCTTGAGTTTGAAATAGGTGATCATGTCTATTTGAAGATTTCACCTATAAAATGGGTGATGAGATTCGGTAGAAAAAGGAATTTAAGTCCCCGGTATGTTGGTCCTTATGAGGTTTTACAAAGGGTTGGAAAGGTTGTCTATGAACTGAAACTACCTAGTGAACTAGCTTCGATTCATCCTGTATTTCATGCTTCTATGCTCAATAAATGCATAGGCAACCCAGTGTCTATTCTGGCTATTGAAGGTTTTGGGGTGGATGAGAACCTCTCCTATGAAGAGGTTCCGGTTGAGATCCTAGATCGCCAAGTCAAGAAGTTGAGAAACAAGAAGGTTGCCTCTATAAAGGTTTAATAGAGGAACCATCTTGTCGAAGATGCAACATGGTAGGCTTAGGCCAACATGAGTCCCGCTACCGTGTTCTATTTACTCCTTGAGTTTATACATTCCTCTTAGTAAAGAAAGTAATGAATAATATGAAATTGACTTGTTTTGCTAAATAGGTGACTGTCTTTGTAAGTTTAAGAAAATGCTTTTATACTCTATTAAATTGTACTTATGTGAAATATGTATGCACGTTGTCTTCTTGAGATTTTTTTGTTGTTGTTGTGTTGAGAAGGATGAGAACATTGGAACTCCTTGATGTATTTTGAGCTCATGATAATGTTGAGAAGGAAGTAACTCACTGTGTGTTATGAATATGGAGCTCTTATATGTTGTGCATCATGAATTGAGTGCTATGTGTAATATTGTGATATGTGTTGAAAGGAGTTGTGAAGTACTCCTATGAGGTGTGACTCATTACGATTTTATGTTGTTTTGTGTTGGGATGATAGTATTGAATCTATCCTTAACCTCCACAAAGATTTTAGTGTCACTCGGGGACGAATGTTCCTAAGGGGGGATAATGTAATACTCCGGAAATGTCATGACTTATACTAGAGCTTAATCTATTGAATAATGTTTAAAATGATGTTTCCAGACCTATATATATTCATTTTGAAAATTTAGATCCAAAACGACAAAGAAAGACCTTGACATCCGAAAACTAGCTAAATTGAACTAGTTGGTGTTACTTTGTTTGGTGAATTTTTTGTAGTGTCAAATGTAGTATAAAACTAGTAAAAAGATTTTTGATAGGTATTATGTAGTACAAAGGGTCCAAACATCCGGTAACAATACCCTAAAGACCTTCTGAAGGGTCCTTGGGGAGGACCCCAACATGGGTAGGCAGGCTTCCAAAGCAGCCTGCACGAGCAAGAACAAAGGGGCTGCTGCGCGACAAGCAGCCCACATGTGGTTTACTGCCCCAAGATTTTGGAGGTAGCCTCGTGAAACGAGGCTATCACGAGGCACACTGCCTCGACCCAAAATTCAGAAAGCTGGAAATTGGCCCCGCGATGTGCAGCCACTTCCCAGATTCGTTAAAATCATATTTTTGGTAATTTAACTTCATAAAAAGACCCATATAAGTGAGGATATTTTGGTTATTTTATAGGAATACTATATATTAATTATAGGTCTGTTTTAGACCACTTTTTACACACTTAAACCAAATCAAACGAATTTCTCTTATTTCTCTCAAGAACACTCTCTTTTCCAAACTCCATGAAAAACAAGAAGAGCTTAAGGAAGAAGACCAAGACTTCAAGACTTTCTTCCGAAATTCGTGGATTGTTCATCAATAAGGTATGGGTTCTTCACTCTTGGGATTCCTTTTTCCAAGATGTCTTTTTAAAGATAGTTTTCAAGAAATTCATCCTAGAGTTTTTACTCTACAAAACGGGTTTTCTTATACATTTATGAATATCGATGAAAAATAATCGTTTTCTATGGTTAATTTAGTATATATTGTTGAATATTTGACTTTTAATGTTTGAACTTCGTGTGAATCATGTCTCCTATCAAATTTATGGTTTCGAATGGGGTATACCTACTACTTGATAACATGTAATTGTCGGGATTGGGACTATGACTTGAATGAACTCCTAAATGACCCTTTCCCTTATTATACTATACGGATTAGTCTTGTTTATGAGTTGAAGAGTTAGTATAAATTATGTTATTGAGTATTTCACTATGTTGTTGGATGGTTGTTGTATATGGAATATAAGTTCTTGAATAAGGATCTTGGAAGCAAGAGGTAAGTCTTCTAAATTCGTGATTACTCTATGATATTTGTGTTAGCCTATAAATGATGTTACACTATTAATGAAGTAAGTATGATGATGTTATTCATATATATTGGGAAATGAATATGTTAATTTGTGAGATCATGATAAATACGATAATGCAAGTTTACGATATTCTCTTGTATATTTTACACAAGATGAGTTATGATATGTTAATCTCACAAACAAAAGGTTGCGATGAAAGGAAATTCTCATCTAATCCTAAAGAGCTTATGATCATGTTAATCAAGGAGTTAATCTCCTATGTCTTATGATAATATTTATGAATAAATGATGACTTAAAGGTTAATCAAAAAAGGATTTTACCTTAGCACCAAGTGAACTAGATATGAGAGGTGTCCCTTCCCTCGTTGGAAGGTAGGTTCACAATGACTCTCATGAGATACAGGCTGCCATGTAATGTGGAACTATGGTTATCTAATACATCTCCTAGTTCTTGAACTATGTTGCCAGCATAGGATACTAGCTAGCAGATCCACCTAGAAAGTTATGTCATTTTTGGTTCTACTTTGGCCGGTAGACCACTTTTTTCAGTGTGGGGTTTTATGACACCGGATTTCATGTTTATCTTACATGGCATTATGTCGGTTAAGGCAAATGTTCCCTCAACTAAAATGAAAGACAAGTAAATGTACGTTGACTAGGGGGACTTGAAGAGTCTACTTAGTATAGGTAGGGGTATGGAACTCTACCTAGACATTGCACAAGTTGACTCTAAGGGAAGTCCTTTGATATTGTTCTTATGTAATATGATAACATGAAAGTTATGATGCTTATAATACATATTGTTACTCTTATATGAATTTGGTTACGTTAATGAACATGTTATTGGTATATATTGCTTTATGAGGTGATGACAATTTATGTTACAAGTTATATGAAGCAAAGTTTTACTTATGGTTTCCTATCTTATCTATTGTGAGGTTATGGGGCTTCACATGACCATTGCACTTGTAGGTTGGGGATGGGATCATTGGTAAGTGTTTTGTATGTTATGTTTGTATGTTCTATTAAATATGAAATGTTAACATGTCTTTGATTATGATCATGCTTTATGTTGATGGAATCCTTAACTTGTATACATTTTATGGTATGTGTATTGATGATTTTCAAATGACTTATCGTGCTTTCTACGAAATTATCCTTTTCATGCATGTCCTTAAATGTTATGTGCATATACCCATACTTAGTATATGCGGCATACTAACCCCATTACTTTATATTACTACAAAGTAGTGTCCGGCCATTGAAGATTAAGAAGGTCTATTGAAGAAGCTTGGAACTCTTTATCCAAGTGTTGGTAGGTCCTCTTGTTCAAGGATACTGTCTTTTTGTACTCTAGCTTATGAAGACTTTAGTAGTTATTAATAATACTATTGATTCTATTTACGTTCTTCAGATTATTTTGTATTAAGGCCTATATGGCGTATTGACTTTTATTCACTAAGTGAAGATTCATTCTCATTAGATGTTTTTTATATGAGAGAGCTATTAGAATATCGCTACGTATGTTTTCATGATTGTTATATATGAAGTCTAAGTATACTTCACATTGTATCAAAAGTTTCTATTTTTTCTGCAATTTTAACTGATGACATGTTATGATAAATGCTAAGGGCTTGTCTGAATCATCTAAGATGACGATGACATTGGTCGCATCTGGTGGGTGATTTCTGCATGTGACATGATATCATCGTAGCCACACATCCATTTCTTTCAATTAAGAGCACAATTTAAGTCATTGGTATTGATCATGACCGATACTCAAATTTGCACAAGAACAACCATTTCTATTAAAAATAAGGAGCCACAAGCTCAAATATCCGCAAGTAGAATCAAAACACAGAACCCAATATATATACATAAAATTTAATCACAAGAGGTAGGTATGGAAATACCTCACCCCACCCCACCCCACCAAAAAAAGAAAGCAGTTGTCCTCAAATGCAACTAGAAAAAATGAAGTCAACAAACCAACAGAGATGGAGGTAAAAAAATGATCCTATCTACTCAGTCATTCCAACTGCCAAGGAATCAATGCTCGGTGTCACATAGTTGTAGCTACACTCGACCCAGCCATAGTTGTGTCTCTCAAGAAGTTTTGTTGGGTAGTCTCGAGCATAGTTGTAAGGCCCTAAAACAAACTAAGGTGAACTAGAGCTTTTTGATTTTCATGACTTAATTGTAAGTGAAAATGATTTATATATATGTTCTTAGTATGTGTGTGAAGTTTGGTTAAGTTTGGAGGTCAATCTTCCAAGAACTTCCATGACGCTTACGTGTTTGAGTGAGTTTTACCTGTTTGTTTTGCTTGAAATCGGTGTGAGATGTTACTTAGACATAGAATACTATGTTTAGGGGTTTAACATCTGGGTACGAACCCACATAGGACCCAAGAGGGGTCCTAGAGGAGAACCACAACACCTTGGAAAAACCTACCAAGACTGCCCCAAAACCAGCCTCAAACGACGGAGGCAATCGACGCCCCTTGGGTCAATCGAAGACCCGTGTTTTGGGGGTGTAGGTTGGGACATATTCCTGGATTCCAACCCTCCATGTTCCAGCTGCAGACCCAAACAACGCCCGTGCAGCATGGGCCGTTGTCCAGTCGACGCTCTGTTGCTTGGGGTCCGTCGATGGGTCCTGCCAAAAGCTGTAATGTTTCACTGTGACGGCTTGGGGTGTTTTGTAAATTCACCCCAAGTCTTTTTTAGAAACCTAGGATGATATTTTTAGGGTTGTTAAGTTATACTGTATCAATTTTAATTCCTAGACCTAGACAAGACCCCTCACTTCAAATATTCAAATTCCCTGTCTAAAGAAAACTCTCCCAAAGTCACCATTGGTGCTAAGACTAAAGGAGGGAAAGGAGGGATGGTTTGGACGTATTTATTCATAAAAACCATTTGGTTTTTCTTATATTTGAGTTATGATATCCATCCTTGAACCCTCTTCCGTTTAAGGAGTCCTTTCTAAAAGATTTCAAAAAAGGTTTTCAAACTCTACTTTCTTCTATCTTTGAGTCTAAGCATGGGTTTTATTGTAAAAGTATCTTAATGATTCAAATGTATTTATTATAGTATTAATTTATTATTTTAATGTCAAAACCCTAATTAACTCATGTTTATGCATATTTCAAACTTTTAGCTTAAGAAATTGGTTAAATGAACATGTTTTGTAGGGTATGAACTTTGATTTTCTTGTGTTATTATTATGATTTACATGTTTCCCTAAGGGCCTTATTATGATGAAATATTGATAAATTGGTTATAGGTGGTGATGTCTTGGTTAAATGGTGAGTTTCTTATATTGTATAATTCCTATTATAAATTGCTCTTGAGTTGTATGGTCCACCTTATTGGTGGTGGTGTTTACTTGATGCATTTAGATATAATTGTTGTGTATTGTGAGTATGTATTTAAAGGCCTAATGTGTGAAATGAATTTATATTGAAGATGGTTTTTGTATTGTGTATTGTGGAGCTTGAATTACATGTTGTGCTTAGATTATGTCTAAATGAAGTATATGATTATGTGAAGCATGTAAAATGTTGATTTGATGAATGAAGGTCTAAAGCATGTATAGAAGTTAAATGTAAATGAAATGATGCTTATGTGAAATGTGTGCTCACATGTACACACACTCACACTTGAATGAATGAATGAATGAATGAAGCTAAGTTAAGTAAAAAGCGGAGTTTTGGGGTGAACACTCTTCGTGAGTTCAGATGAAGTGTTCAGTATCAACCCACTACATCCTAAGATCTTTCTAAGATAGGTTGGAGGATGAATGGCCTTTGTGAGTTGAGATGTGGTTCACTAGTTATCCTTAACCTATAGTATATAATGTTTAGAATTCGTGGGGGTTATTCCTAGCACCAAAAGGATATGAAGAAGGGGTGGTTACACTTCTTGAGTTGAGATATTGTATTCCAATGTACCTCTTGAGATGAGTACTCCTGGTTAGTAGAGAATGGGTAACTTAGTAGCAATCTCCTTATCCCTTAACTATGTGCCCGCATAGGTGTATCTATTGGGCAAGCCTTGTAAAAGCTAAAAGAAGGCCCTTACTCTAGGCAATTCGACAGGGGTTAATATCGCGATTCTATGCCTATCTCTCATGGTGTGTGTCGGTTAAGCTAAATCCCACAAAAGAAATGAAAATTCTAAGTCTCCTAAAGGAATGTTCTTCTTAGGATAGGTAGTGGAATGGGACGCTATTTATCCATTGCACTAGGTAGGCATTTCGAAAGGGGAGTCTTTGGTGAGTCTTATATGAATTGGATGAACTAAATCTCCTAAAAGAACATACTACTTAGGGTAGGTGGTAGAATGGGATGCTACCTACCCATTGCACTAAGTAGACCTTCCGAAAGGGGAGTCTTAGTGCCAAGCCTTCTAAAAGAGTGTATTACTTAGGGTAGGTGGTGGTATGGGACGTCATTTATTCATTGCACTAAGTAGGCATTCTGAAAACGAAGTCTTGGTGTCTTATTTGGGTGTTCTTCTAATGTATTGTCATTGAGTGATGGCTTGTTCTCCCGAGGTGAGTAAGCTAAATAGGGGTAGTCTTGAGGATCACTTTGGTGTGTATTGAAGGAGGTGTATGTGAACTTCCTTCATGTCTTACCTTGGTGAGTCTTAGGATGACCTTAGTTAGGGAAACTCCTATGGAAATGAGTTCACTTCCTCCTTGATTTTCCTTGGGAGTTCTCCATTTTGGTGTCAAATTGGTTCACTGTAAAGTCAAGGTAGTTAATGTAAAAATTTAGAATGCTTACTATAAGGTGTCTCTTTTTATTAAAATTATGGAAATCCTTCTCTAAGTGTTAAATGATGTTTCTTATGTTGTTTCATTTCTAAATTCATGAATGCTTTAATTATTTGTCATGAAAGCTTATTTTACAAAAATGTCCCTTTTTACATGTTTTTGCATATGTCATAATGAGTACATTATTTGTACTAAGCTATAAGTATAGGTTGGAAGCTTTGAAGATTTGAAGGCGAAGCTTGGGAAATCTACTCTCAAGATTTGGTATGTTCTCATATATTCGAGGACATAGTCTATGTTTCTTACTTCTATTATTAAGACTTATTATGCACTTTATTTGAATGTAAAGGGTCATGTCCCTAAGATATTATGTCGTGTCTTAAGTTGTCTTGTGATGATGAGATTCTCTAAGTATTTATGAAAGCCTTCCTTTCTATCAAATGTCGTGAAAAGTTTTAAATTCAGCACTATTTTTCATGTCCTATGTAATGAACGATAGTTAATGGATTGTACAAGACCTCAAAGGATCAACTATGCCCGATCATGACCCAAGGGTTCTCCCTAACTTCTAGGGGGTACTTTCGGGATGTGACATCAGGGTTTACCACTTAGACATAACTGGCGTCGTCATCCTTTTAAATGACTAAGACTAACCTCGTAGTTTTAAGTCATTACATTCATAGGTTGAAAAATGTGGAAAATTTTAAAACTTTCATTATAACTACTTGGAGGTTTACATAGACCCTTCGTATAGGAAGATTACATAGCCTTCTTCTTTTAATTGCATATACATGTATATAAGATATAAAAATAGTCTCAACAATTGTCTCATACTATCTAAACGATTATCACAATATGGGTATAGCCCTTACATCAATCCAACAAGACCATATATAGGTAATAAAGAAATATAGTACTCAATTGAAAATGAAAAAAATGAAAGAGTCTTTAATCTCATAACAAGTTCATAAGTTAGATAGTGGCATTTCCCTCGAAAGTTTAGGACCTACCCCACTTGGATGAAAGGAAGAATCCAATCCTTCAACAATGTCGTCTTCCAAACTCTTCAATGGCCGTAACCTAAAATGTTTGGGAAAAGATAAGAAAATGGGGTTAGTACTCCACATGAACTATGTACGAGACCTTATGCACATATACAAGCAAAACATGCTAAAAGGGGACTTTTGGTTAAAACATGTCATTTTACCCCTTTGGGAAACTTATTCAAAGCCAAGCAAGTCATATCAATCAACCAAACATGCTTACTAACTCAACAAGTAATACGTATTCCAACATGCTTGAAAACCATGATTTACTACAACCCTATCATCAAGGAATAACATCACAAGAATGAATAAAATTCAATCATATCATTATAAGCAAGACAACTACTCATGAACCCTTATCAAGTCAACAAGTGCAATAACAAAGCAAAGCCCCATAACCTTACTCAATAAAGTAACCTCAACAAGAAATAATGACCAATGTCCAACTTTACATAACATAACATTCGGTTTACATTTCATCATATATTAACATTATAACCCAAGGCATACTCATAAATGAACTAATCAAAATATAGTATCAACAATGTGCAAAAGTCATCACATACATATCATATATCATCATAACATAAATGTATGTAAGAACCTCCTCCTAATACTCCCTCAAGGCTAACTAGTGCATTATTTAGGTGGAGTCTCATACCCCTACCAAGACTAATCTAGACCTCTTAGGTTATCCAAGTTAGAGTTCAAGTCCTTTAATTAATTTTACCTTTTGGTAACATCTTGCCCTAACCGATATAGACCACATGAGCTAGTGTGGAATCGGTGTCATAAAACCCTACACCAAAAGAAGGCGGACTACTTGTCAAGGTAGTACCAAAACATGAAACATAACAACTACGTGGATCCACTAGCTAGTATTCCTAATTGGGACCCTCTTTTGCGCCATGCATTCTCCAATCTCAAAAGTAATGTAGTGTTCCCACCTTTCTTATGTGGGAAGGGACACTCTTCAATCTATTTCACTCGGTGCTAAGCTAGATTCCCTTTTTGAAATGTCTTTAAGCCTTTAATTACCAATCATAGCTTAGTTTAGGTCATAGGGTCCACCCTTGTATAATCATCATAATCAATAGCTCAATAAGAATTGTAAGAGTATAAATCCTTTCATCACAATTCAAGGCACATTGATAGTTTTCACCATCCTTATATCACATGTACCTTAATAAACCTAACAACAAAGTCAATACATTTCAATTCAACATCATACCACTCTATCTTCTTAGTATAAGGTATACTCCAATGTAACATCATGACTTAACCACAATTGATCAAAATTGGAAGTAAAGATAGAGATTCTAAGACTTACCAAGCCTTCCTCATAATTCATCATCAAGGTCTTACCATCAACCCATAACTCAACCCAATTTGGGAGTAACATCACCACACAATAATAAATAATAAGATAACAAGGTCAATTGCATCTCTATAACACAATTCAACACTAGATCATAGCATAAGACAAGATACATAGGCTAATTTCACAATATAATTCATAACCTAAATCACATCTCAAGAGCTAAAATTAAAGGACTATAATTAATCTTAATTTAATCATAATAACACCATATGATATCAATCTAATCAATAACCAAATCAATTGAGTGATCATAATACAATATAGGTCAAGATCACAATCTAGGGTTAGGGATTGAGGATCATGTTCTTCAATTTAGACCAAACCCTCAACAATTACCATAATAAAGTTAAAATTCATGTTAATCTATCCAATATAACCTAAAGAAATCAACAACAACTCAATCCATAACTTCAATTTCGTAATTGGATGAAATCCATTAGAAAACTCAACTTTTGAAATCCATTTTGAATGAACCCTTTGAGGAAAGAGTCTCAAAGGTGAATTAGATCCCATACCTTAATGTTTGATAACCATTTGGTGATGAATTATCCCCTTTTCCATCCCCCAACCCTTCTCCTTTGTAGTCTTCAATGGTGATTTCAAGTAGAGAGAGAAAGAAGAGAGAAGGAGAAGAGTTTATATTTGAGAATTGTCTTAGATTAATGAGGGTTGGGAGTATTTATATTGGGTCTTAAATAAACTTAATTAGACTCCCTAAACCCATAATTAAAACACCTAACCCCCTAACTAATTAAATGAGACCAATTTAAATTAAGCAGGAAACTCGACCCTCACAAATGAGACCCCAAACGGCGGGCCGTCTGTGACTCGATGGACCCTTCCACTCTCGTCCTGCACTCTGTCGATGAGTTCAGAGACTGTGCAAGCGAGGGGATTTCTCATCATGGCTAAGTATGGTATAACGGTTGCATCGACGCCTCGTTTGTCCACACATGGCCCATCTATTGCGTCGTTGAGACACACTGCTAGGCAGTGTTGCTTCAAACGCTAGGGTCCTCCTCAAGGGACCTTACTTGGTCCTTGGGGAGTTGTAACTGGATGTTTCAACAATGGAACATCGCAAACACCTATTAACTACGCTTCCACCAGTTTCCATACATTTTTCACTCCTAAATGTTGGTAAAATAGTCTAAGGCACGCTAACACCCCTTTGAACCAACTTCCCAGATGTCATGGACGTTCTTGGACGTTTTAATTCCTAAACTTTCTAAGTGACCTATATTCATTTATAATGGACTTAAAAACAAAACTTAAGACTTATGATACCTATGTTAGGCTTTAGGACACATCTTGGATTTTTAAGGTGTTACAGAGGTCGTGACATAGCAACCTCCAAGTTGTCCAGATCATCATACACAACCTTATCTCTCTCCTAAGATACTATTCATCCATCTTCGCCTTTGACTCGCTACCAGCCACATCATCTGTAGGCTCACTATGGTGGTAGCTTAAGGCATGTATGAACTACATGAAATACCAAAGCCACGGCTTCCTCAAACGGTTAAGTGAAGTCTGTAGACTCCAGATAGTCCACATCCTTCCTCTAATCAGAAACCTTGGCTTTCAAAGTCGTAACATCTTAAGTGACCCTCTATCCTCTCTCAAAGTCTCTACTCTCATTGTGAGAGCATCAATCGGTGTCCAGAGGGGTGGTGAATCAAAAAAATATTCTACTCAATCATTCAGGGAACTTTGGCCTTAGCCGGTAAGTCTGCACATCGGCAAAAATGCCTTATCTTGAGAAGAATGGCTTGAGTGATCCTAGTAGGCAGGGAAGCAGCAGAAGAACCTGATTCCTTGGAAGGAGTAGTACTGGGTGTACCTGTAAGCCTGAAGGTTGGGGTAGGAAAAGATGTCTCTGTAGGTATAGACTCGATGTCAACCTCCGGGGATGTATCCATCAAAGTTTATCTCATCCTATCCGCCTCATCCCGTGTGTACTCAACCTCTATGTGCCAAATATCAGTGGAGGATGTGGTTTGACCTCAATGTCTCTCTTCTCATCACGGGAACTCCAGCCCGCCAACATAGCTATGTAATAAGCACTGGAAATAGTAGGGACGTATGACGTTGTTTGGACCTCATGGTGATTTCCTACTCAATAATCAGTCACAAGTTGAGCCTCTTCTTGGTGATGATGGATCTGAGAAAGGCCTCCTTTGGGTGGCAAAGGATGGACTCATTCTGCAAGTCATGACAGAGCTTCTAATGAAACCAAACCAATACCGAGCGATGATGTTTAACTCTTTACTTTCAATGGGATCTCCTCCCTCAATGCACCTCGAGGAGGTATAAGAAATAAGAAGAGCTTGAATCATCCAGGGTCTATGTTTTACTCATTCCCTTGTACTCATGCTTGAATCTTGTAGCTCTGTCAAGTGCAACATTGATATGATCACTGATTCATCCAATTGCCTTCCCTCGAACCACTACATACTCTACCGGTCTAAAGGCATTGGCCTTCTTCATCCCTTGGCTACTAGGTCACTGTATAAAATGTAGAACTCGAAGACCCATGTAGGGATATATAGGCCAAGGGGTCGGGCGAATAAGTCTAACATGTGGCACCAAAGTGTATCCCACATAAAAGGGTACCTGTCCACAACACCATCTTTGGAAAATCTAGTCTCTTCATGAATGTCCTCATTCCCTCAACTTTAGCTTATTCAGTAGCCGGGGAGGAGGAGTCTGAATGGGTGGTTCTAGAACAATTGTCAGTGTTGGAACCACCATTTGTGCTGGAGTTAGCACTGTATCAGCAGCATAACAGATTTACTCTGCGATACTAGAAGATCTTGGCGAAGTCTGGCATTAATCTTAGCTCATCGGGTCTGAAGTGGTTGGTCATCCTCAAGATCATAGAATGGGGCCTGAGAATAAAACGAATCTCCACCACTCTCAGAGTTTTACTCTGTTCTATCGGCTACGGACGCTTGGCCATTGCCCTTGCCCTTGGCTCCCTTCGGGGGTTCTTTCTTTCTTTTCAAGAAAGAGTAATTTCTCCTTCATTAATAAAAAGGCCCCATGCTCATTTGTAGGGCAGCACTTCACTCTCATCCCACTTGTTCCTATCCATATCTGAAACACAAATTACAAACAGTTAAAAATAATTTAAGAAAATTGCAGAAATCATATTGCAGAAAGATTCACCTAACCAATCAGTGAGTTCCCAAGTCACTTTGGCAAGCCAGATCAGAATCGCCGAAAACACTAGCTAAAAACACTTCAGAAAAAGGTCGACAGTTTACAAGGACCTTCGGCGAATCGCCGAAAGCACTTGGCGAGCTCAGATTAGCCCGCCAAATTTTATAGTTTGTTTTAAGGGTTAAGGGCGCATACAGGGTGATCAAAGGACCTTTTGGCGAGTCTTTGAGTAAACTCAGCAAGGATAGGCTTCCCACCAAAAGCTACCGACTCTAACTTGTATAAATCATAAAATTAAAGGTCATAAAAAGGTACATTACCGAACCGTCAACGGTTCAACGAGCTCGACTCAGCTCTCCAAACTATCCAATGTGCAAATTTCAACATTGTTTCCCTAATTCAATCCCGTATCCCCAAAATGAAAATTATACACACATATGCAATTTGTTCTCGACCTAATCAACCCATACCTCAAGGGTACTCAGACTTCAACCGATTTAGCCAAAATTTGTTATTTAACGCCTATTGTCCTTAAAAATGATGTCAAATGCTCCATCATTGGGAAAAGTTAGACATTTAGCTCCATTGGGGACTACTCAGAATTCACCTAACTACACCCAAAATATATTTGTAGCAACCCAAAAAATTATGATTTATTTTAATGCAAAAAACTCAGGAAATTAACATTTTAAGAATTTAGGCACAATTAAAAAACTAAAACAGGGAAACTAACACCAACTATGATTTCTGCAAGGCCCAACACACAAAAACAAAATTTTACACAATGCATTTGAGTTAAACTACTACTCGAGAGTTTAGGTTCGGAAGCCAACCTTTTAGACGAATGAAGAACTTTAAATGCTAGGCGGCAATGTAACCAAATTTGAGCACTAGACAAAGATAAAAAAGCAACAAAAATGGAAGAATATGCAAAATATAGAGTGTGGGTGAAAGTGTACGAGGTTGAAATGAGGGAATATGAAATATTTTGAAAGTTTAATCCATTTGGCCTTTTAAAACCTTTCAGTTGGCGTCCCTTTAGGCAGTATTATTCGATCACATTGAACCACTTGGCGATGCACTAAGTGGTGACTTACCTCGTCGAGTTTTACAAGACCTCCAAATAATTTAGGGGTCAAATTGATAGGGAAAATCCGGCTCGCCAACTTCTTTGGTAAGTCGTCCATTAATTCATTGGCCCGACGAGTTTTACAGACCCTCACCTGCTATTTTTTTGAGTCCAATGGTGGTTCATGTTTGTCTCGCTGAGCTCTTTGGCGAGTCGTCGACTGTACTCTTGGCTCGCCAACTTGCACCTCTTCAAACACATCCACTTTTCAACCTGCACCATTAAAACCCTTTATTTAAAAACAAACACAAAGCATTAAAAACTTGGGTTGCCTCCCAAGAAGCGTCTTGGTTAACCTCGTGGCACAACGCAAGTACCCATTCAAGCTTCACTTTTGGGGTTTGCCATAGTATCGTTAGGTTACTACCCTTTGTGTCTTGGGTTAGGATGGGACAAAATCTGACCCATTTGGGTCTCCAATTGCTTAATTGAGATGGAATTATAGGTCAACATCTGATTTAGAATTAAGGCATTCCCTTTTATGTCTTTCAAAACTTCATCATATCATTCGACTTTGTTGAGAATATGTAAGAGTATATCTTCTATTTGATCACCATTATAATCCTTCAACTTTTGGCGCTCATTGGGAGGAACGTACCTATCCTCCTTTTCCCCCTATATTCAATCCTTGATTACCACCTAGCCTTGAGTAATTTGCACATTGACCTCCTCTTTGATTTTCTAGGATGTTTACTTCATTTTTGTACAACACTTCAAATTCCTCAATATTTTATGCCAAGATATCCATATAGGTCATCATAGTGGCTAAGTCATGTCTCCCTATCTTGATCCTTTTTTATCTTGGTGATGCGATTGAGAAGTTTGAATGCTATTGCATAAGGTTTTCGCATAATACCACCTAGAGAAAGTTGGTCAACCACTCCTGAATCAAGACCTCTATAGAAATATTGTAGAAGCACCTTATCCGGGATTCCATGAGTCAGTCACTTCATCAATAGATTCTCAAACCTCATACGCTTCTCATATATTGGTTCACCTTCTAAGTGCTTGAAATTGTTGATGTTATCTTGAAGAGTCATCATCTTCCAATGAGAAAACGCTAACTCTAAAACGTGGGTAACAAAAATTTCTAGCAACTAACTATTCCAAATTTAGTATAAATTCGAATTTATAGTATCCTGCTATTGACAATCTGCCCTTTGCTCCATTCCATTGCAATTCTGAATTGGTTATTAGCCTCCCGGGTTTATAACTTTAGGTGATCAAAGTTGTCGTCACCAAGTCGTGCGCCGATCCACGGAATGGCCATTCATGTCACCAACTGGTTTATCCAAGGCTAGCATGCTGGAATTTTGGGCGAGTTAAAGAGACACTTGGCAGTGCATTGAGTGGTCTTGAAAATCACCAAAATGGCTTTTATTCACTTTTTCAGTTTTTAGTTTGCTTTTGTTCGGTCATGTCCTTGCCTTGCTCCGTAACCTTCATAGTTGCAAATCAACACTTTAACATCAGTTTAGAGCATAATTTAGGCATTTGAGGACACTTATACTATCAAAACAAAGTGCTAAATGAGTCGAAATCTCGTACTCATCAAGAACCACTTCGAGGATGTTATCATCTGAATGATGTACCTTCTCGTCTTTCAACACCACTTCTAGGCTTCAAGTTTTAAACACCTTTGGCGAGCCCAATGGAGTCCAGTAATCAAGATCAGTGAGTCGGTGTTTCTACTTTCACTCATCATGTTGACTTTCATTTTAAGTAGAATTCTCCAGTAATTTTGGTGATAGCTCTAAAGCTCGCCGACAAGATTCGGGAGTCACCATGCACTTCTTTTCCTCACCGATCTGCTTTGAAGAATTTATCATATTTTTCAGATTTATTTGGCAATTTGTTACTCATTCGGTTAGTCACAAAATGAACTTAACGAGGCTTAACTTCAATCTTTTCTTTACTTTTTTGAAGTTGTTGACTTCTATTCATTATGATTTTTCATTGCCTTGTCCTTAAGCCTTCATAGTAGCAATATAACAATTTCCTATCAGAAATGGATATAAAAAGGCATCGAGGACACTATATGTTGAAATTTAAGCCTCAAAGGAGTTCAAATTCTTTGAATCATCCACAACACCAACTTAAACTTTGGTTTGTTCTCAAGTAATTTAAAAGATCAATTAGTTCAACAAAAAAATTTGCAAGAGAGCAAACATGCAACTTTCAATTAAGTATCAAAAGCTTCAACGATCGCTAGCGATCAGGGGTCTATAAAGATCGGTTCAGTTAGGATTTTTATTTTTAAAAAATCAAAACCAATTATAACGATTTATTAAATCTAAAAACCAAATCAAACCATATAAATTCGATTTTTTCAATTTCGGCCTTAAGTCAATTTTTTAAGTTTTTCAGTTTTTACAACTACACGGTACTTGAAAAAAGCAATGAAATACTTTAACTTACCTGTGTGATAAACTAAACTTAAAATATGTTAAGTGAATAGAAATTTTTGAAAAGACTGTAAAATTCACGTGAGTACAATATTTTTTTGACATATCAATGTTCATTATGTTAAACTAACAAGATTAACGGTTAGAGGCAAACAGAAAACGAAAAATATTACAAAATAAATAATCGTAATACTATATAAAATATTTACAATTTTTACAAGTCCAAATTTGAAATAAAATGTATAAACATTGAAAACTATAAACTAACTAAAAATATATTAACAAAGTATATTATAATATATATATATATATATATATATATACACACACATAGATATATATGTGTGTGTGTGTGTCGGCTTAGTTTGGCTTCGGTTTGATTTTTTTTTCTTCTAATACAAAACCAAATCTAGAGTGGTTGATTTTTTTCAACCGTCAAACCAATCAAACAAAATCACAAGTCGGGCTTTTTGTGTTTGATTTTTTTCTTCTAAAACCAAACCAAGAGTGGTCGATTTTTTTTCAACCGCCACACCAATCAAACAGAAACACAAGTCGGGTTTTTTCGATTTGATCTGGTTCATCAATTCGGTTTGACTTTATGATTTCACTTGTATACCCCTACTAGCTATTATCAATCAACGCACATGCTCAAAAATGCTCCAGTACGACGCAAATTATGCTCAACAAGAGTATTGAAGTGCCCTCACACCAAGAACGATTCCATGCATTCATTAAACTAATCAAGGAATGAAATTTTGGAATCAACAAAATTAAGATAGAGTTATAAATATTACATAGTATAGTTAAAGAAGAGGTTCATTTATAGTTTTTCATTTTATTTATTTTTAAGTAAATTAAGATAGATTGATTATTCTTTTCATTCAAAAACTTTATAAAGTAATGATAGTTAAGTTTTTATTTTCCAAATATAATTAATAAATCAATTTGATTAGTCTTGTAAAAATTAATACTATAATCCTTCTGTTGATAGAAAAAAGTAAAATTCATTGGGAAAAAAATTTTAAAAAAAATCATTTGTAACAAATTTTAGTAAAATAATTTGTATCGAATGTTATTGCATTAAAAGAAGAATTGTATAAGTTAAAAGTAGTTTCTGCAATGTATTGTGGTTTGTCAAGGGATAGTGGGGTTGTGATTAGGGTGATGGTACATTGCAAAGAATCTTCTACTTTCAATTCTTTTTTTCTAGCTATGAAAAGAGTTGTATTACCATTTACCAACAATTTATAACATTAATGATTGAAATTCCAATTCCTTAGCGGGCACAACTCTTTGTAGATATGTGATAACTAGTGAAATCTATGTGAAGGAAAATCCCTTTAGTTGAACAAATTGTTAGTCAAAGTACATTAGGATATCACTCAAGTCCAACATACAAAGTCACAAAAGACAAGAAATCCAAAAATTTACTAAAGCATGAAACACATACCGGAAGGTACATGAGGAAATCACTCCTGATCTTCTTTAGATTGGAGAGCATAAAACCTATTCTTCTATTGAGCACTTTCATCTGTACCACTAGAGGTAAATTTCTTATCCTCCCTTCCCTTAGCCTTAAGATCCGGGAGATCTCTCATTTTGTGCCCATCCTTACCACATCCATAGCAACCATCCATACCGTCTAGACACTTATCATAATGACTCGTCCACACTTGGAGCAAGTCTACTTGGGCGATAGATACCCACTACCCTTCTTTTGGTCAAATCTATGGGTGTTGGAAGAATCTTGATTGGAATACCTTTTCTTAGACCTAGGCCTACTTGTCCATCACACTTAGCATTACAAAAGTTTCGATCATTGGTTCTGGCTCTCTTCACCTCCCTATTCATTTTCTTAAGTTTTTGTTCCTCAAATTGTTGAGCATGCACCTGAGATGAGAAATATTCATACTAGGGATAAGCATTGCCGAACGACATCCGTTAACTACCAAGTCGGACACTCCCATCACAAACTTATTCATCTTGACCCTTGAGTTTCCCACTATGGTTGGAGCATATTTGGATAGTTGGGTGAACTTAAGAGAATAGTTTTTCACACTCAAACCCCTTTGTTTAAGATTTACGAACTCTTGCATATTTAGTTCCCTCAACTCTAAGGGAAAGAACCTATCAAGGAATGCGTCTTTGAACCCTTCCCACTCTATTGGGCCCCCTTCTACCGGCATACTATCTTTCCATTGTTCATACCAAATTTTTGCTACATCCCTCAATTGATAAGTGACTAACTCCGCTTTCTCTACCAAAGTTAATCCCATGATAGAAAGCACCTTATACACCAAATCTATGAAATTTTGAGGATATTCCTCCATCTTGGAGCCATAGTTTTCCGGAGGATTCATCCTCAAAAACTCCTTCACCCTAGAAGTAAAAATCCCCCTTACTGGGTTTTCCGGAGCCACAAAATCTTTATTGGCTTGCGCCGTCAAGGATTGAGCCATCAATTGCATAGAAGTCCTAAACTCTTCAAGAGTGACATTCTCAACTGGAGGGTCATTTGAGCTTGAGGAGGAGCTTGGGATGGGACTCGGAGAGGAACCTTTTTCTCTCAATCGTCTTCCTCATCCCTCCTAGCTTTAGCCTTAGTATTTGCCATAACCTATAAAACCATATGAAACACATTAGAAAGAGTACCTAGTAGAGATAAACTTCTATGCAAAAATAGCATCCCATAATACCACCCAAGACAAGAATTCCTTTTTTGTCATCTTAATCATAGTCTATATCCATGGTCTAAGTCTTTAAGCTTTTCTACCATAAGGGTATCATATCTCTCACTTTTGGTCAACTATAGCAAGAAAGGCAACTATGGCACAATCATATCTCAACTCATTCTCTTTGGTAACCCTAAGTCATACTTGTGCAATGCAATCATAGCATCTCATAATACTAATCATGCTAATTGCCACTTTATGTCCTCTTACTAATACTTCTTGGGTTAAAACCCAGTTCCTCTTTTTAACTTTAGAACACTATGAGGTTCTTTGTTCAGCACATCTTAGTTCATTAATAACTTAAACCCTATGAGATACTACTTCTAGTATGTCTAAGTTCATTAGTAGCATGGACCTATGAGATACTACCTTAAGCATGTCTAAGTCCACTTGAACTCTTGAACACTATGAGGTACTTTATTAAGTAAGTCTTAGTTCAATTATGTTTTAGAAAATTGTGAGATGCTTCTTTAAGGATGCCTTAGTTCATTGGATATGGAGATTGTTAGTAGGAACCTTAACTCAACTTACATGAAGGTTCCCATCTCATGAGACCTGACTTTGGGAAAACCCACACTCTACTAAGTAAAGGTTCCCCTTTAACTTGGATAGTCCTCACATCAACTAGGTGTGGTTCTCCTTTCTACTTGGAGCCCAAACCCTTTCGTGTATGACACTCCATCTCATTGTCAATATCCAATTAATTCCATGCATACACCCCAATATTTACTTGTTAACACTCATGTCTCATGAAAGGATGTCCTTGACAATCAATCCATATTCAAGTGACTATTTCACTTTCAACTTTCAAGCATTCATAAGGTAGGTTAGGTGAGTATAGGTCTTTCACAACAATTTTACCTATTAGACCTCGATTGTCTTTTAGACTTTAATCTGAAAGCCTTAACACCTCTAGTTCATCACATTGTCTTTACTCTTAAAACTCTAGTGATCAATATTCATGACTACAAGCACTTTTCTAGAAGCTTTATTCCACAATCATCTTACTTGACTAGATAACAAGACATATTTGTCACAAGCCTTAACCATAGGCAAATTCTATGCATAATTCATCATGAAGTCCCAATTCAATCATTACAATTCATGGTCTGTCATACATTCATAAGTATAGTTCAATTCATGATTTCATAACCCTATACTTGAACATGTCTTATACATGATAACAATTCTAAAGGATCTATTAAGAAACAACAATTTTTCGTCACAAGGCATAAACCCACTTACTTTGATTTCTAGGGTTAACAATGGAATTCACACAAATTCTTCATAATATCATTAATTAACACTAAATTAACCATAAATAAGTATTATTCAACCAATTGGAGCCATACCCAACTATACACACTCATTGGAAGAAACCTAGCTTAGATTGGGGTTCTTCTTCAAAAATTTAGGGAAATTCTAGGGGACTCTATGGGTGGAAGAATCTATAGATGAAAAGTTAAAAATAATTTAATTAATTCCTTAGCACAAGCCTCTATCAATGGAATTTTTTTTCTTGACCTTAACTTCAAGTCCTAGATTCTTCTTCTATTGAGGTTTTCTAGAGAGAGAAATATTTGAGAGGAGAAGAACATTTGATTCTTAGAAGTGGGTGTTTGTGAAAGTCACTTATTATGGGTGTATTTCAATATAAATTACCTTTTATAGTCATTTAGAAAAATTGTAAACTATACCCACTTTTTAACTTAATTGTAAAATAATATTTATGAAAACACCCCACGTCCACATGGACTTGCCAAATACACTAAGTAAAAGTCCAAGGGAGCTTTTTAGGCCCTTGGAGTGGTCCACAAAGCATTGGACTTGTGCCTTTCGCCTTTTAAAGCTAAGATATGTCCATGGGAGTATTCAATGACCTAAAAATACCTTATATAATATAATATACTCATTTAAATTGGACTAAAAATAAAAATTATGAAACTACCCTTTTTATGCCCCCCACGTGGACTGCCTAAATAAAACTAAGGCAAAGTACAAGGAGGGATTTAAGGGTCGTGTAGGGCTTCATGTTTAGTGAAGCCTCATGTGGACTGCCTACTTGCCAACAAATTGGCTAAGGTAAAGTCCATGGAAGCCTTTGTGGGCCATGAAGTGATTCCCCTTCCGTGAAGCCTCACGTGGACTGCCTACTTGCTAAGAAATTGGCTAAGGCAAAGTCCACGAGGCCTTGTACAGACAGTGAGGTCCTTCACATTCAAGGACGCCTCATATTCTAGCAAAAAAAGTTGGCTAAGGCATGGTCAAAGGACGCTTCGAAGGCTAGTGAAGGTTTTCGCCTTCCTTGAACCCTCTCTTAAACTTATACTTAGTCAAAATTTGGAATATTTTAAAACTCCACTTTTTTACATGGATTTTTTAAGACCCATATGTTAGGTCTATTTTCACCTATTAATTTTTTGGGTGTTACAACTTTGGAGGCACTATCCATGTACATCGTTTCAGAACCTAATATGCATGGCATCCTTTTCCGCATCTCATAACATTCTCAAATTAAAGTTTGACTTAATGGCAGTTAGGAATACAATTGCTTGCTCATTAATGCTAGACAAACATGGATAAGCAAGTTAATCTTCAAATAACACAAATGTTGTTTCCATCTCAAACCATCGTACCAAACAATCTCCTTTTGGTCGCAACATCTATGTAAATAACAAATCAACCAATACCTTACTAAAATCTCTATTTCTAGAAGATTAGGTAATAAGAATTGAACTACATTTTCCCTTTCAAGCAAACCATCTAAATAAAAACTAATGGCAAGCATTTAACTATTTACTCACTTCAATTAATCTTCGAGCATCAATCAAAGATTTAAGTTAGGATTAAGTTGACCACCTTAACCCATAAGTTGACCCAATGTTAAATAACTCAAATTCATAGATGAACAACACTAAAATAGAGAAAGACACAAGACCCATTAAATTAAATTGACCCAACCTCAAAATCACACCTCTAGATTTGAGGTTTTGGCCAAGCATCATAAAAGGGAAAGAAATTATACCAATGATGTTTTTAGCCATTGACATGTTGATTATAAGCAATATCTTCAACATCCACTTCAAATTAAACCTTCAAATGTCAATTACAAGAGTGTTGCAACCTCAAAACTAAAAGAAAAATTGATAAAAGTCTATTTATTAGTCTTCCAAGTTAGAATTAGTAAAAAGTAAAATATCAAGATTACAATCGTCATCTATTTTCTCTCTACTTTGGGATATTTATAATTTTCCCTAATTTTTCTGAATTTTCTTGTGTGACCTATTCGGTGACATTAGTCGGGCTCGCCGAACACGAACGGCAAATTGTCGTATTCTTCAAATCGCCTTTTCTTGACTTCACGCTTCAGGTGTTTGAACTTTGTCGGCAAACTCAACTGAGTCAGCCTTTTTACATTGGGTGAATCATCAATTTCCACCTTCTTTAACTAGTTTAGCCCTTGTTTTGGATCAGCCGTCTGGCAATTAAATGTGCTCGTCTTTTCACATTTGGTGGATCACCAAGTTCTTCTTACTGCGCCGACTCTGGTTGGTACTTTATCATCAAACACTGTCAATTTCGGCGGAGATCAAGCTATTTTGTGATTTGCCCTTTGAGTTAGGCATCCTCGATCGGTATTTTACACTACTTTTGACCTATTTTCATAGAATAATCCTTGTGATGTCATTTACCGTTCATGGCTACAAAACATCATAATATCATCAGATGAAGACACTATTCGCAACAAGCTTTCATAGGTGTTGAAAATCGACTGCAAGCAAATAAATAAAAGAAAATGTATTTTTATTGATGAATATTTGTGAGTACAATTCTGTTGTTCTCTTGATTCTTCTCTATTAAGCTAATCTGTTGTTCGAGAGCCTTCAGCAGCGTATTTCTCTAATGTAGGATGATGTAGACCTCTTGAAATGTATTTGATCTCCGGAAACGTCACAAGCACTTTGTCGTTGCAAGTTGATATTCAAGAAGAACTTAGTTGATCACTATTTTGAAGAGCTATGTTGATGTTGTAGCTTATGTAGAACTCCTTGAAATGTATTTGATCTCCGGGAACATCGGG